>NC_091288.1:192469474-192772974 GCF_032444005.1 Ranitomeya imitator
ATGCCAAGGCAGCTTATTCAGGCCATGCAGGCTGCTCACAGTAGAACATTGGATATTTTGGATCCAGTTTTTCGTGATTAAGATGGAGTCCACAACTACATCAGGCATGGGGTCTCAAATATGTTCATTAATAATTGTTAAAGATATCCTCCACCTCTCATGTTAAATGTAACTATACATTTCTTATGTATCATCACTTTACCTTACAAGATCCATTTTGCTATTGCTGCTTTTGTCTCCAAGATCAGTGGCCCATCCTCAGCTCCAAAATGGCCACGACAGAGGCATGGGGAGCACTGTGGAGAGTCTGAACCTTGCAACTGCAAATATAAACTAAGAATAACAATGTCACATAAAGTAAAGTCTCAGAATAAACTGTGTTTTCATCATTTAATCCTCTGCTCTTTTAGGGATTTTCTGTCCAGTGGGCGGTCCTATCAGTGACTGACAGCTTTCTTTGTATAAGTGTGCATGCCCAGACAGCTTTCAGTCACTGATAGGACCGCCCACTGGACCAAACATCTCAGAAAGAGCAGAGGATTATATGATGAAAACACAAGTTGTACTGAATCCTTTCTCAAAAAAATCAAACTGCTCAGCTCCTCCTGCTGTATAACATGGTGCCTGCAGATTGGACTGGATAATGGTGGTGACAGGTTCCCTTTATCATGTCTAGCAAAATGCTCCAAATATATCAATGAGTTTAGGCCACTGTGGATTTATTTTGCATGTATTCTGCCTCGTTTATTTTCATGCTACGTTTAAATCAGAAACAATAATAAATCTGCTCCAATATAAAATGATTAAATATATATATAAATAATAATTTCTAATTTAATTGGTTAACCACTGTTTTGGTGAAAAAGTTCCCCTATAATAATCGAATGTTATCACTAGGGTTGAGTGACTTTTACTTTTTCAGGATCGAGTCGGGTTTCGCGAAACCCGACTTTGTCAAAAGTCGGGTCGGGTGAAATCAGCCGATCATTGCGAAAAGTCGGGGGGCCGACTGAAACACGAAACCCAATGCAAGTCAATGGGGAATAAAAGTCGGCAGTGAGTAGAGGACAGAAAAACACCTACAGAGCCCATTTTAATGTCAAAATCATCAATTCTTGTTACTTAAGCTTGTCAATTTTAATTAACCTTATAATAATAGTTAGGTATTGAAAATTGGGGGTCATTTGGTTAAAGTTGTGGGGGGGAGGGCTGGTTCAATTTTTTCTTGGGCCCAGGAAATGTGGAATACGTCACGGTGGTGGAGCAGGGAGAGGTAAGTATTTCAACTTTGCAAGTGCTGTGATCCAGAGCAAGCAGGGGGGCCCACTTGTTCGCATTGGCACTGACACAGGGCCCCGCAAAGTACGACGTTGTGTTTGACGGCGGGGGCGCCTCCCACCAGCAGTGACACTTTTGCGCACTATGACGGGCCCTGTGACAGTGACGTCGCCAACGAGTATGCCCCCCCACCTGATGAAGGAACCTGCACTTTCATATGCACCTTCCTCTTTGTCCCCGTGTAAGGTGGTATACAGGGGCGACATACCGCCGGTTCAACCGGTGCAACCGCATCGGGGCCCAGAGCGGGAGGGGGCCCGACGGACATACACGGCACGTCGGCATTGTTGTGATACACTGCTGCGTGGATCCTGTAATGAGCGCCGGCGCCACGGTACTCAGAGCGAGTGACCGCTGGTGATTAGAAGCTGCCGTGCCCGCCGCTGCCCGGAGTCTGCGGAGACCATCTGTCCACAGTCCGGGTCCGGGAGAAGGAGCCAGGAGCAGGTGAGTATCATATTTACCTGTCCACGATCCACGCGCCGGGCGCCGCTCCATCTTCCCGTCTCTCCGCACTGACTGTGCAGGTCAGAGGGCGTGATGACGTATAGTGTGCGCGCCGCCATCTGCCTGATCAGTCAGTGCAGAGAGACGGGACGGGGAGGACCAGAGATGAGAGTCGAGGTGAGTATGTCTTTTTTTTTTATTGCAGCAGCCTGCAGCAGCATTAATATGTGGCACAGCGTTATATGGAGCATCTATGGGGCCATAATGAATTGTATGGAGCATTATATGTGGCGGCACAGCTTTATATGGAGTCCATATAAAGCTGTGCCGCCACATATAATGCTCCATACAATTCATTATGGCCCATAGATGCTCCATATTATGGAGCATCTATGGGGTAATAATGAATTGTATGGAGCATTATATGTGGCGGCACAGCTTTATAGGGAGCATGATGGCACAGCGTTATATGGAGCATCTATGGGGCCATAATGAATTGTATGGAGCATTATATGTGGCGGCACAGCTTTATAGGGAGCATCTATGGGGCAATATTCAATAATGAATTGTATAGAGCATTATATGTGGCGGCACAGCTTTATAGGGAGCATCTATGGGGCAATATTCAATAATGAATTGTATAGAGCATTATATGTGGCGGCACAGCTTTATAGGGAGCATCTATAGGGCAATATTCAATAATGAATTGTATGGAGCATTATACAGTTAGGGCCAGAAATATTTGGACAGTGACACAAGTTTTGTTATTTTAGCTGTTTACAAAAACATGTTCAGAAGTACAATTATATATATAATATGGGCTGAAAGTGCACACTCCCAGCTGCAATATGATAGTTTCCACATCCAAATCGGAGAAAGGGTTTAGGAATCATAGCTCTGTAATGCATAGCGTCCTCTTTTTCAAGGGACCAAAAGTAATTGGACAATGGACTCTAAGGGCTGCAATTAACTCTGAAGGCGTCTCCCTCGCTAACCTGTAATCAATGAAGTAGTTAAAAGGTCAGGGGTGGATTCCAGGTGTGTGGTTTTGCATTTGGAAGCTGTTGCTGTGAGCAGACAACATGCGGTCAAAGGAACTCTCAATTGAGGTGAAGCAGAACATCCTGAGGCTGAAAAAAAAGAAAAAATCCATCAGAGAGATAGCAGACATGCTTGGAGTAGCAAAATCAACAGTTGGGTACATTCTGAGAAAAAAGGAATTGACTGGTGAGCTTGGGAACTCAAAAAGGCCTGGGCGTCCACGGATGACAACAGTGGTGGATGATCGCCGCATACTTAATTTGGTGAAGAAGAACCCGTTCACAACATCAACTGAAGTCCAGAACACTCTCAGTGAAGTAGGTGTATCTGTCTCTAAGTCAACAGTAAAGAGAAGACTCCATGACAGTAAATACAAAGGGTTCACATCTAGATGCAAACCATTCATCAATACCAAAAATAGACAGGCCAGAGTTAAATTTGCAGAAAAACACCTCAAGAAGCCAGCTCAGTTCTGGAAAAGTATTCTATGGACAGATGAGACAAAGATCAACCTGTACCAGAATGATGGGAAGAAAAAAGCTTGGAGAAGAAAGGGAACGGCACATGATCCAAGGCACACCACATCCTCTGTAAAACATGGTGGAGGCAACGTGATGGCATGGGCATGCATGGCTTTCAATGGCACTGGGTCACTTGTGTTTATTGATGACATAAGAGCAGACAAGAGTAGCCGGATGAATTCTGAAGTGTACCGGGATATACTTTCAGCCCAGATTCAGCCAAATGCTGCAAAGTTGATTGGACGGCGCTTCATAGTACAGATGGACAATGACCCCAAGCATACAGCCAAAGCTACCCAGGAGTTCATGAGTGCCAAAAAGTGGGACATTCTGCAATGGCCAAGTCAATCTCCAGATCTAAACCCAATTGAGCATGCATTTCACTTGCTCAAATCCAGACTTAAGACGGAAAGACCCACAAACAAGCAAGACCTGAAGGCTGCGGCTGTAAAGGCCTGGCAAAGCATTAAGAAGGAGGAAACCCAGCGTTTGGTGATGTCCATGGGTTCCAGACTTAAGGCAGTGATTGCCTCCAAAGGATTTGCAACAAAATATTGAAAATAAAAATATTTTGTTTGGGTTATGTTTATTTGTCCAATTACTTTTGACCTCCTAAAATGTGGAGTGTTTGTAAAGAAATGTGTACAATTCCTACATTTTCTATCAGATATTTTTGTTCAACCCTTCAAATTAAACGTTACAATCTGCACTTGAATTCTGTTGTAGAGGTTTCATTTCAAATCCAATGTGGTGGCATGCAGAGTCCAAATCGCGAAAATTGTGTCACTGTCCAAATATTTCTGGCCCTAACTGTATGTGGCGGCACAGCTTTATAGGGAGCATCTATGGGGCAATATTCAATAATGAATTGTATGGAGCATTATATGTGGCGGCACAGCTTTATAGGGAGCATCTATGGGGCAATATTCAATAATGAATTGTATAGAGCATTATATGTGGCGGCACAGCTTTATAGGGAGCATCTATGAGACAATATTCAATAATGAATTGTATAGAGCATTATATGTGGCGGCACAGCTTTATAGGGAGTATCTATGAGACAATATTCAATAATGAATTGTATAGAGCATTATATGTGGCGGCACAGCTTTATAGGGAGCATCTATGGGGCAATATTCAATAATGAATTGTAATACAATCAAACTCCATTCAAATGTAATACAATAAAACTTTGTTGCAGTTATGGGGGGGGGGGGGGCAGGAAAATTTCTTGCACAGGGGCCCTCTGCAGTCTGTGTCCGCCCCTAGTGGTATAGTATGCGGGAAGGGGGACCTGACTTTCAGCAGGGTCAGATTCTGGCTGTGTAGAGTGCAAGGGGAATGTAGTGGTCTGGGTCAATGTACCAGCAGACCCATCAAGCAGTGGCTGGGTAATAGGCAGGATGAGGAGGAAACACAGATATAGGCCCAAAATAAAAAAGGAGGCTAAAAGCAGAAAAAAATTGGTAACAGGAGTAAACAGGCAGCATTGCTTTGTTCAGTGGAGGACAACAACAAGCAGCAGCAGACACTGTTAGTAGGGCCCGACCAAACTAGTAGGGCAAATACAGGTTCAAATTCTAAATACAGGCCGAAAGCCTGTAGATTGAAATCAACTTTGTTTCTTTGAGGAAACCAAGAGGCAGCAGCAGACGTCACTAGGCCCAAACCAAGAACCAGGCCAAATGCAGTTTCATATTGTTGATAGAGGCCGAAAGCCTGTAGATTTCTCATACAGCAATGCCAAAAGTGAGACTACGGACTATTTTTTTTCAGCGGCGGAGGAATACAGTGTGGAAGGATACCTTCCTCCGTCATTGTATTCCTGAAGCCCATACATTAGCTGATGCTGCCGTTCTCTACGGGAGATCGTCGTGGGACACTCGTGGATTTCTGCGGACAGGGAGTATATTGGTTGTTTATTATTTTCATCTTTTTTACAGATGACACTGGCTTAGGGGGAACAAAGTGACAAGTAATGGTGAGTATGAAATCTATGTTTAATGTACTGTATCTCTGTATGTATATATTGTATGTAATGTATGTAGTATGTATGTAGTATGTATGTTTTTTTGTTTTTTTTTACACTTAACACATTAGCCGGATGATGGGACTACTACTGTCCCATCATCGGCTAATGTGTCATTCACTGTCACTGTTGCAGGCATCGTCCGATTCGACTGCAAGTCCCATCGGACAATGCCTGCACACACGCACAGAGCCCCGGCAGGCCGCAAAGAGCCCCGGCACGCCTCACAGAGCCCCGGCATGCCGCACAGAGCCCCGGCTTGCCGTACGGCGCCCCGCACAGAGCCCCGGCACGCCGCACAGAGCCCCGGCACGCCGCACAGAGCCTAGAAACGCCGCACAGAGCCCTGGCATGCCACACAGAGCCCCAGCTTGCCATACAGAGCCCCGCACAGAGCCCCGGCATGCCGCACAGAGCCCCGGCACGCCGCACAGAGCCTAGAAACACCGCACAGAGCCCTGGCATGCCGCACAGAGCCCCGGCTTGCCGCACAGAGCCCCGGCACGCCGCACAGAGCCCCGCACAGAGCCCCGGCATGCCGCACAGAGCCCCGCACAGAGCCCGGGCACGCCGCACGGAGCCCCGGAAGCTGCACAGAGCCCCGGCAGCCCGCACAGAGCCCCGGCAGCCCGCACAGAGCCCCGGCAGGCACACATAGAGTCCCAGCAGGCACGCACAGAGCCCTGTCAGGCCCGCACAGAGCCCCGGCAGGCCGCACAGACCCCGGCAGGCACACACAGACCCCTGAGATGCCCGTACAGATCCCTGGCAGGCCCGCACAGACCCCGCACACACACACGCAGAGTGTCCGCCCACGCACCGCCCACACTCTTCCCCCCTCCGGAACAGGAGGTAGAAGAACAGAAAGGGCTTATTTACATTCCGATATTTGTGTCCCATTCACTTGCACTGGTATCGGGTATCGGTATCGGCGACATCTGATATTTTTTGGATATCGGCCAATCCAATACCGATACTTCTTGATATCGGAAGGTATCGCTCAACACTAGTGATGAGATATAAGGTGTTGCAGAACTGTGGAGTGTTCTGAGGGGGAGAGACTTAAGTTTTTATTGTATTCTGTAGCGAATGAGTAACTAGTGCAATGACTGGCACAAGTTGGAGGCATTGTTGAAGTGGCTGGACCAGAATTTACTTTCTATCCGCCTCCAGGAGTTTCCAGAGAAGACCTCAGTGTCAAGCCTGCCATTGGATTCACATTAGCGCCCACACCATACATGACCTGTGCGAAGCCAAACTATTAGTTTGGGGAGAAAAACAGAGACAACACAGAGACTGATGTTTTTTGCTTGTTTATATTTTAATATATTTAACATTGCACTTTCTTTTAAAGCTCCAAAATCTTAGTAGAGTCAATCTTGCAATGGCCTCAAATTATCTTATTCAACCTTTAAACTAAAGAAATCTTTTTTAGTTTTAGTAAACACTAATAGGATTCTTCTGGCACAAATAAAAATGTTTATGTGCTGTAATTGCATAGTTTATATTTTGTAAGGTTTTTTTCGACTTCTTGTGCCTTTTTTTCTGTATATAAAGACTGATCGAATGATGTAAAAAAAAGAGATCTGATTTGACGCTCAGTGTATCCGCGTACCTCTTCTGTGCACGTATTTGATTTTTACTATTTGATTTGGAAAAGACACACAATGCTTCAGAACGTCCCACATTATATGGCGACGACATGTATAAAAATAAGGACAGCAGCACAATCAGAAAGGACTCTTAACAGTTCTTAACAGTACTTCGCTAAAGCTTTTCTACTTTTTGGCTAAAGCCATTCTGTTGGTATAGATTTCAATTTTCATTGCACTATTCATTTATTTGATAAATGGAATTAAGAAGAGTACAGAAAAAATGCTCCCTATGATTTCAATCACAGTCTCTTCTTGGATGAAAATAGGAAATCTGTCCGACATGTTGCATTTATGTCAGTCTCAGTCAAAAAATAATGAGGTCAGTTAAGAAACAAACTCAAATCATTTTCCATGTCATACAACTGACAACACACTACTTATATTTTGTCAAGAAATAATATATTTTTTCTAATTCCCATATTTTATCAGCAAAAAAAATTTGAAACTATTCTTCAGTCTTATTAAGTTGCTCAGCACATGCATGGGCAGTTTATAATTTTTCAGCAATGTATGTAGAGTACATTTCACAAAGTCTTCATTATGTTTTGATTTAAAAAAGAAGAAGAATGGCCTTGGAGGAATGTATACTGAATTATTAACCAAATGGGGAAAACCCCATATAAATATCCCTCTCTATTAAGCCATACAACTCAGCTTTTATAATTATTTATATTAAAATTGCATAAAGGGTATAAAATTGTCCCTAAGCTGCCTATATTCTTTTTTTCAAGTTGCCACCTATATATTGATCTAATAACACTGTGGGGTGCTACCAATTACAAAATCAGTCTGTGAACGGTATAATTCAATTTAAATTCAATAACAATTTACAGTAGCTCTAAACAAATTAAACATGAACTATAATAATGGCAAGATTAAAATAGCAATGAGAGTTCTTCACTATATACTGCTAATGTTCTCCTTACGAAGGTAGTGTGCCCATTCACGGGAGTTACCATATCAATTCTTCTTATAGCTCTGGCTCTAGCGGGGGCCACTGGGTTTTGCTGCTAGGCTGCAAGTCTTTCTGACAAAGTCTACTAGCGCTCGTTGAGCCTGCCACTCGCCATCCAGCACCCTCCCAGCCTGTTGTCCTAATTCCAGCCACCCCGGTACTATGTGTTATAGCTGAAAGTGACGGCCGTGTTCACTCGCATTGTCCCTCTGCAACTAAAGTTGTACCTCCCTAATCGTCTCATTGTGGATTTTTGTGGTTTGATTGTTGGCAGAAGTCTCCTAGGTCTGGGAAGGAAAAGACTGGGCCTTTGAGGAGAGGCGGTGGGACCTTTGGGCTTGTCCGGCGTAGAAGGCAGGTTTTGGTCTTGACTGGTGTAGTCAAGAACCTGGGTAGTTCTGGACGTAGTCTGAACCTTGTCACGTGGTTAAGGGCACCTAAGTGGTGTACACTTCCCGCTGAGTCCTGTCATGCTGGCCTTAGCTCTCTCCCTGGTCTGTATCTTCTCTGCTCCTCCTCTTGGTGCCCAATCTCTCTGTGGTTTGGTGTGCAGGCCTTTTATATTCAGGAACTTCGTCTTGCGAGTCACCTGATCAGGTTCAGCACACAAAGTTGCTCCCCCTGCAATTTCTCTGGTACAACTCGGTCCCACCTGATTTTGCCTTGCCGGCAGATGGCAGTCCTTCTCCACCAATGTCTCATCCCGCAAAGGCTCTTCAGGGGATTCACTGCTTCCTCTTACACCAACATCATACATGACATGTGAGAAGCCAAACTGTTATTGTTAAAGAACAGAGACACCACACAGTGTTAGGGGTCGAGTTCCCACCTCTGCACAGGGGGAATCTCGGGCTGTCTCCGCTGCAATCTCCCATTCCTCTCCTGCCGCAGTGGAGTCTGCTCAGCAGAGACGTCAGTCCCAGAATCTCGCTCAGTCTGACTCTGTGCAGAGAGTTACTGATGCCTTTCCAGCTTCCGCCATTGTAGCCAATACTGGGCAGCAGTGAGCAGACGTTTTTGGGACTAAGTCCTACTTTTCCCCTTCTGAGCATGCCCAGGGTAAGATCTCTCATTGGAGATCAAGGGTCACATGCTTAGATACTGCAGCAAATCCCATTGGTCCTCTAGGAAGGTCCTGAAGGTGCTCTGCTCAACTTCTGTGGCAGCCTCCCATTGGTCCTTCTGGGAAGGTCCTGTACATGCTGCAGCTGTAAAAGGTTTGCATGACTGCAAGGCCATGCTCTAGTGTACATTTGAAAACGTGTGTGTGTTGATGAGTGCAAGTCGTTCTTTAAACATCCCCTCCCTTGTGTATGACTATTCACATAAGCTGTATGTCTGCTATCTAGCGCCCGGCTGAGCTATCAGCATTAAAACACACAATACAGCGTCTACTGCTGTGACCGCCAGTGCAGTGCCGCGCGCTATTAGAGCATTTCCTTAGCCCAAGTCTGGGTGGTTAGTGGCGTCTGCCAATGCGACACTGCTCGCACGCTAGTGTTCAAAACTACTATTTCAGTTATACTCAGACACCCTGTAGCGGTGTCGAGTGCAAGTGGTCTAGACAAACTCAAATCCTGAATCTTGGGATTGAGTTCTGTGACTCCTTGCGTTCTGTGTGCGGTACCGCGGCCCTGTGACTTAACAGAGTTTGCTTCCACCGCCATATAGTGCCGCCATTTGCTAGCAGCAGGTTCTCTCCTGGATGGTGGACCCTGGACTGCGAACGAAACAAATATCATCTCACTATTTACTCAGTGCATTCCGCCAGTCCTAACAGAACTCTAGCGCCAGGGTCTGGCTAGTAAATGGTGGACGATCAGCGTCTACAGCGGTACATCCAGCAGCTAGAGGGTAGGTTGGTGGCTCTAGAACGCACAACCTCAGCTGTGGATGTTACTGCATTCGCTGTTCAGGCTGCAAGTGTAGCTGCAGCCAGTTTATCCGCTGCCACCCCTGCTCCGACTGTATCCCGTCTCCCGCTTCCAGACAAGTTTGTTGGTGACAGTAAGCTATGTCAGGGATTCGTGAGTCAGTGCTCCATACATCTAGAGCTCCGGGCTGCACGTTTTCCTATGGAATGGGCGAAAGTGGGATTTATTTTATCCCTTTTGTCGGGCAGGGCACTGGAGTGGGCAACGCCGCTGTGGGAGCATGATGATCGTGTGGTACAGAGTGCTCCTCTCTTCTTGGACGCTCTGAAGCAGGTCTTTTTAGGACCTCGTGTCACCCACGATACCGCGCTCCAATTGTTGGCAATTACACAGGCTTCGTCCATGGTCAGCCAGTTCGCCGTCCAATTCCGGACTCTGGTCTCTGAGCTGGAGTGGCCGGATAAAGTCATTATTCCGGTGTTCTGGAAAGGACTGGCAGACCATGTGAAGGACGCCTTGGCCACCAGGGAGATTCCCGCCACACTGGAGGAGCTCATTTCTATATCTACCTGCATCGACCTCCGTTTTAACGAGGTTAGAGCGGACCCAATGTAGGCAAAGGTTTCGGCTGGCTCCCACCTTCGTCAGACCTCTAGAATCTTCCGTTCAGGCGTCCGACTCTCTTGAGGCCATGGAGGTTTCTCGAGTGGGACCAAAGTCTCGGACCGCTCGAGTACCTGTGGTTTGTAAAAATTGCCAACAGCCAGGACATTATGCCAATAAATGTCCACGGCGGTAGGGAAAACTATCACGTCTAGTAACCATTGGAGGAGGTTCACTAGACACAGCAGCATTTTCCTCCAAGCTGTCCTTTAAAGGGACAATCAAGTTAGGCTCATCCACTCTAACAGTCAAGATTTGTGTGGACTCTGGAGCAGAGGGGAATTTCATGTCCTCTGCGTTTGCTCTGTGCCATGCAATACCTCTGGTGATGCTCGCCAAACCGATGACTGTTAGAGTAGTGAATGGGTCGACACTTCCCTCACAAATCACACACCAGACTGTCCCTTTCACGTAATCCATGTCCCCTTCCCACCAGGAGATTATTTCCCTACTTGTCTTTCCTGGGGGAATAGACGAGATTCTGCTGGGAATACCCTGGCTCTGTTTCCACTCCCCACATTGAGTGGACCTCTGGGAGGATATTGGGTTGGAGTGAATTATGTAAGGGCAGATGTGTGAGGGAGTGCATTCAGGTTTCCACTACCGAGATACCCGCAGATCTTTCTTCCCTTCCCAAGTGCTATTGGTCCTATGCAGACGTGTTCTCCAAAAAGGCTGCGGAGACCCTTCCGCCTCACCGCCCCTATAACTGTCCTATTGATCTCATGCCTGGAGCAGAACCTCTCCGGGGAAGGGTCTATCCCCTCTCTCTGCTGGAAACGGAGGCTATGTCCCAATACATCCAGGAGAATTTGGCAAGAGGGTTCATTAGGAAGTCAGTGTCACCTGCAGGGGCGGGGTTCTTCTTCGTGCAGAAGAAGAATGGAGAATTACGTCCATGCATAGATTACAGGGATCTTAACACCATCACCGTTAAGAATAAGTACCCATTGCTCCTGATTTCTGAGCTCTTTGATAGGCTACGGGGAGCAAGGGTATTTACCAAATTAGATCTGTGGGGTGCTTATAACCTGATTCGCTTTTAATACCAGGGATTGGCACTATGAGTATCTGGTGATGCCCTTTGGGCTCTGTAATGCCCCAGCCGTTTTCCAAGACTTTGTTAACGATATGTTCCAGGATATGCTCTCCACCTCGGTCGTAGTCTATCTGGATGATATTCTCATCTTCTCTCCAGATATTGACTCCCACTGGAGAGATGTTGGCAGCGTCTTCGACCTCTTACGGGCAAATTCCCTCTATGCAAAATTGGAGAAGTGTATGTTTGAGCAGGAGTCTTTACCTTTCCTGGGCTATATCATCTCCGTCCAGGATTGGCTATGGATCCTGCTAAACTACAGGCTGTGATGGACTGGCAAGAACCCCATTCTCTTAATGCGGTGCAGCACTTTATGGGGTTCATTAATTACTATCGCCAATTCATTCCCCACTTCTCAACTTTGGTAGCTCCCTTGGTAGCCCTCACCAAGAAGGGAGCAAATCCCAAATTGTGGTCTGAGGAGGTCTCCAAGGCTTTATCTTCTATTAAGTCTCATTTTGCTAGTGCTCCCATCCTACATCGTCCTGATGTTGATAAGCCGTTTATAATGGAGGTGGATGCCTCATCCGTTGGTGCTGGAGCAGTCCTCTTCCAAAAGGATGCTCAAGGATGGAAGCACCCTTGCTTCTTCTTCTCCAAGACCTTCACACCAGCGGATAGGAATTATTCCATCGGGGACAGGGAGTTACTAGCAATGAAGTTGGCCTTCTCGGAGTGGAGACATCTTTTGGTGCGGGTTCACGGACCACAAAAATTTGGTTTATTTACAAACAGCCCAGCGGCTAAATTCTCGTCAGGCCAGATGGTCCTTGTTCTTTTCCCGCTTCCACTTCACCCTCCATTATCTCGCTGGGGAGAAGAACATTCGTGCTGACGCCCTCTCTTGCTCCGTTGTGACTTCTGAGGAGGAGGAAGGGGAGCCTCGGCTTATTGCCCCTTCTGAGAGCCTGAGAACCGTGGCTCCGGCTTCGCTAGAGTCAGTGCCCCCGGCCAAGACTTTTGTACCTATTAACTTGCAACCAGAGGTTCTCTCTTGGGCTCATTCGTCCAGGGTGGGTGGACATTTTGGGACAAAGAGGACATCTGAGCTACTGGCGAGGATGTACTGGTGGCCGCATATGGTCCGTGACGTCAGAGATTATATTTGGGCGTGTGTCTCCTGCGCCCAAAATAAGTCTCCTCGACAATGGCCAGCTGGGTTACTTTATCCCTTGCCGGTGGCAGACAGGCCCTGGGAGATGGTCGAGATGGACTTTGTGGTGGGCTTGCCCAAGTGTCGTGGCTGTACCATCATTTGGGTTATCACTGATCATTTCTCTAATAAAGTGCACTTGGTGCCGCTTCCACGGCTACCTTCTGCACAGGCCTTGGCAGCGTTGTTTATAAAACACATTTTTCGCCTTCACGGTATGCCGGACAAAATTGTCAGTGACCGGGGTCCCCAATTTGCGTCTCGGTTCTGGAGAGAGCTTTGTTGTCTCCTTAGCATTGAGTTGAATCTCTCTTCTGCATATCATCCAGAGACGAATGGGTTGGTAGAGAGGGCCAACCAGACCTTGGTCACATATCTGCGACATTTTGTCTCTGCTAGGCAGGATGACTAGGTATCCTTGCTATCGTGGGTGGAGTTTGCGCTGAACAACGCTGTAGCCAACTCCACTGGACAGACCCCATTCCTCCTTAACTATGGTCGGCATCCGTGGGTACCTGTGCCTATGCCCATGTCTTCCGCCGATTCCAGGGTGGCAGACTGGGCTGTGGAGGCACGGGACCTTTGGGACCACACTCAGGATGCCATTCGGGCCTCCAAGAAGAGAATGAGGTCCTCCACCGATGCACATCGGCGCCCCGCTCCGAATTTTGCTCCTGGCGACTTAGTGTGGCTCACCGCCCATAGCATCACGCTGCGAGTTGAGTCCACTAAGTTTGCACCTCGCTACTTGGGCCCCTTCAAGTTCCTCAAACAGGTTAACCCAGAGGTCTACCGTCTGGCACTTCCGCCATGCCTGGGTATCACCGACACCTTTCATGTGTCCCTCTTGAAGCCCGTATACATGTCCCGGTTTTCCGAGTCATCTGCTGGGACATCGGGTTCGTCTACGGACGATTACGAGGTGAACGCTATTTTGGGTTGCAAGGTGGTACGTGGCAAAAAATTTTATTTGGTGGACTGGAAGGGTTATGGTCCTGAGAGCCTGCTGAGAATATTCAGGCTCCGCAGCTCATTGCTGCCTTCGAGTGTAGCGAGGTCCAAGGAGGGGGGGCATGTTAGGGGTCGAGCTCCCACCTCTGCACAGGGGGAATCTCGGGCTGTCTTCGCTGCGGTCTCCCATTCTTCTCCTGCCGCAGTGGAGTCTGCTCAACAGAGACATCAGTCCCAGTGTCTCACTCAGTCTGACTCTGTGCAGAGAGTTACTGATGCCTTTCCAGCTTCTGACATTGTAGCCAGCACTGGGCAGCCGTAAGCAGACGTCTTTGGGACTAAGTCCTACTTTTCCCCTTCTGAGCATGCCCAGGGTAAGATCTCTCATTGGAGATCAAGGGTCACATGCTTAGATACTGCAGCAAATCCCATTGGTCCTCTAGGAAGGTCCTGAAGGTGGTCAACTTCTGTGGCAGCCTCCCATTGGTCCTTCTGGGAAGGTCCTGTACATGCTGCAGCTATAAAAGGTTTGCATGACTGTACAGCCATGCGCTAGTGTACATTTGAAAACGTGTGTGTGTTGATGAGTGCAAGTCGTTCTTTAAACATCCCCTCCCTTGTGCATGACTGTTCACATAAGGTGTTTGTCTGCTATCTAGCGCCCGGCTGAGCTATCAGCATTAAAACACACGATACAGCCTCTACTGCTGTGACCGCCAGTGCGGCACCGCGTGCTATTAGAGCGCTTCCTTTCGCCCAAGTCTGGGTAGTTAGTGTCGTCTGCCAGTGAGGCACTGCTCGCACGCTTGTGCTCAAAACTACTATTTCAGTTATTCTCTAACACCCAGTAGCGGTGTCGAGTGCAAGTGGTCTAGACGAACTCAAATCCCGAGTCTTGGGATTGAGTTCTGTGACTCCTTGCTTGCGTTCTTTGTGCGGTACCGCGGCCCTGTGACTTAACAGAGTTTGCTTCCACCGCCATATAGTGCCACCATTTGCTAGCAGCAGGTTCTCTCCTGCACGGTGGACCCCGGACTGCGAACGAAACAAATATCATCTCACTATTTAGTGCATTCCGCCAGTCCTAACAGAACACTAGCGCCAGGGTCTGGCTAGTAAATGGTGGACGATCAGCGTCTACAGCGGTACTTCCAGCAGCTGGAGGGTTGGTTGGTGGCTCTAGAATGCACAACCTCAGCTGTGGATGTTACTGCAGTCGCTATTCAGGCTGCAAATTTAGCTGCAGCCAGTTTGTCCGCTGCCACCCCTGCTCCGACTGTATCCCGTCTCCCGCTTCCAGACAAGTTTGCTGGTGACAGTAAGCTATGTCAGGGATTCGTGAGTCAGTGCTCCATACATCTAGAGCTCCGGGCTGCACGTTTTCCTATGGAACGGGCGAAAGTGGGATTTATTTTATCCCTTTTGTCGGGCAGGGCACTGGAGTGGGCAACGCCGCTGTGGGAGCATGATGATCGTGTGGTACAGAGTGCTCCTCTCTTCTTGGACGCTTTGAAGCAGGTCTTTTTAGGACCTCGTGTCACCCTACGATACGGCGCTCCAATTGTTGGCAATTACACAGGCTTCGTCCATGGTCAGCCAGTTTGCCGTCCAATTCCGGACTCTGGTCTCTGAGCTGGAGTGGCCGGATAAAGTCCTTATTCCGGTGTTCTGGAAAGGACTGGTAGACCATCTGAAGGACACCTTGGCCACCAGGGAGATTCCTGCCACACTGGAGGAGCTCATTTCTATATCTACCTGCATCGACCTCCATTTTAACGAGCGGAGGTTAGAGTGGACCCAGTGTAGGCAGAGGTTTCGGCTGGCTCCCACCTTTGCCAGACCTCTAGAATCTTCCGTTCAGGCAGCCGACTCCCATGAGGACATGGAGGTTTCTCGAGCAGGACCAAAGTCTCGGACCGCTCGAGTTCCCGTGGTTTGTAAAAATTGCCAACAGCCAGGACATTATGCCAATAAATGTCCACGGCGGTCGGGAAAACGATCGCGTCTAGTAACAATTGGAGGAGGTTCACTAGACACAGCGGCATTTTCCTCCAAGCTGTCCTTTAAAGAGACAATCACGTTAGGCTCATCCACACTAACAGTCGAGCTTTGTGTGAATTCTGGAGCAGAGGGGAATTTCATGTCCTCTGCTTTTACTCTGCGCCATGCAATACCTCTATCAAGAGCCGCTGCTGACAGCTCCCTGTTCAATTGCCGACTAATAAAGTCCCAGATATGGTTGATGGGAAACAAGTCCGGAGCCACTGAATGCCAAGGAAGCTTATTCAGGCCATGCAGGCTGCTCACAGTAGAACATTTGATATTTTGGATCCAGTTTTTTGTGATTAAGATGGAGTCCACAACTACATTAGGCATGGCGTCTGAAATATGTTTATTAACCCCTTAACGACCACCGATACGCCTTTTAACGGCGGCAGTTAAGGGTAATTAAACCACAGCGCCGTTAATTAATGGCGCTGTGGAAAAAGTGAATAGCGCCCCAGAGTTGAATTTTCTCTGGGGTCTCAGTTACCAGGGGTAGCCGAGACCCCAGAGAACATTATTTGGGTTTTTTACCGACCCCCGGGTTGCGATCGCCGGTAATTGACTATTTACCGGCGGTCTCAAAAAAAACAAACAAACTCGATTTCCCATTTAATTTCTCTGTCCTCCTAAGTGATCGCATATCAGAGGACAGAGAAATGGGGTCCCTGATCGCCCCCCGATACTCACCTGTCTCCCCCGGTGCTCCTCGTGACTCCCGATGGGCGCCGCCATCTTGTTCCGGCAAAAAAATGGTGGGCGCGTGCGCAGTCTGCCCGCCGGCCGGCACCCAGAAGATCTTTGGGGTCTCAGCTGCCTGGGGTAGCCGAGACCCCACAGAACATGATCGGGATCGGTTTTTACTGACCCCTGTTTTGCGATCGCCGGTAATTAATTGTTTACCGGCAACCGCAAAAAAAAAGCAGTGTGTCATTCTTTGTCCTCTGATGTGCTCGCACATCAGAGGACAGAGAAATAGGGGGATTTGGGGACCCTGCTATACTTACTGGTGTCCCTGGGTCCTCCTGCATCACCTCCTGCCCGCTGGCTTCTTCATCTGGTAGGAAAATGGCGGGCGCATGCGCAGTGCGTCCACCATGATCTGCCGGCCAACAGCTAGAGGAGTTGGGGCTAAATTTAGGGTTAGGGTTAGGGTTGGGGCTAAATTTAGGGTTAGTGTTGGGGCTAAATTTAGGGTTAAAGTTAGAGTTAGGGATTGGGGCTAAATTTAGGGTTAGGGTTGGGGCCAAATTTAGGCCTAGGGTTAGGGCTAGTGTTAGGGCTAGAGTTGGGATTAGGGTTAGGGTTTGGATTAGGGTTACGTTTGGGATTAGGGTTAGGTTTTGAGTTAGGGTTAAGGTTAGGGTTGGGATTAGGGTTAGGGGTGTATAGAGATTAGGGTTAGGTTTGAGGTTAGGTTTGAGGTTAGGGTTGAGATTAGGATTAGGGGTGTGTTGGATTTAGGGTTTTGATTAGGGTTATGGTTAGTGTTGAGATTATGGTTGTTTGGGGTTTAGGGTTGTGATTATCATTAGGGTTGTGATTAGGATTATGGATCGGGTTGGGATTAGGGTTAGGGGTGTGTTGGGGTTAGGGTTGGAGTTAGAATTGGGGGGTTTCCACTGTTTAGGTGCATCAGGGGGTCTCCAAACACGACAGCCAATTTTGCGCTCAAAAAGTCAAATGGTTCTCCCTTCTGAGCTCTGCTGTGCGCCCAAACAGTGGTTTACCCTCACATATGGGGCATCAGCAAACTCGGGATAAATTGGACAACAAATTCTGGGGTCCAATTTCTCCTGTTACCTTTGTGAAAATTAAAACTTGGGAGTTAAAAAATCTTTTTTGTGTAAAAAAAATATATTTTTTATTTTCACGACTCTGCATTATAAACTTCTGTGAAGCACTTGGGCATTCAAAGTTCTCACCACACATCTAGATAAGTTCCTTGGGGGGTCTAGTTTCCAAAATGGGGTCACTTGTGGGGGGTTACTACAGTTTAGGTACATCAGGGGCTCTGCAATCGCAACATAATGCCCACAGACCATTCTATCAAAGTTTGCATTCCAAAAAGGCGCTCCTTCCCTTCCGAGCTCTGCCGTGCGCCCAAACAGTGGTTTACCCCCACATATGGTGCATCAGCGTACTCGGGATAAATTGTGCAACAACTATTGCAGTCCAATTTCTCCTGTTACCCTTGTGAAAATAAAAACTTGGGGGCTACAATATCTTTTTTGTGGAAAAAAAAATATTTTTTATTTTCACGACTCTGCATTCTAAACTTCTGTGAAGCACTTGGGCATTCAAAGTTCTCACCACACATCTAGATAAGTTCCTTGGGGGGTCTAGTTTCCAAAATGGGGTCACTTGTGGAGGGTTTCTACTGGTTAGGTACATCAGGGGCTCTGCAAACGCAACATAATGCCCGCAGACCATTCTATCAAAGTCTGCATTCCAAAACGGCGCTCCTTCCTTCCGAGCTCTTCCGTGCGCCCAAACAGTGGTTTACCCCCACATATGGGGTACCAGCATACTCAGGACAAATTGGACAACAACTTTTGGGGTCCAATTTCTCTTGTTACCCTTGTGAAAATAAAAACTTGGGGGCTAAAAAATCTTTTTTGTGGAAAAAAAAATTATTTTTTATTTTCACGACTCTGCATTCTAGACTTCTGTGAAGCACTTGGGCATTCAAAGTTCTCACCACACATCTAGATAAGTTCCATGGGGGGTCTAGTTTCCAAAATGGGGTCACTTGTGGGGGATTTCTATTGTTTAGGCACATCAGGGGCTCTCCAAACGCGACATGGCGTCCAATCTCAATTCCAGCCAATTCTACATTGAAAAAGTAAAACGGCACTCCTTCTCTTCCAAGCTCTGCGGAGCGCCCAAACAGTGGTTTACCCCCACATATTGGGTATCAGCGTACTGAGGAGAAATTGCACGACAACTTTTGTGGTCTAATTTCTCCTGTTATCTTTGTGAAAATAAAAATTTGTGGGCAAAAAGATCATTTTTGTAGAAAAAATGCGATTTTTTTTTCACGGCTCTACATTATAAACTTCTGTGAAGCACTTAGGGGCTCAAAGTGCTCAATACACATCTAGATAAGTTCGTTAAGGGGTCTAGTTTCCAAATTAGTGTCACTTGTGGGGGGTTTCCACTGTTTAGGCACATCAGGGGCTCTTTAAACGTGACATGGCATCCGATCTCAATTCCAGCCAATTCTGCATTGAAAAAGTCAAACGGCGCTCCTTCTCTTCCAAGCTCTGCGGTGCGCCCAAACAGTGGTTTACCCCCACATATGGGTTATTGGCATATTCAGGAGAAATTGCACAACAAAATTTATGGTTAAATTTCCATTTTTACACTTGTGAAAATAAAAAAAATGGTTCTGAAGTAAAATGTATGCAAAAAAAAGTTAAATGTTCATTTTTTCCTTCTACATTGTTTCAGTTCCTGTGAAGCACGTAAAGAGTAAACTTCTTGAATGTGGTTTTGAGCACCTTGAGGGGTGCAGTTTTTAGAATGGTGTCACACTTGGTTATTTTCTATCATATAGACCCCTCAAAATGACTTCAAATGTGATGTGGTCCCTAAAAAAAATGGTGTTGTAAAAATGAGAAATTGCTGGTCAACTTTTAACCCTTATAACTCCCTAACAAAAAAAAAAATGTGTTTCCAAAATTGTGCTGATGTAAAGTAGACATGTGGGAAATGTTATTTATTAACTATTTTTTGTGACATATCTCTCTGATTTAAGAGCATAAAAATACAAATTTTGAAAATTGCAAAATTTTAAAAATTTTCGCCATATTTCCGTTTTTTTCATAAATAATCGCAATATCGAAGAAATGTTACCACTATCATGAAGTACAATATGTCACGAAAAAACAATCTGAGAATCAGCGGGATCTGTTAAAGCGTTCCAGAGTTATAACCTCATAAAGTGACAGTGGTCAGAATTGTAAAAATTGGCTCGGTCATTAAGTACCAAATTGGCTCTGTCACTAAGGGGTTAATAATTGTTAAAGATATCCTCCACCTCTCATGTTAAATGTAACTATACATTTCTTATGTATCATCACTTTACCTTACAAGATCCATTTTGCTACTGCTGCTTTTGTCTCCAAAATCAATGGCCCATCCTCAGCTCCAAAATGGGCACTACAGAGGCATGGGGAGCGCTCTGGAAAGTCTGAACCTTGCAACTGCAAATATAAACTAAGACTAACAATGTCACATAAAGTAAGGTCTCAGAATAAACTGTGTTTTAATGATTTAATCCTCTGCTTTTGGGGGGATTTTCTGTCCAGTGGGCGGTCCTATCAGTGACTGACAGCTTTCTTTGTATAAGTGTGCATGCCGAGACAGCTTTCAGTCACTGATAGGACCGCCCACTGGACCAAACATCCCAGAAAGAGCAGAGGATTATATGATGAAAACACAAATTGTGCTGAATCCGTTCTCAAAAAAATCAATCTGCTCAGCTCCTCCTGCTGCATAACATGGTGCCTGCAGATTGGACTGGATAATGATGGTGACAGGTTCCTTTTAACATGTCTAGCAAAATGCTCCAAATATATCAATGAGTGGATTTATTTTGCTTATATTCTGCCTCGTTTAGTTTCATGCTACGTTTAAATCAGAAACAGTAATCAATCTGCTCCAATATAAAATGATTAAAAATATATATATAAATAATAATTTCTAATTTAATTGGTTAACCACTGTTTTGGTCAAAAAGTTCCCCTATAATAATCTAATGTTATCACTGCTGAGCGTCTCCATGATGGAAAGCAGCAAAAGGTTTTCAATTTCTTTACGACGCCGCTCGGGGGAATATAATTTTACCCAGATTCTATTGTAAAAAATATGGACTACCGAAAACATACATTAACTTGAATGAAAGACAATACAGCTATTACTGTAGGTGAGGAGGAACCTTAGCTAATACTGGACTTATTCTAAAGTCTGGTCCTTTGTGGCAATACCTGGTACAAATTTCGCGATGAGGTTCCTTTTCTTCAATGTAGACCACTGTTGGAGATGCAACTTCTAGGTTCCCATACGTGTAATTGTCAGACATGTCCAATAATGGAAAATCTTTTCAACCTCTTTCCCATCAAGTTCTGTTTAGCTGATTACATTAGTAATTAATTAAAACTTTCATACACAAAATCTAATGCAAAAGACTCGAGCACAATAGATATAAAGTTCATCCTGCTATAACTGCAAATAGATTCATTCGTGTCCCCAAACGTTAGTATGTGAACATTACCCCATGGCACTGGTACAGCTGCAAAACAGATAAGATAAAACATTACAAATCATATTCCTTTATGCCACTGTACACATCACTTTATAATACACCTTGACCAACATTCATTTGGATGAAATGTATAATGTTATGTATGTAAAAACAAGATTGTGCAACCTAAGCCAAGATTGTCTGACGAAGGTAACTGGCAATGGACCAATCAGTTTATTATAGGTTATTTGTGTCCTAGTAAAGATTAACACATGCAGGAAAAATAAGCCAAAGTGTATAAATATAAGGGCAGCAGCACAATCAGAACAGACTCTTACCAGTACTTCGCTATGGCTTTTATTGCCTACTTTTTGGCTAGAGCCGATGTGTTGGTATACTTTTCAATTTTCATTGCATTATTCATCTATTGGATAAATGGAATTAAGAAGAGCACAGCAAAGATGCCCCCTGGACCTATGCCTCTGCCGGTCATTGGAAACCTCAACCTGTTGGACCTGAATAGGCCCCACGAATCTCTGATGCAGGTAGGATACTGTACTTACTGTATAGTCAAGGAGGGTTCAACATTATTTAGCTGGGGCAATGGAATTGGGGGTGGTTGCTGAGTGAGACAGGTACAGTATGAATGGATTCGTGGTGGGCATCAAAGGTCCTGGAGGTCTTGGTCTTTGCTGCTTTATACACTAACCATTGATGTGAACGGTCACTGTGTAACTCTGCATTTCCTCTGTGGTGGCGAGGGAGAGAGAGATTGAATACTTACTGTCAGAATTCCTTGGAATTATAGCTGATCCCTCCAATTGTCTACAGGTAGACATTTTGTGGTGAAACTATTGTTCCGGGACCATCTAATAAACTAGGGATTGTTCAAAGTCAAGAACCTCTTGAAGACCCTTAGACTTGTCGTGTTGCTAGAGATGCGTGCAACCATGTTCTGCTATCATGGTTTTACGTGTTAATTTGCAAAGTTAGTTTCTCGTTTGTTTATCAAAACAATAGATGAGTAAAAATGGATTATTGACAATACCATAGCATTTAATATATGGCCAAATGTAATTCCAATACATCTTCCATGAGTGTTTATCAATTCATTAGAACACTTTGGCTAATATTATAATATGAGGCTGATTGTCTCTCTTGGTGCTATAACATTTTCCTATATCCTGGGGAGCATTTCTACCATTAGTAAAGTTGCGCGTTGCTGTTGGACTTTCCTTGGGATTAACCGTTGATCACCATGAATCAGATAAGACAAATCTGCTCCGATCAACTGATCACTGTAACAGATTATTATGGGCGATCAGCCTCTTTAATATTGTTCATTGTTGGGATCAGGGTTTTGTACGGTTCTTTCGCATGACACTTTGCAAAAAACATTTTTATCAGTTCCTAGTAGCTGTGGGAAATATAATTTGTATAGATGGCGGAGGTCTTCATTGGTTGCAGGTCCCTGACTTCTGCACAGATGTTATGTCTTCTGCTAATGGCAGGGCTTTATAGTTTATCTTTCTGAACTTTTTCTACATTATTACTATGCAAGTACATTTAAATGGTTAACATTTGAGAAAGTGGAAAATACATGAACATATAAAATGATCAAAGAAGAACTAAACCTTTATGCGTTTCTTATATTTTGCAGGCATGAATCTGAAAAGAATGGTAAAGGGACAATGGTAATAGAGTAAAAAAAAAAACTGCACAATACATGTAAAGAAAGAGGGAATGTGGATAGCAGCAATAGGCATTACCCGATGGTGGTCTGATGGTGGTCCCCGGTTCAAGTGCAGCACACACCCCGACGCACGTTTCAGAACTTAGTCCTTCATCAGGGAACGGACTAAGTTCCAAAATGCACATCGGAGTGTGTGTTGCACTTGGATCGGGGACCACCATCTGACCACCATCAGGTAATGCTTATTGCTGTACTGTGCAGCTTAGGGTGGTTTCACACTTGCGTTTTTGTCTGCAGCGTTTTTTGCACAAAAAAACGCATGCGTTTTTTCCCTATATTTAACATTGAAAACGCATGCGTTTTTTTTGTCCGCGTTTGGTCGCGTTTTCAATCGCATGCGTTTTTTTACTGCATGCGTTCATTTTCAAAAATGCAACTTGTAGTATTTTTTAGCGGTGTTTTTTGGACAAATAAAAACGCATGTGTTTTCATGCATTTTTTTTGGGCCAAAAAATACATTGGAGTTAATGGAAACGCATGCGTTTTATTGTGCATGCGTTTGTTTGCGTTAAAAACGCATGCGTTTTTATATTAAAAAAACAGAAAACACACTGATATGCCACCCCCCACCATAAAGGTGATAAAGGGATCTGTCATGATCCCAATGGCAGGGGATCACAAAAGGACAAGCACACAAAAAACAGAACAAGCTCTAGGGTGATGGAAACTGAGCTGACCGCGATCCTGAACCTAATTCACAACACTAGCAGTAGCCGGGGAACGTGCCTACGATGATTCTAGACGTCTCGCGCCAGCCGAAGGACTAGCTTCCCCTATTAGAAGAAACAAAGACCTCTCTTGCCTCCAGAGAAACACCCCACAGAAATAGCAGCCCCCCACATGTAATGACGGTGAAATGAGAGGAAAGCACATACGTAGTAATGAAAACAGATTCAGCAAAATGAGGCCCGCTAAAACTAGATAGCAGAGGATACAAAAGTGAACTGCGCGGTCAGCGAAAAACCCTACAAAAAACCATCCTGAAATTACCTGAACTCATGTGCCAACTCATGGAACATGAGGAGTAATATCAGCCCACTAGAGCAACCAGCAACAAGGAATCACATAACTGCAAGCTGGACTAAAACAAAAATAAAGCAAAACGTGGAACAGGAAAATCAAAAACTTAGCTTGTCCTGAAGATTACTGAAGCGGAAAGCAGAGGTAACAAGACACACTGATTACATTGCTCGCCGGCGAGGAAATGACAAGAAAGCCAGGTTAAATAGGAAACTCCCATATCCTGATAGAACAGGTGGACACCAGAGACCGCAGAGAACACAAGTCACCCAGTACCATCTGTAACCACCAGAGGGAGCCCAAAAACAGAATCCACAACAGTACCCCCCCCTTGAGGAGGGGTCACCGAACCCTCACGAGAACCACCAGGGCGACCAGGATGAGCCCTATGAAATGCACGGACCAAATCAGCAGCATGAACATCAGAGGCAACCACCCAAGAATTATCCTCCTGACCATAACCCTTCCACTTGACCAAATACTGAAGTTTCCGTCTGGAAACACGAGAATCCAAGATCTTCTCCACAACATACTCCAATTCTCCCTCCACCAGCACCGGAGCAGGAGGCTCAAGCGAAGGAACAACAGGTACCTCATACTTCCACAACAACGACCGATGGAACACATTATGAATAGCAAACGATGCCGGGAGATCCAAACGAAACGACACAGGGTTAAGAATTTCCAAGATCCTATAGGGACCGATGAACCGAGGCTTGAACTTAGGAGAAGAGACCTTCATAGGAACAAAACGAGAAGACAACCACACCAAGTCCCCAACACGAAGTCGAGGACCCACGCGGCGACGGCGATTAGCAAACTGCTGAGCCCTCTCCTGGGACAACTTCAAATTGTCCACCACATGACTCCAAATCTGATGCAACCTATCCACCACCACCAGCTTAGTATACATTTTTTGCAAAAAACGTATCAACCAAATACCCTGTTTTTTACATCTTTTACTAGCACTTGCGGATTACTGCAACATTTTTTCAAACTGAGTGTTTTTGGTTTTACTATTCTCTTTTGTGTCTTCAGGTTTCTTGGTGGTGTGTGAACATGATCATACAGACTTGTTCACTGTGCAAGTAGCCCATGTGTTCCTGTTTCCATAATTGTTCTCTTGTGTCTACAAGACTGGGGAGTTCCACCACTCCTCTTGGGCTATCTGCACAAAAGCTGTTCTACCCTGTATGCACACATGGATTTTTCCTCTCTGAACCCTGTTCACACAGGTTACATACAGATGATCAGGTTTTTAAATACATCAGATAGGGATTGCATACATTAGTTAGGACTGCTCTGATAAGGGTATACCGTGAAGATTGGTAGAGCAGCTTAGTATACATTTTTTGCAAAAAACGTATCAACCAAATACCCTGTTTTTTACATCTTTTACTAGCACTTGCGGATTACTGCAACATTTTTTCAAACTGAGTGTTTTTGGTTTTACTATTCTCTTTTGTGTCTTCAGGTTTCTTGGTGGTGTGTGAACATGATCATACAGACTTGTTCACTGTGCAAGTAGCCCATGTGTTCCTGTTTCCATAATTGTTCTCTTGTGTCTACAAGACTGGGGAGTTCCACCACTCCTCTTGGGCTATCTGCACAAAAGCTGTTCTACCCTGTATGCACACATGGATTTTTCCTCTCTGAACCCTGTTCACACAGGTTATATACAGATGATCAGGTTTTTAAATACATCAGATAGGGATTGCATACATTAGTTAGGACTGCTCTGATAAGGGTATACCGTGAAGATTGGTAGAGCAGCTTAGTATACATTTTTTGCAAAAAACGTATCAACCAAATACCCTGTTTTTTACATCTTTTACTAGCACTTGCGGATTACTGCAACATTTTTTCAAACTGAGTGTTTTTGGTTTTACTATTCTCTTTTGTGTCTATCCACCACCATGTCCACTCCAGGACAATCAGAAGGCTCCACCTGACCAGAGGAAAAACGAGGATGAAACCCCGAATTACAAAAGAAAGGAGAAACCAAGGTAGCAGAACTAGCCCGATTATTAAGGGCAAATTCGGCAAGCGGCAAAAAGGTAACCCAGTCATCTTGATCAGCAGAAACAAAACACCTTAAATAAGTTTCCAAGGTCTGATTAGTTCGTTCCGTCTGGCCATTCGTCTGAGGATGGAATGCAGACGAAAAGGACAAATCAATGCCCATCTTAGCACAGAACGTCCGCCAAAATCTAGACACAAACTGGGATCCCCTGTCAGAAACAATGTTCTCCGGAATCCCATGCAAACGAACCACGTTCTGAAAAAACAGAGGGACCAACTCAGAGGAGGAAGGTAACTTAGGCAAGGGGACCAGATGAACCATCTTAGAAAAGCGGTCACACACAACCCAGATGACGGACATTTTTTGAGAGACAGGGAGATCCGAAATAAAGTTCATGGACATGTGCGTCCAAGGCCTCTTCGGGATAGGCAAAGGTGACAACAATCCACTGGCCCGAGAACAGCAAGGCTTAGCCCGAGCGCAAACTTCACAAGACTGCACAAAAGAACGCACATCCCTCAACAAGGAAGGCCACCAAAAAGACCTGGCCACCAAGTCTCTAGTACCAAATATTCCAGGATGACGTGCCAACGCAGAAGAATGGACCTCGGAGATGTCTCTACTGGTCCAATTATCCGGAACAAACAGTCTTTCAGGCGGACAACGATCAGGTTTATCCGCCTGAAACTCCTGCAAAGCACGTCGCAAGTCTGGGAAGACAGCCGACAAAATCACCCCATCCCTAAGGATACCAGTGGGCTCAGAATTTCCAGGGGAATCAGGCACAAAACTCCTAGAAAGAGCATCCGCCTTCACATTCTTTGAACCTGGCAGGTACGAAACCACAAAATCGAAACGGGAGAAAAACAGTGACCAACGAGCCTGTCTAGGATTCAGACGCTTGGCAGACTCAAGGTAAATCAGATTTTTGTGATCAGTCAAGACCACCACACGATGTCTAGCACCCTCAAGCCAATGACGCCACTCCTCAAATGCCCACTTCATGGCCAAAAGCTCCCGATTACCAACATCATAATTCCGCTCAGTGGGCGAAAACTTTCTAGAAAAGAACGCACATGGCTTCATCACCGAGCAATCGGAGCTTCTCTGTGACAAAACCGCCCCCGCTCCAATCTCAGAAGCATCAACCTCAACCTGAAAAGGAAGCGAAACATCTGGCTGACGCAACACAGGAGCAGAAGAAAACCGGCGCTTAAGTTCCTGAAAGGCCTCCACAGCTGCAGGAGACGAATCAGCAACATCAGCACCCTTCTTAGTCAGATCCGTCACAGGCTTAACAACACTAGAAAAATTAGTTATGAAACGACGATAGAAATTAGCAAAGCCCAAGAACTTCTGTAGACTCTTAAGAGATGTAGGCTGCGTCCAGTCACAAATAGCTTGAACCTTGACGGGATCCATCTCAATAGTAGAAGGGGAAAAAATATACCCCAAAAAAGAAATCTTCTGGACTCCAAAGACACACTTTGAACCTTTTACAAACAAAGAATTGGCCCGCAGGACCTGAAACACCTTCCTGACCTGCTGAACATGGGACTCCCAGTCATCAGAAAAAAACAAAACATCATCCAAATACACAATCATAAATTTATCCAGATATTCACGGAAAATATCGTGCATAAAGGACTGGAAGACAGAAGGAGCATTAGAAAGTCCAAAAGGCATCACCAAATACTCAAAATGGCCCTCAGGCGTAATAAATGCGGTTTTCCACTCATCACCCTGCTTAATCCGCACAAGATTATACGCACCCCGAAGATCAATCTTAGTGAACCATTTAGCCCCCTTAATGCGAGCGAACAAATCAGTCAACAATGGCAAAGGATACTGATATTTGACCGTAATCTTATTCAAAAGACGGTAATCTATACAAGGCCTCAATGAACCATCTTTTTTGGCCACGAAATAAAAACCTGCTCCCAAAGGAGACGAAGATGGACGGATATGTCCCTTTTCCAAGGACTCCTTAACATAATCCCGCATAGCAGTATGCTCTGGCACTGACAGATTGAACAAACGACCTTTAGGAAATTTACTGCCAGGAATGAAATCTATAGCACAATCGCAATCCCTGTGAGGAGGAAGCGAATTGAGCTTAGGCTCCTCAAAAACATCCCGATAATCAGACAAAAATACAGGAACCTCAGAAGGAGTAGATGAAGCGATAGAAATCGGAGGTGCATCATCATGAACCCCCTGACATCCCCAGCTTAACACAGACATCGTTTTCCAGTCCAAGACTGGGTTATGAGTTTGTAACCATGGCAGACCAAGCACTAAGACATCATGTAAATTATACAGTACCAGGAAGCGAATCACCTCCTGGTGAACGGGAGTCATACGCATGGTCACGTGTGTCCAGTACTGAGGTTTATTCATAGCCAAAGGTGTAGAGTCAATTCCTTTCAAAGGAATAGGGACTTCCAGAGGCTCCAGACTAAACCCACAGCGGTTGGCAAATGACCAATCCATAAGACTCAAGGCAGCGCCTGAATCCACATAGGCATCGACGGAAATGGCTGATAATGAACAAATCAGAGTCACAGACAGAATGAACTTAGACTGTAAAGTACTAATGGCAACAGACTTATCAACCTTTTTTGTGCGTTTAGAGCATGCTGATATAACATGAGCTGAATCACCACAATAAAAACACAACCCATTTTTCTGCCTATAGTTTTGCCATTCACTTCTGGACTGAATTCTATCACATTGCATTGTCTCAGGTGCCTGTTCAGAAGACACCGCCAAATGGTGCACAGGTTTGCGCTCCCGTAAACGCCGATCAATCTGAATAGCCATAGTCATAGACTCATTCAGACCTGTAGGCGCAGGGAACCCCACCATAACATCTTTAATGGCCTGAGAAAGGCCATCTCTGAATCTTGCAGCCAGGGCGCACTCATTCCACTGAGTAAGCACCGACCATTTCCGAAATTTCTGACAATATAATTCTGCTTCATCTTGCCCCTGAGAGAGAGCCAATAAAGCTTTTTCAGCCTGAATCTCTAGGTTAGGTTCCTCATAGAGCAAACCCAATGCCAGAAAAAACGCATCCACATTGAGCAACGCAGGATCCCCTGGTGCCAATGCAAATGCCCAATTCTGAGGGTCACCCCGCAGGAAAGATATTACAATCTTGACTTGCTGAGCAGGGTCTCCAGAGGAGCGAGATTTCAAAGAAAGAAACAACTTGCAATTGTTCCTAAAATTCAGAAAACTAGATCTATCTCCAGAAAAAAACTCTGGGATAGGAATTCTAGGTTCAGACATAGGAGCATGTACAACAAAATCTTGTATATTTTGAACCTTAGCAGCAAGATTATTCAGGCTGGAAGCCAAACTCTGGACATCCATGATAAACAGCTGAGGTCAGAGCCATTCAAGGATTAAGAGGAGGTAAGACGCAGCAAACTCTGAGGGAAGGAAAAAAAAAAAAAAAATTCCTCAGACTACTTTTCCTCCTACTTCAGCCAATATGATTACCACTTTTCGGGCCGGCGACACTGTCATGATTAGGGTTGAGCGAAACGGGTCGAAATTGTTCAAAAGTCGCCGACTTTTGGCAAGGTCGGGTTTCATGAAACCCGACCCGACCCCAGTGGGGGGTCGGCCATGAAGTCGGCGATCTTTTGAATCTGGAATCGGAATTCCGATCCCGATTCCCGATATGTTTAAGATATCGGGAATTGGTATCGGGATCCATATTTAAGTGTAAAATATAGAATTAAAATAAAAAATATCCTTATACTTACCCTCTGACGCGCCCTGGTACTAACCGGCAGCCTTCCTCCTTCGAATCCGCGCTTCTAGGACCTTGCCGTGACGTCGCGGGTGACGTCGCGGCTTGTGATTGGCCGCGCGGCCGCCCATGTGACCGCTCGCGCGGCCAATCACAAGCCGCGATGTCACCCGCGACGTCACCGAAGGTCCTGGAAGGGCTGATTCTTAGGAAGGAAGGCTGTCGGAAGGAAGCAGGGCGCTTCCGAGGGTGAGTATATACCTAATAGGAATATACTCACCCTCGGAAGCGCCCTGCTTCCTTCCGACAGCCTTCCTTCCTAAGAATCAGCCCTTCCAGGACCTTCGGTGACGTCGCGGGTGACGTCGCGGCTTGTGATTGGCCGCGCGAGCAGTCACATGAGCGGCCGCGCGGCCAATCACAAGCCGCGACGTCACCCGCGACGTCACCGAAGGTCCTGGAAGGCTGATTCTAAGGAAGGAAGGTTCCCGGTTAGTACCAGGGCGCGTCAGAGGGTAAGTATAAGGATATTTTTTATTTTAATTCTATATTTTACACTTAAATATGGATCCCAGGGCCTGAAGGAGAGTTTCCGCTCCTTCAGACCCTGGGAACCATGGAAACCCAATGCACTGCATTGGGTTTCGAGTTTCGGCCGACCCCGACCCCGACTTTTTTATAGGATCGGCCGATTTCACTCGACCCGACTTTTCCAAAAGTCGGGTTTCGTGAAACCCGACCCGATCCTATAAAAGTGAAGGTCGCTCAACCCTAGTCATGATCCCAATGGCAGGGGATCACAAAAGGACAAGCACACAAAAAACAGAACAAGCTCTAGGGTGATGGAAACTGAGCTGACCGCGATCCTGAACCTAATTCACAACACTAGCAGTAGCCGGGGAACGTGCCTACGATGATTCTAGACGTCTCGCGCCAGCCGAAGGACTAGCTTCCCCTATTAGAAGAAACAAAGACCTCTCTTGCCTCCAGAGAAACACCCCACAGAAATAGCAGCCCCCCACATGTAATGACGGTGAAATGAGAGGAAAGCACATACGTAGTAATGAAAACAGATTCAGCAAAATGAGGCCCGCTAAAACTAGATAGCAGAGGATACAAAAGTGAACTGCGCGGTCAGCGAAAAACCCTACAAAAAACCATCCTGAAATTACCTGAACTCATGTGCCAACTCATGGAACATGAGGAGTAATATCAGCCCACTAGAGCAACCAGCAACAAGGAATCACATAACTGCAAGCTGGACTAAAACAAAAATAAAGCAAAACGTGGAACAGGATAATCAAAAACTTAGCTTGTCCTGAAGATTACTGAAGCGGAAAGCAGAGGTAACAAGACACACTGATTACATTGCTCGCCGGCGAGGAAATGACAAGAAAGCCAGGTTAAATAGGAAACTCCCATATCCTGATAGAACAGGTGGACACCAGAGACCGCAGAGAACACAAGTCACCCAGTACCATCTGTAACCACCAGAGGGAGCCCAAAAACAGAATCCACAACAGGGATCCTAACCCTAACCCTACAGGGATCCTAACCCTAACCCTAAAGGGATCCTAACCCTAACCTTTAGGGTTAGGGTTAGGGGTAGGGTTAGGGTTAGGGTTAGGATCCCTTTAGGGTTAGGGTTAGGGGTAGGGTTAGGGTTAGGATCCCTTTAGGGTTAGGGTTAGGATCCCTTTAGAGTTAGGGGTAGGGTTAAGATCCCTTTAGGGTTAGGGTTAGGGGTAGGGTTAGGGTTAGGATCCCTACCCCTACCCCTAACCTTAACCCTAGCTATTTATGTTTATAGTGTTTTTTTTATTTTATTTAGATGATTGGTAGCTGTCACACATTTCTCAGCATGCGTTTCAAAAACGCAAACACATGGAAAAACGCATGTGAACACGTCAAAACGTCGCGTTTTTTACACCACATGCAAAAACGCATGCGTCTAAAAAACGCAGCGTTTGCATGCGTTTACATGCGTTTTTTCACCATGCATTTTTTTTCAAACGCATGCGTTTTAAAACGCAAGTGTGAAACCAGCCTTACATGCCCCATATATCCTTTCTATGACTGTTCTCCTTAAATGTATTTGTGGTGATTTGATATATTACATCAACTATTTACTATTGGATAAATGAATGTGTTATCTTCATATTTTTTCCCACAGGCTTATTCTTAAAGGGATTACTGTTATTTTGCACTCTAATTAACAATGCACTTTAATTAATTATTTACCATCTTACTTTCTCTGTGGTTCCCCCTTTTCCCCAAATCAATTTAATTTAATTCTGTGTACATTGTGTTTTTTTAATACACTCTATTAATTAATTATTGTACTTGTGCAGGCACTCTTTTGCACACAGTGCCACATTTTGCCACCCACTGTTTAATTAAGGTGTTTTACTCTATTACCATTGTCAATTTACCATTATTTTCAGGTCCATGCTGTTAGGGTTGGCGGAACGCACACCATATATATTTATTAGAAGAAGTTGGTGCGTTCGCAACCCGGGATCCACCGTGCAGGAAAGCACCTGCAGCTAGATATGGCGGTACAATATAGTAGTATACACAGACTCTGTTACTTCACAGAGTCTGTTAGCAAAGATAACACTGTGGCCTGTTTGGCTCACAGAGGCACACAGCTACTTAGTAGAGCAGACGGTGGTCATGCAGTCAAATGCAAACATGAAACTCCTCGCCGGAGGTGCCAGCATTCTAGGGGCTTATTTCAGCCGGGTCCCTGACTGCATACAAACATGACCACACTAGCGCTGAGCTCATACATAAATTGATACTAGCGCATGGCCGTGCGGTCATGCGCACCTCTTATAGCTGCAGCATGTACAGGACCTTCCTAGAAAGACCAATGAGAGGCTGCCACAGACGTTGAACACCTTCAGGACCTTCCTAGAGGACCAATAGGATTTGCTGCAGTACCTGAGCATGTGACCCTTGATCTCCAATGAGAGATCTTACCCTGGGCATGCTCAGAAGGGGAAAAGTAGGACTTACTTAGTCCCAAAGACGTCTGCTCATTGTTGACCAGTACTGGCTACAATGGCAGAAGCTGGAAGGACAGCAGTAACCCTTCGCACAGTGTCAGACTGAGCATGACGCTGGTACCGACGCCTCCGCTGAGCAGGCTCCACTGCGGCAGGAGAAGATTGGGAGACCGCAGCGAAGATGGTTTCGATTCCACCTGTGCAGAGGCAGGAGCTCGACCCCTAACACATTCCTAGTGGTTTCTTTTGTTCTTCTACTGTCTTAGCTATGCATGGAACAACTTCTTCTAGAGATACACACTGTCCCTTTGCCCAGTTCTCCTTGTGCAGGTCACAATTTCTCACCACTACCTCAAGTCATAGAGACTCCCAGTTCAGGCCGCAACACTTCTTCAGTCACAGTTCCTCAAACTGTTTAAGGCTATAATACAATTTAGCATTCAGGACAGGAATTGAGGCGTGAAGCTTGGTGGTTAAACTTCAAAATTAAGGCAGAGAGCTTAGTGGTTGTAGGGTAATAGGAGTATTCTTTTTTACTCTAACATCAGATCACTTAAAATCGTTCATGGGTGACATGGACGGAAAGGACCTTAATATACCTCGTATATACTTACCTGTTCAAATCTTGGTTTGAGGGGTTTCTTTTGGCTGTCACAATTTTTGTGCTATAAACGATATGCTTTCAGCTTTGGTGCCTTATTCGGTTATGAGATTGAATATCTGTATATGCTTGTTAATGGTGATTCAACTGTATTATCACTTTTTGTGACTCCCCTTTTTCAGCTTATTATAACACTTGTTTAGTGCCTTTAAAGATATTATGCTAGTCCATCCCCTGGAGTTTTGTTTATGTATTTTCCATGATTATGATTATTATTATTATTTATTGTTATAGCGCCATTTGTTCCATGGTGCTTTACATGTGAGGAGGGGTATACATAATAAAAACAAGTACAATAATCTTAAACAATACAAGTCACAACTGGTACAGGAGGAGAGAGGACCCTGCCCGCGAAGGCTCACAATCTACAAGGGATGGGTGAGGATACAGTAGGTGAGGGTAGAGATGGTCATGCAGCGGTTTGGTCGATCGGTGGTTACTGCAGGTTGTAGGCTTGTCGGAAGAGGTGGGTCTTCAGGTTCTTTTTGAAGGTTTCGATGGTAGGCGAGAGTCTGATGTGTTGTGGTAGAGGGTTCCAGAGTAGGGGTGATACGCAAGAGAAATCTTGTATGCGATTGTGGGAAGAGGAAATAAGAGGGGAGTAGAGTAGGAGATCTTGTGAGGATCGGAGGATTCCTTATTTGTGATTTTGTTTTAATCGCCATTTCATGGCTGGATTTGTGCTTCAGGTTTTCTTGGTATTTTTTATAAGATTTTAACAATTGTGGTTAATAAAGTGTGTAATTTTTACGGCATAACGTTAGGTATGCACATCATTATTGCATGTCTTGTTCTCCTTTCTTCCATCACTTACACCACTTACAATCACAGCTAGAATACTCAGGGCTCAAGCAACTGTTTCTGAATGCTTTCCACTATCTTACCTATGCAGGACGCAACTGCTTCTAGAGACACACACTGTGTCTTTGCTCAGGGTCCCTGGTGAAGGCCACAGTTTCTCACTGCTGGCTCAGGGCTTACCCTCAGCCATAGTTTCTCAAACTGTCTCTAACTATAGTACTGATTAGCCTCCAGGCCATGGCTCCTCTCTTACTATCTTGGGAGCAGCAGCGGTTTCAAGGCAGGCAGACTGATGTATTCAATTTCCCAAGGTCACCACAGGAGGGCCTAAGTCCATTTCCCATATTAAGGTTAGAACATTCCTTCAGTTAGTTTGGATCCTTCAAACACTAACTATTTCCAACACTCTCCTGCCAGGCTTAATTTTGTAGCTGTTTCTAACAGATCTTTACGCCTCTTGTTCCATAACGTTACTGCTTAGGCAAAATTCCTTGATCATATCACGATTTTTGCGTAGTTCCCTAGCTTCATGGTCTAAACAGCAACTGTTGCTTGTTGGAAGTTTATCTTTATTAGCTCTGTTTAAGTGACTTTGTGGTTTGAAAATACATGTTTTGTCTTTACAGAAGTACGACTCAAATTAATCTAATATATAAAGCTGAATGTGTGTGTGTGTGTGTGTGTGTGTGTGTATGCCCGGGATTGGCATCTGCACCGTCGCAGCTACAGCCACAAAATTTGGCACAGTCACACATCTGGACCCCGAGAGCGTCATAGGCTATGTTGTGAGGTGAGATTTTAACCCCGCACTTTCCAATTCACCAAGCAATTTTGCCCCTATCTACATAATGGGGAAAAGTGAAAGGAAAAGTGTTGGAGGCAAATTGACAGCTGCCAGATGTGAACAAGAGCGATGGCGCCAAAGAGTATATACCATACAGTTGCTAAGGTGGGGCCCCGACATGGGATACTCACCACTCACGGGGATATGAACACACACACAAAATGCGCCACACACTACCACGTGATTGAACACATATTACCCTCAGCACACATTTCACCACACATACACCAACCTCGCCACATAAAAGTCGAAACACAAAAGTCGCCACTCAAAACTCGCCATGCGCAAAACTCGCCACATGCAAAAACTAGGCTCACGCAAAACTCGCCTCAAGTGCAAAACTCACCTCATGGAAAACTCGCCACACGCAAAACTTGCACACGCGGAAAAATTGCCACATGCACAAAAGTTGCAACACATGCAAAAGTTGCCTCACACAAAACTTGCACATACTCAAAAGGCACCACACATAAAACTCGCCATGCGCAAAACTCGCCATGTACAAAACTTGCTGCACACAACTTGCTACACTAACCTGTCACATGCAACTCGACACACAAAAATTTGCTACACGCATGTTGCCACACAAAACTCATCTCACAAAAGTCGCTACATGCATGTCGCCACACGCAACTCAACACACACAACTTGACACATGAAACTCGCCCTAAAACACACACAAGTCTGGTATTATCCTTCAAAAATAAAAATCTGATTAATAAGCAGACAAACTACAAGAGCAACAAATGTACCATACAGGAAATACGGCAGCTGTCAGTCACATGACCTGTCTATTATGTGTATGTGTGAGCTAATATATACTGCCAGGGGGGAGGGCTTCCTGTTGGCTGGGGATTTATCAGGCTGCCAATTTAGCTTACAAATACTGAGGTAAAAATACTGAGCAAATAACGTGTGAATGAGGTCTAATACAGGAGGAGATGACACACAGGTATATACTATATACAGGAGGAGATGACACACAGATATATACTATATACAGGAGAGATGACACACAGGTATATACTATATAGAGGAGGAGATGACATACAGGTACATACTATATACAGGAGGAGATGACATACAGGTATAAACTATATACAGGAGGAGATGACACACAGGTATATACTATATACAGGAGCAGATGACCTACAAGTATGTACTATATACAGGAGGAGATTACATATAGGTATATGCTATATATAGAAGATGACATACAGGTATATACTATATACAGGAGGAGATGACACAGATATATACTATATACAGGAGGAGATGACATACAGGTATATACTATATATAGAAGCAGATGACATACAGGTATATACTATATATAGAAGATGACATACAGGTATATACTATATACAGGGGAGATGACACACAGCAGTTATATACTATATACAGGGGAGATGACATGCAGGTATATACTATATACAGGAGATGACATACAGGTGTATACTATATATAAGGGAGATGCAAACATGTATATACTGAGGTGAAACTGAGGGGTGTGAGGTGAAAATGAAAAGGTGTGAGTGCAAAATGAGAGGAGCGACGGAAAATAGTGGAGTGATCGGAAAATGACAGATGTGAGGTCGAAATGACAAGTGTTAGGGGGGAATGAGAGGAGTGAGAGAGAAAATGAGAGGAGTGAGGGAGAAAATGAGAGATGTGAGCGGGAAAATGAAAGATGTGATTGGGAAAATGAGAGGTGTGATGGGAAAATAAGAGAAGTGAGGTGCTATAACTAACCACAGATATTTACTATGCCCAGGCAATGCCGGGCTCTTCAGCTAGTATTTTATAAAAACAAAAAATTATTATATTTTGCAGTTATCTGAGAAGTATGGTGAAGTATTTACTTTGCATTTTGGACCCAAGAAAATGGTGATACTTGCTGGATATAAGATTATAAAGGAAGCACTTGTTACCCGAGCTGAGGATTTTGGAGAACGGCCGACTACTCCACTCTTCGATATTGTCTCTAAAGGACATGGTATTTATAGAACTATAATAGAACTATAATATTTTGCATTCAATCGTACAATGGTGACCTGTTAGGGAAGGAGAATACTAGAGCTGATTCTGCTAATATAAGATTCACTAAAGACATCAACAAAAGGTCATTTATGAGCAAATATTAGGAATTGAAGAACACTTTAGACATTTAAGCCAACTCTTAGAAGTTGCGTAATGACTGCAGAAAGTCGTAGTGGCTAGTTGTTATACTTCTGCATTCTTCTTATTCCTACTTTATTATCACTTTATTATCTACATCCTTTCTACATTCTTTTTCTCATTTTCATATATGTTTTAAAACTTTTTTTGTTAATTTTGAACAAAATAATATACATTAAAATGAAACTGCTGATATTTATAGAACAAATCCAGGGGAACAAACAACTGAATATTTTTGTCAGTCAAGTGTGAACATGACAAGAAAGACACAAAAGAAAAAGGGAAGCAAGGGAGGCGCTCAGGTTATTCCCAGAAAGTAACTAGTAGCTCTGTTTTTAACTTTTATCTACCTTCTCCTTCATCTCCTTCTATTTAATCTCCTTCTACTTCTATACACCATTCTTCTTCTGTAAACCTTTCCTTCATCTTCCTCATCATTATCTTCTCTTCTTCTTTCCTCTTTTGCAATATTTTAATTGTTCTCATTATTAATAAAACTATTATTGTGTATGACAACCTTGGTTGTCAATTTACATGTATTTTCTTATTTGTGGGTGTTTTTTTTATAAATGCAATTATTAAATCACAGAATTAAACTTCTTCAACTTTGTTTAGATTACTAAAGGCTAGTTACTATTCAGTATGATTAATACTTACAAAAATGTTTCTTGTCTAACAATATTTTAGGTATAATACTTTCTAATGGAGAAACATGGAAATCCATGAGGAGATTCACGCTATCAACACTTCGAGACTTTGGAATGGGGAAGAAAAGTGTGGAAGCCAGAATTCAAGATGAATTAATGCCCCTTATAGAAAGTTTTAGATCTCACAATGGTAAGATACATCATTCACATTGAGCTCATAGCTTTCATATACTCTAACTTCTCGTCTGTCGTTTTCTACAACCCGGTCTACACAATCCACATTGTCAATCCCCAACACAGCTAAACTACAATGTTATTCAGAGGGGTTTTGTAGACCCCCATTCACATATAGTAGAGGATACAGCACAGTGTGAAGTTTTTGCTCTATATTTGCATCACATTTTGCTGCACATAGAAAACATCTGCAGCATCTAAACATATCATTAGGGTTTTAATTGGCTGTAGATTTGCTCCAATTATCAATTGTATATTTGTTTGTTTAAGTAATCTACTGTCATTACTGAAGGTAGTGTTGACCAGTGCTTACAATATCTGGAGCATTTTTTTTAATTCATATTTTATTTTATTATACATATATATATTTGGTATTTTAGGCAAACCATTCAATACTCATATGGTGATAAACAGTGCAGTTTCCAACGTAATCTGCTCTATTATCTTTGGGAAAAGGTTTGAGTACGATGACCCAACGTTTCAAAAATTAATCAACATGTTAGATGAAAATGTCAAACTGGTCGGGACACCCAAAGTGATGGTAAGAAAACCTTCAGATCTTATATCTAACCTTTTAGTGAATTCTTAGAATAGTGTCAGAATAGTTTCAGGGTCACCTTTAGGACTAATTGTAGTGCAATCATGAGCACAGGAAAATAGACCCAAGCTCATCTTTTGGTTCTCACCCAATACCCTCCATTTACTTCAGTTATAAAACGAAAGTGTCCTATATTATTATTATTATTATTTATTTATATAGCACCATTGATTCCATGGGGCTGTACATGAGAAAGGGTTACATACAAGTTACAAATATCACATACAGTAAACAAACTAACAATGACGGACTGATACAGAGGGGCGAGGACCCTGCCCTTGCGGGCTTACATTCTACAGGATTATGGGGAAGGAGACAGTAGGTTGAGGGTTGCAGGAGCTCCGGTGTTGGTGAGGCGGTAGCTCCGGTGTTGGTGAGGCGGTAGCTCTGGTGTTGGTGAGGCGGTAGCTTCGATAGTGATGAGGCAGCAGCGGTGTCAGTGCAGGCTGTAGGCTTTCCTGAAGAGATGAGTTTTCAGGTTCCGTCTGAAGGATCCGACTGTGGTTGATAGTCGGACGTGTTGGGGCAGAGAGTTCCAGAGGATGGGGGATAGTCGGGAGAAGTCTTGGAGGCGATTGGATGAGGAGCGAATAAGTGTGGAGGAGAGAAGGAGGTCTTGGGAGGACCGGAGATCACGTGAGGGAAGATATCGAGAGATTAGTTCAGAGATATATGGAGGAGACAGGTTGTGGATGGCTTTGTAGGTCAGTATTAGCAATTTGAACTGGATACGCGGAGGGAATGGGAGCCAGTGAAGAGATTTGCAGAGGGGAGAAGCGGAGGAGTAGCGAGGAGAGAGATGGATTAGTCGGGCAGCAGAGTTAAGGATGGACTGGAGAGGTGCAAGGGTGTTAGCAGGGAGGCCACAGAAAAGGATGTTGCAGTAGTCAAGGCGGGAAATGATGAGGGCGTGCACAAGCACTTGGTTTTGTACATTGTTCCTTACAGTACAATATCCAATTAGTAATCTGTTTCCCCTTTCTCCAATCTAGTGGGTAACTGTACTGGAGCAGAGGAGTCCTTTTCAAACTTTCGCCAAATACAGTGGGTATAAGATGAACATAACAGGGGGTTTAAGGAAACAGACTGCTATGGAGGCTAGATAATACTGATTGTGCTCCTCTATTGATTTATTATTTCTATATCACCAACATATTTCACAGCACTTCCCATTTTAGAGGGGACTTAAGCAGACAATAAAGACATTGCAGAATTACACATAACTCAGATACCAAAATAAGTGAAGGCCCTGCTCGCAAGCTTATAATATATGATGAAATATGGGGGACACGAAAGGTAGATGGTAAAAAGAGCTTGTGTTGTACGGTCCAGCCATCAATATAATAAATAGGGTACTCACCTAACACTGCATGAACCAGTCAGCAGCCAGTATGTCCACAAGTACTGACACAGAGGTCTATTAAGTGCAAAGAGTGTGTGAACAGATGCTACTAGAGTCTTGAATTTCAAGAAAATCTTGTATGGGCAAAAAGGGGATAGTTAGAGAAGTGAGGAGAGGTGATAGGACAGTCTAAAGAAATGTGTTTTAGGCCAGGCTTAAAACTAGAAGTATTGGGAATTAATCTAATTGTCTAGGGTAGTGAATTCCAAAAAAACTGGTGAAGCATGTGAGAAGTCTTGGAGACAGGAGTGGGAGGTTTGGATTATTTGTATTACTGAGGATGGTAGTTTTAGGTTATTAGCAGAATAAAGGGCATGGATAGGGTGGTAGAATGAGTTGAGGGAGGGGTTAGGGTTAGGGTTAGAGCAGTTTGTGGGTGAGAGTGATAAGTTTATAGTGGACTCTGTAGCAGATCGACAAACAGTGCAATGGCTGGTACAGGGTAGAGGCATCGGTGTAGTGGTTGGAAAGGAATATGATCCTGGCTGCTGCATTGAGGATAGATTGTATAGGGCAGCGTTTAGTAAGAGGGAGACAGATTAGTAGAGAGTTGCAATAGTCCTGACGAGAATGAATATGAACAACAATAAAAGTTTTGCTGAGTCAATGGGTAAGGAAAGGTCAAATTCTAGAGATGTTTTTGAGATGTATGGTTGAAACCAGAAGTTTACATAAACTATATAAAAAGACACATATCCATGTTTTTCTCAGTATCTGACATGAAATCAGAATAAACCTTTCCCGTTTTAGGTCAATTAGGATTACCATAATTATTAATATTTGCCAAATGCCAGAATAATGAGAGAGAATGTTTTAAGGCATTTTTATTACTTACTGCAAAGTCAAAAGTTTACATACATTTCATTAACCCCTTTCTACCATTGGACCTTCTATTCCATCTATGTGACCTGGGCCCTAATTCCCATGCAGGGAATAGTACGTCCAACGCAATCAGCCACGCTCACGTGGTGAGCGCGGCCGATTGTGACCAGGTGTCAGCTGATTATCACAGCTGACATCCGGCACTATGTGCCAGGAGTGGTCACTGACCGCTCCCAGCACTTTAACCCCCGGAATACTGCGATCAAACAAGATTGCAGCGCTCCGGTGGCATAGGGAAACATCACGCAGGGAGGGGGCTCCTTGCGTGCTTCCCTAAGACCCTCAGAACAATGCGATGATCACGTTGTTCTCAGGGTCTCCTCCGTTCTCCTCCCTGCAGGACCCCGGATCCAAGATGGCCGTGGGGTCCTTCTGGGTCCTGCAGGGAGGTGGTTTGTCAGTGCCTGCTCAGAGCAGGCGCCGGCAAGCCTCCAGCACTGCCTGTCAGATCATTGATCTGACGCAGAGCTCTGCAAAGTCTCAGATCAGCGATCTGACTTTTTACAGTGATGTCCCACCCTGGGGCAGTGTAAAAAAGTTTAAAAAAATTATTAACATGTGTAAAAATATTGTAAAAAAAATTCCTAAAATAAAGAAAAAAAATATTGTTCCAATAAATACATTTCTTTATGTAAATAAAAAAGCAATAAAAGTACACATATTTAGTATCCGTAATGACCTGACCTATCAATCTTTTCCAATAGATAACCCCTTCAGTGAACACCGTAAAAAAAAAACGAGGCAAAAAACAATGCTTTATCATCATACCCTCGAACAAAAAATGGAATAATACGAGATCAAAAAGACTTATATAAATAAGCATAGTCCTGCTGAAAACTTCATCTTGTCCCACAAAAAACGAGCCAAAATACAGCATCATAAGTGAAAAAATAAAAAAGTTATAGCCCTCAGAAAAAAGCGATGCAAAAATAATTATTTTTTTATATAAAATAGTTTTTATTGTATAAAAGCGCCAAAACATTAAAAAAAGATATAAATGAGGTATCGCTGTAATCGTACTGACCCGAAGAATAAAACTGTGTTATCAATTTTACCAAACGTGGAACGGTATAAATGTCCCCCAAAAGAAATTCTTGAATTGCTGGTTTTTTGTTCATTCTGCCTCACAAAAATTGGAATAAAAAGCGATCAAAAAATGTTATGTGCCCGAAAATGGTACCAATAAAAAGTTCAACTCGTCCCACAAAAAACAAGACCTCACATGACTCTGTGGACCAAAATATTGAAAAAATTATAGCTCTCAAACTGTGGTGAATTGATGCAAAAACTATTTCTTGCAATAAAAAGCATCTTTTAGTGTGTGATAGCTGCCAAACATAAAAACCCAATATAAATGGTAAATCAACCCTCCATTTATCACCATCTTAGTTACGAAAAAATAATAAATAAAAAATGAATTTCAAAGCCAATTCTGCATTGAAAAAGTCAAACGGTCCCTTCCGAGCTTTGCTGTGCGTCCAAACAGTAGTTTAACCCTACATATGGGGTTCCAGCGTACTCAGGACAAATTGCACAACAACTTTTGGGGTCCAATTTCTCTTCGTACCCTTGAGAAAATACAAAATTGTGGGCTAAAAAAATAATTTTTGTGGGAAAAAAAAGATTTTTTATTTTCTTGGCTCTGCATTATAAACTTTAGTGAAACACTTGGGTTTTCAAAGTTCTTACAACACATCTAGATAAGTTACTTCAGGGGTCTAGTTTTCCCATATGGGGTCACTTGTGGGGATTTCTACTGTTTAGGTACATCAGGAGCTCTGCAAATGCAACATGACACCCGCAAACCATTCCATCAAAGTCTGCATTCCAAAACAGCGCTCCTTCCCTTCCAGGCTCTCCCATGCGCCCAAACGGTGGTTCCCCACCACATATGGGGTATCAGTGTACTTTGAACAAATTGCACAACTTTTGGGATCCAATTTCTCCGGATACCCATGGGAAAACTAAAAATTGTGGGCTAAAAGATCAGTTTTGTGGAAAAAAAATGATTTTTTTAATTTTCACGGCCCTACATTATAAACCTTAGTGAAATAATTGGGGGTTCAAAGAGCACACCACACATTAGATAAGTTCCTTAAGTGGTATTGTCTCTAAAATGCTGTTACTTGTGGGGGGTTTCCACTGTTTAGGCACATCAGGGGCTTTCCAAATGCGACATGGCGTCCGATCTCAATTCCAGCCTATTTTGCATTGAAAAGTCGAATGGCGCTCCTTCCCTTCCGAGGTCTGCCATGCGCCCAAACAGTGGTTTACCCCCACATATGGGGTATCAGTGTACACAGGACAAAGTAGACAACATCTTTTGGGGTCCAATTTCTCCTGTTACTCTTGGTAAAATAAAACTCATTGGATCTGAAAATTTTTTTTTGTGAAAAAAGTTAAATGTTCATTTTTTTAAAACTTCCAAAAATTCCTGTGATGCACCTGAAGGGTTAATAAACTTCTTAAATGTGGTTGTGAGCACCTTGAAAGGTGCAGTTTCTAGAATGGTGTCACATTTGGGTGTTTTCTTTCATATAGACCGCTCAAAGTGACTTCAAATGTTATGTGGCCCCTAAAAAAATGGTGTTGTAAAAATGAGAAATCACTGGTCAACTTTTACCCTTATAACTTCCTAACCAAAAAAAATTTTGGTTACAAAATTGTGCTGATGTAAAGTAGACATGAGGTATATGTTACTTATTAAGTATTTTGTGTAACATACCTCTGTGATTTAAGGGCGTGAAAATTCAAAGTTGAAAAGATTTAAATATATAAATGGAGGGCACTGCAAAAATACAACAAAGATTGGAAGGTTCACTGTGGGCTTGTGATTAAACATGAAGAAAGGGCAAGAAAAAGATCATGCCCACATAGACAGGAACACCTCCATATATAATCCAGTATCAAAAATAGTTTTTATTATTAAATTGGCAAAAAACTCAAGACTGCACATAAGTACACACAAAACAACAACACAAAAACCATTAAAAACACTTAAAAAATGCAAACATGCAAGAAAACATGCCTATATATATATATAATGTCATATCCTAGAATGAGGAAAATGACAGCCCACAAGACATGTGCTTCCCACAATAATGTTATCACAAGAATCTGACTGCACAAGCGAAGATAATGCAAGGATAAATGACCACTCCATGAAATGGGTGTAAAGATGTTAATATTGCAATACCATACATCCCTATAATAAGGCACATAATATGCGTGCAGGATACTTCAATAATAAAGAAACTTTAGTCATATGGCAAAAAGAAAAAATGTAACTGATGAAAGAAGGCGTACAAAAAAATGGTGATGAATGAGACAGTAGAAAAAATAGAAAAGCATAAGAGATGTTAATATATGAAGTGTCTCAGTAATAGTACGCATAGGACCTGCGGGAGGGGGAGGGAGAGGGGGAACTAGACAATGCAAGAGCCCAAAACCTCAATCCCATGGGAAAAAAAAAACTTGTCATACCCACAGTCCAAAGCCATAGAGAAAAATCTTGTGACGTGGGGAAGCAGAATGTGGGATAGGCTCCCACGCGTATCACCGCCTGAGTAGCGGCTTCCTCAGGGAAAAGATATCATGCAAAATTTTCAAAATTTTTGCCAAATTTCCGCTTTTTTCACAAATAAACACAAATAATATCAAAGAAATTTTACCACTATCATGAAGTACAATATGACCCGAGAAAACATTGTCAGAATCACTGGGATCCGTTGAAGTGTTCCAGAGTTATAACCTCATAAAAGGACAGTGGTCAGAAGTGAAAAAATTGGCCCGGTCATTAACGTGCAAACCACTCTTGGGGGTAAAGGGGTTAATATTTGGTACCATTGCCCTTAAACTGAAAAACTTGGGTCAAACATTTGGGATATCCTTCCACAAGGTTCTCACAATAGTTGGTGGGAATTTGGGTCCATTCCTCCTTTTAAAACTGGTGTAACTGATCCAGGTTTGTATGTCGCCTTGCTCGCACCGGCCTTTTCAGCTTTGCCCATAAATTTTCAATAGGATTGAGATCAGGGCTTTACGATGGCCACTCCAAAACATCAACTTTGTTATTCTTAAGCCACTTTGCTACCATTTTGGCAGTATGCTGCGGGTCATTGTCCATTTCGAAGTCTCATTTCTGCCCAAGCTTTAACTTCCTGGCTGATGTCTTGAGATGTTGCTTCAGTATTGACACATAATCTTCTTTTCTCATGATGCCATCTATTTTGTGAAGAGCACCAGTTCTCCTGCAGCAAAACAACCTCACAACATGATGCTGCCACCCAACTGTTTCACAGTTGGGATGGTGTTTTTAGGCTTCCGAGCTTCTCCCTTTTCTCTCCAAACATAACGATGGTCAGGGTCGGACTGGCCCACCAGGATACCGGTGAAATGCCCGGTGAGCCCTGACCCAGTGAAGAGGAGAAGGAGGAGAAGGAGGAGGAGGAAGAAAAAAAACAGAGATGCGGGCCCTTTAAATCTTCGGGCGGCGCTGACCGCCGCCAAGACCAGGGCCCCCCCGGTGCCAGCGCTGGCATCATGCCCCCCTTCTTAATACTCACCTCTCCCGGTTCCTGCGGCAGCTGCAGTGTCTTCAGCGCCCTCTGACTCTGCGACGTCTCAGGGCAGAGGGTGCGATGACGCTATCACTGCGCGCTCAGCCTCTCTGTCCTGAGCGTTGCAGAGCTGGAGAGACGCTGAGTGCAGCGGACCTGCACTGGGAACGGGAGAGGTGAGGATTTTTTTTTCTTTATGTCTGACTGGGGCCCATAATAATTTATGGAGGAGCAGAGGGGGAATAATACTGTGCGGGGGGGGGGGGGGGGGCAATAATACTGTGCGGGGTGGGCATAATACTGTGCAGGGGGAGGGTAGCATAATACTGTGTGGGGGCATAATACTGTGTGGAGGAGATGGGGGGAAATACTGTGCGGGGGCGTAATACTGTGTGGAGGAGCTGGGGGGAAATACTGTGCGGGGGCATAATACTGTGTGGAGGAGCTGGGGGGAAATACTGTGCGGGGGCATAATACTGTGTGGAGGAGCTTGGGGGGAAATACTGTGTGGAGGAGCTGGGGGGGGAAATACTGTGCGGGGGGCATAATACTGTGCAGGGGGCAATAATACTATATGGGGGGCATAATACTGTGCAGGGGGTGGGCATAATACTGTGTGGAGGAGCTGGGGGGAAATACTGTGCGGGGGCATAATACTGTGTGGAGAAGCTTGGGAAAATACCGTGTAGAGGAGCTGGGGGGGGGGGGGAAATACTGTGCGGGGGCATAATACTGTGCAGGGGGGCAATAATACTGTGCAGGGGGCATAATACTGTGCGGGGGCATAATACTGTGTGGAGGAGCTCGGGGGGAAATACTGTGCGGGGGCATAATTCTGTGTGGAGGAGCTGGGGGTGGAAATACTGTGCGGGAGCATAATACTGTGTGGAGGAGCTGGGGGGGGGAAATACTGTGCGGGGCCCAGGGCATAATACTGTGTGGAGGAGCTGGGGGAGGGAGATACTGTGCGGGGCCCGGGGCATAATACTGTTTGGAGGAGCTGGGGGGGAAATACTGTACGGGGGCATAATACTGTGTGGAGGAGCTGGGGGGGAAATACTGTGTGGAGGAGCTGGGGGGAAAATACTGTGGGGACATAATACTGTGCAGGGGGCAATAATACTGTGCGGGGGGCATAATACTGTGCAGGGGTGGGCATAATACTGTGTGGGAGGCATAATACTGTGTGGAGGAGCTGGGAGAAATACTGTGTGGGGGCATAATACTGTGTGTAGGAGCTAGGGGGAAAATACTGTGCGGGGGCATAATACTGTGTGGAGGAGATGGGGGGGGAGAATACTGTGTGGGGCCCGGGGCATAATACTGTGTGGAGGAGCCGGAGGGAAAATACTGTGCGGGGGCATAATACTGTGTGGAGGAGCTGGGGGGGGAATACTGTGCGGGGCATAATACTGTGCGGGGGTATAATACTGTGTGGAGGAGCTGGGGGGAGATACTGTGCGGGGCATAATACTGTGCAGGGGGGCAATAATACTGTGCAGGGGCAATAATACTGTGCGGGGGGCATAATACTGTGCAGGGGGTGGGCATAATACTGTGTGGGGGGCATAATACTGTGTGGAGGAGCTGGGGGTGAAATACTGTGCGGGGCATAGTACTGTGCGGGGGGCATAATACTGTGTGGAGGAGCGGGGAGCCCATAATACTGTATGGAGGAGCTGGGGCATAACACTGTGTGGAGGAGCTGGGGGGGCGTAATACTGTGTGGAGGAGCAAGGAGCCCATAATACTGTGTGGAGGAGCTGGGGCATAATACTGTGTGGAGGAGCTGGGGGGCATAATACTGTGTGGAGGAGCTGGGGTCCCATAATACTGTGTGGAGGAGCTGGGGGCATAATATTGTGTGGAGAAGCACGGGGCCCACAATACTGTATGTAGGAGCAGGGGGCCCATGATGTGCTGTATGGAGGAGCATTATATGGGGCCAATAATACTGTATGGAGGACTATGTGGTTGCCCATAATACTGTATGGAGGACTATGAGGTGCCCATAATACTGTATGGAGGACTATGTGGTTAACCATAATACTGTATGGAGGACTATGTGGTTGACCATAATACTGTATGGAGGACTATGAGGTGCCCGTAATACTGTATGGCGCACTGTGTGGTGCCTATATTTTGTACTATATCTGTTTTTTTATCTGTGCATCAGGAATCGTGGCATGTGTTAAAGGGGCCCATGAAAACCTGGAGCCGATCCTGGCGACAACGCACATCAAGATGAATAACAGCTGCTACTGTGACAGGGCGCTCTGCTCTGTGACAGGCCATGTGTTGAAGTCACATAGCAGTTTTGTTAAATGACTCCTGCAGCCTTTGATAGGCTGGCGGCCTTTCAATGTTACTGCTATGTGACATCAGCGCGTGGCCTTACACAGAAGTTACAGCTGCAGTCGGCAGCCATTGTAACGACCACGCCAAATATGAAGCCAAAAGAAGATGCTGGGGAGCGCAAGAAGGTGAGAAGAATCCCCCCTCTGTAGTTGGGCAGGGTAATGGCCATAGGGACGGACATAGGGGCCCAGGGAGGGTACATTAAATAAAGGGGCCCAGGATGAGGACATTATTACTGGAAGGGGCCCAGGATAGGGACCTCATTAAGGTGGACATTGGGGTCCAAGATGGAGACATAAAATAAAGGGATCAAGGATCTGGCACCTTATTAAATAAAGGGGTGACATAATTACTGTATTGAGGTCAGGATGAGGAACATACATTATTGGTTTATGGTGGCAAATGGGGACATAATTGCTGTAGGGGCCAATTAGGGGACATTATTACTGCTGTAATTTACTTTTGATCTTACTGTCTTCCATGGGGAGAACAAAAGGGTCCTGCTACTGAGCAGGGTGGCACTATATTTTATTTTTCTTCATCTGACATTGTATAGAAGTCGAGGAAAATAGTGGGGAATGTGCTCTGGAAACGATCAGCTATAGCTAACTGTGTTATTTTCTGCAGAGACGAGTCTTTGCTGGAAGAAGTAATGGCGGTCTGCACTGGATGAAGAAAAAAGACCTCAACTACAGATGTCACCGGTGAGTCAGTGTGTTGCTTGTACATTTACACTATATACTGAGTACAGAGCTCCTTTGTATAATGTCACTGGTGATCACTGTATTATGTGTACACTGACACTATATACAGAGCTCCTGTGTGTAATGTCACTGGTGATCTTCGTATTACCTGTACACTGACATTATATACAGAGCTCCTGTGTATAATGTCACTGGTGATCACTGTATTACCCGTACACTATACAATATATACAGAGCTCCTGTGTCTAATGTCACTGGTGATCACTGTATTACCTGTACACTGACACTATATACAGAGGTACTGTGTACATTGTCACTGGTGGTAATAACAGTGTTGTATTGTGGTTTGTATTCATAATCAATATTGTGGTATTCGGGCACTATGTGTTGGTAATTTGTGGTCTGGTCACAGCGTGGCAGTATTTCTCCTTGTATGTGGTATCATGTGGTCCCTATATGCTGGTAATATTTTTTTTATTTATTTTTAGTCATTTATATAGCGCTATTAATTTCACAGCGCTTTACAGACATTATTGCCACTGTCCCCAATGGGGCTCACAATCTAGATTCCCTAGCAGTATGTCTTTGTAAATGGGGGAGGAAACCAGAGTACCCAGAGGAAACTCACGCAAACACAGGGAGAACATACAAACTCACAAACTCATTGCAGATGTTGTCCTTGGTGGGATTTGAACCCAGGACTCCAGCGCTGCAAGACTGCAGTGCTAACCTCTGAACCGTGCTGCCCTAATATGTCATATTATTCGGTCACTATGTGGTGGTAATATGTGATCTGTTCATGGTGTGCTGGTATTTGTCCCTTGTATGTAGTATTATTCGGTCACTATGTGGTCTGGTCATGGTGTGGTAGTATTTCTTCCTGTATGTGGTAATATTGGTCTTGGTATAGTGGATTGTGTTGTGTATGGCGGTCATTTGTTCTCTCTGATATTAATTAGGAGAAGATTCTTTATTTCCATTAGAGTTTTAATGATTTGTACAAAGCGGCGGAGATGCACTTACAAGAGGTTTCCTGTGGAAAAAAGTAATCACCTCTCCACAGGATTAGTGATAACGTATTGATTGGTGGGGGTCTGACTGCTTGGACCCATTCAGCAAAATGTGGAACTTTTTATCCCCATTAGACTGGAGTGGCATGTCCGACTAGATCACTGATCCATTCATTCCCTCAGTGGCTGCACTTATTTTTTTCTGGAAGCCCCAAAGAGAATGAATCGAGCTACGGTCAGACATTCCACCTGCTGCTGCATTTTAAAATAGTGATAAAAGTGTCCTGTCAGGGATAAAACTTCCCCATTCTTCCAATCGGTGCAGTTTCTAATGGTCGGAGCTAAGGCTAGGTTCACACTGCGTTAACAGTAGCCCGTTCAACACATACATTAACGGGCTGCTGTTAACGCAAGTGCCGACTTGTCACATCACTAGCACAGATAGAGCATCTGCTAGCTCTATCTGCGCTAGCATTGACGGACCCGGAAACACTGCAGCCCGCGTCCTAGGGTCCGTCACTTAATGACGGCACATGGCTAGCGTACGCCCATTGTGGGCATGCGCTAGCGATGCGTCCGACATAGAACTTAATGGCAGCGTTAACGGGCTACGTTACCCCGTGTTATGCCGCGGTGTAACGTAGTCCGTCTAATGGACGCCACAGACGCAGTGTGAACCCAGCCTTAGCGATCACCTATCCTGTGGAGCCCATGGATCGATGATAACTTGTTTTAACCAAGAACCCCATTAATGTAAACTACCGTAATTATACATCATAGTTATTGGGGCACACTGTAGATGTGCAGCAGCTGCCGATGTTTTACAGCCGATGCTCCACTATAATGACAGATATTTGCATATAGCTGTAGAGTGGGCCCCTAGAGTCCATTCCCCTGGTGGGCCCCAGACACCCCAGTCTGACCCTGATGATGGTTATTATGCCCAGAAAGTTCAATTTTAGTTTTATCAGACCACAAGACATGTCTCCAAAAATTAAGGTCCTTGTTCCTGTGTGCATTTGCAAACATTAATCTGGCTCTTTTTTTAATGTTTCTTTTGGAGCAATGACTTCTTCCTGGCAGATTGGCCATTCTGCCCATGTTGATACAATATTCGTTTCACTGTGGATATTGACACAATCTCACCAGCTTCCACCATCATCTTCACAAGATCTTTTGCTTTTGTCCTTGGGTTGATATGCACATGTCGGACCAAAGCACGTTCATCTCTGGGACACAGAACCCATCTCCTTCCTGAGTGATATGATAGCTGGACATTCTCATCTTGTTTTTACTTGTTTGTACAGATGAATGAGGCACCTTAAGGTATCTTGAATTTGTACCCAAGTTAGAGCCAGACTTGTGCAAGTCTACAGTTCTCTTCCTGATATCTCGGCTAATTTCTTGAGACTTTCCCATGATGCTATAGAAAGAAGCAGCGTGTTTCAGGTGTACATTAAAATACATCCACAGGTGTATCTCAAATTAACTTAGATGTTGCCAAAATACATGACATCATCATATCGACAGTCCAGAATTATTTTAAGGCATAGTAATCATAGTGTAAGTAATAAAAATGGCTTAAAACATGCTCTCTCATTATTCTGGTATTTGGCAAATATTAATAACTATGGTAATCCTAACTGACCTAAAACGGGAAAGGTTTATTCTGATTTCATGTTAGATATTGAGAAAAACATGCATGTGTATCTTTTTATATAGTGTACGTAAACTTCTGGTTTCAACTGTAGATGATATGATCAAGCAAATGATCGAATGTGGGGAATGAAGGAAAGATGTGAGACAGATATGAACCCAAGACAGTGAACGTGCTGCTGGAGACTAATGGTAGAACCATACACAGAAATTGCAGTATGGAGAATAGGCATATTAGTGAAGGAAGGAAGCACAATGGGTTCAGTTTTCGACAGATTCAGTTTTAGATGGGGAGGCAATCACTGGCGTTTTGTAGTAATGAGCAAGTGATGTGGAAACAATGTGGATAATTGGGTGTCATCAGCATAGACAAGGTACTGAAAACCAAATCTTCTGATTGTTTGTCCAATAGGGGCATTGCATAAGGAGAAGAGAAGGGGGCCTAGGACTGATCCTTGAGGAACACTGACAGCAAGGGAAGAGGAGAGGAAGAGGAGCCAGCAAAAGATACAGTGAGGGAGCGGTCAGAGAGGGAGGAGGAGAACCAGGAGAGAATGCTGAGTGGCCTAGAGGCCGATAGAGCGGAGCGTAGTGAGGAGGAGCTGGAGATCCACAGTGTCAGATGCTGAAGAGAGATCCAGGAATCAGCAGGGATCATTAGGATTAGCAGTTAGTAGATCTTATAGCTGTTTTTATATTTCGTGTAAGTGAATAAGGAGCTTTTTAGTATTCACACTGATAAATGGTACTGAGTTCCTTATAGAACACAGATAAGCTGCTAGGTAAGAAAGTATAGTTGTTCACAGCTTATACCAAAATATTTTCTGCACAGGTAATAAGAAGAAATTCACCTAAAGAACCTATGTACTTCTTAATGCACAAAATAATTTTAATCAAAGTACAGTATAGCCTTTAATTAATTAAAGGGAATAATATTGCCTATTGTATACATGTATACATCAGGTTTTTGTGAGCATGTGCACAGGTCATTGTGAAAGGAGGGACAGCAGGGAGAGCTGTGACATTTCCTATTATGATTGCTGGATCTTGTGTTATCAGCTGTGTATAGAGGTGCTATCTGTCATTGTATTCCTGCCTCTGATGATATGGAGTCTGCTGCAAACGCTTCCTGATAGCACAGGAAGTATGAGGCTAAAAATGCCCCAGTGGCCAGTGTGAAAATTGCAAGATTACTTTTTTTTTTTAAATAAAGATCTTAATAGTAAAAAGAAAAAAAAATATACATGTAACCCAATCAGTAGGCCATTTTGGTCATTTTCTGATGATAGATTCCCTATCAGTGAATTATTTTTAGGTGAAAAACTAGACACAGTTGAAGCATTCTTTCATAAAAGGGAGACCCTTTTTCTAACCCTAGTTAATGCCTATAATTAATTGATTGATGTGACGTGTGCTCTCTTTGATAAATAGGTTTGGACTATAATATTGTACAACGCTCCTTAGAGATCGCCATTACTCTCATCAGTTCTTGTCCCCAATGAGGGTCACAAGCTAAATCTGTCTCTCACTCACATACATACTAGGACCAATGAGCCTACCCGTATGCTTTTTAGAATATGGGAAAACAGTGGAGAACCTCGAGGAAACCCATGCAAGCCTACAAGGAGAACATATTAACTTAGGTCCCATTTACACAAGTTTTGCATATATGTTTTATGTTTTCTTATTTGCTACTATTACAGTCTATGGCCTTTTCACACGCCCAAAGTCATGTCCGATTTTGATCCATTTTGTGGATAAAACTTATTGATTTCAGTAAATTTGTGCAGTGTCCGTATTTCACTGAGAAATACTAGCAGAAGCTTTGGAAACGTGTGTTATTTTTCTCATATCAGAAAAATGGATGACACGCATGAATGGTAAAAAGAAATCCATCCACAAGGACCAAAAATGTATACAGTTGGATCCACTATACTGATAAAAGTGATGTAGAAAAAATATGAACAGGGCCCAATTCAGAGGTTACACTTGGCCGGATTCTAACCTAGGCTCCTAGTGATGTAGGGTGGAGCGCCACTGACTGGCCGAGCTTCTCCCGTTATACACCGTTGTTGAACTGGTCTGTACCTTTTGCTTCAAGAAAATCTAAATAGGAATTGTTGATTTCCACAGCTGTATAATTATTATCCCGTCCTCGGATCACTCCTTGGCCTACATAAGAAACTAATGCAGAACAATGAAGATCTGAGGAGTTTTATTTCACAATGTTCGATGAATCGACGATTGGATTTAGATGCGAATGACGTCACAGGATATATTGATGCATTTCTTCTGAAGCAGGAACAGGTGCGTTAATGGTGCATATGTTACCTTAATTTTCACTTATGAGATCAAAATATTGTGATATCAATTATTCTGGGAACATCTGAGGATTTTACTATCTATGCAGTTGGTTTTAGGCGACGTGTGACCCTGTGGCCAAAAGTAAAAGTGAGAAGGTAAATGCTGAACTATTATACCAACAACACAATCATATTCAGTCAGCACAGAAGGTCTTGTGCGGAGAGTAGAAGCACCGATCTCTGGGCGCTGTTAGGGTTGTTCAGGATGAAGAGCACATTAAAGCACATAAATTACAGCATTTTTGGGATTTTAAGATGCACCACAGGTTTAGGCAACATATGTTCTACCAATCAAAACTGTCCTGGCAGTATAAAAAGTGTGTGTGTGGTCAATGTCACAATTGTTAATGAACTACAGGGCAGAATCGGGAGGCAATAGATCCATTGTTAGTGTTTCTCTGCAGTGTGTCTTATAAATCCAATCCAAGACCAATGTCTTCTCTTCTTGGACTTGTTCACTTTTACCATGTTTTTCATCTGGCCCAGTTCGCTGTAAAGACTTCAGCCAGTCAGAATTTGTGTCTGCAGAGTTATGTTCACTGACATTTTGCATCTTTGATCAGTATTCGTGCCCTTAGGTCCAAAAGCCTCTCACCCTGCGTAACTATTAGGCAGCTTTGGAGAGGGGGTTACCCAGGATCCCCTTCCTCATGCCAGCCTTGTAGTCAGTAATTTTACTCATATCACTGTCTTCGCATATAATTAAATTAGATAAGTGGTGACATAGGAAATCTACTGGGTCTCCCATTATCGTACATTTACCCTAGAGATGGATTTCTTGCACAGGTACTAACCTACCAATACCAAATGGGGTGGTTTTAACAGGGGCTGGGACCTTCTACATGAACGACCACATAGCTGCTGCTTGGCTTATCTCTTTACTTGGTATTTTTATTTTGGTATTTTTATATTATTAATAGTTATTGCTGAAATCTCGCCAGTCATTTTATCAAAATTGAGTTTTTACATCCATTCATCAGTTGAAAACATATAAGAGACACAACTTTTTTGACACACACGTATTTCAAACTCTGTCTCGAGGGCCAAATGTAAGCCACAAGATGAGTATATTTGGCCTGCTGTGCTGGGCGGGTCTCCCACCGACATTGAACTTTCAACCATATCTGCATCCTAGATGCCAATTCAGTTGAAAGCAATGATTTCTCTCGTGTGCCTGACATCTCAGCACAACTGGCATGATGATGTCATTACAATGCGCCCTCTGAATCGAGATATGCAGAGGATCTGATGACACCATGAAGAGACCTGAGCAGTGGGGGAACAGACAAAAGTGAATACTGTTGAGGAATTCACTGTGGGTGCATTATACTGTGTTTGGGGGCACTATTGTTTGCATCATACTTTATTATTCAAGGTTCTTTATCCATTGCTATTAGAGATTTTAATTAGGCTATTCAGCCATGTGCTTTTTCCGAGAACACATCTTCGAAGACCTTCAGTTTACCCAGACAGACCTTTCCGACAAGCGGAGCATATTTGTAAAGTTTTTAGATACAGTTAGGTCCATATATATTTGGACAGAGACAACATTTTTTTAATTTTGGTTATAGATATTACCACAATGAATTTTAAACAAAACATTTCAGATGCAGTTGAAGTTCAGACTTTCAGCTTTCATTTGAGGTTATCCACATTAAAATTGGATGAAGGGTTTAGGAGTTTCAGCTCCTTAACATGTGCCACCCTGTTTTTAAAGGGACCAAAAGTAATTGGACAGATTCAATAATTTTAAATAAAATGTTCATTTTTAGTACTTGGTTGAAAACTCTTTGTTGGCAATGACTGCCTGAAGTCTTGAACTCATGGACATCACCAGACGCTGTTTCCTCCTTTTGATGCTCTGCCAGGCCTTCACTGTGGTGGTTTTCAGTTGCTGTTTGTTTGTGGCCTTTCTGTCTGAAGTTTAGTCTTTAAAAAGTGAAATGCTGCTCAATTGGGTTGTGATCAGGTGACTGACTTGGCCATTCAAGAATATTCCACTTCTGTGCTTTAATAAACTCCTGGGTTGCTTTGTCTTTATGTTTTGGGTCATTGTCCATCTGTAGTATGAAACGATTACCAATCTGTTTGGCTGCATTTGGCTGGATCTGAGCACACAGTATGTCTCTGAATACCTCAGAATTCATTCGGCTGCTTCTGTCCTGTGTCACAACATCAATAAACACTAGTGACCCAGTGCCACTGGCCGCCATGCATGCCCAAGCCATCACACCGCCTCCGCCTCCGCCATGTTTTACAGATGATGTGGCAGGCTTTGGATCATGAGATGTACCACGCCTTGCCATACTTTTCTCTTTCCATCATTCTGGTAGAGGTTGATCTTGGTTTCATCTGTCCAAAGAATGTTCTTCCAGAACTGTGCTGGCTTTTTTAGAGTTTTTTTTAGCAAAGTCCAGTCTAGCCTTTTTATTCTTGATGCTTATGAGTGGCTTGCCCCGTGCAGTGAACCCTCTGTATTTACTTTCATGCAGTCTTCTCTTTATGGTAGATTTGGATATTGATACGCCGACCTCCTGGAGAGTGTTGCTCACTTGGTTGGCTGTTGTGAAGGGGTTTCTCTTCATCATGGAGATTATTCTGCGATCATCCACCACTGTTGTCTTCCGTGGGCGCCCAGGTCTTTTTTACATTGATGAGTTCACCAGTGCTTTCTTTCTTTCTCAGGATGTACATGTGACGCCCAGGAGACCGGGATACCCAGCACCGGACCAATGGAGTCTGTCTCTTGAGGGGGATGTCACGGGTGGCTTGACCCGGTGCTGTGGCCTCAGGCAATGCACAGTGTAAGGGGTATCATGAGGGGACAGGCACTTACTTGATCAGCAGCAGGTTCTCCCAGCGGTGACGATCCCGATCCTGGATAGATGGCTATTGTCCAAATGAAAGACTGAGGCACTGAAACGTTTAACCAGTTTACTTTAACATAAAAGGATTTACAACCAGTCCTGTCACCGGAGTCTGTATGGGAACTCTGAGTTACTTTGACCCTGCCGGGGTCTTCGCCTCTTATTGTGCGCAATTTCTGTGTGGCCCTGCTGCTGTATGTGAACTGGCTGCCGGCCGAATCTGTCCCCTCCGGGTCCTGGTTCGACGGGCAACCCGAGTCCTTTTATCGGCTTACCCCCTCCGGGAGTACCGCTGAACTCTGTGTCTGTTGCTGCGTCCGGCCCTAGTGAAGCTGATATCACCTCACGTTTTTCCGGTTGCTGTATTATATATAATGAATACAGCCACGGATCCGGTATCCGTCTTTGCGCCTGTTCTGGGTAGTGATTAATGGTACCCGGTTCTCACAATGTCCTTTTTCTCTATCCCTCTTCTCCTCAGGCCGGTGATTTAGGCCTGGTAACAGTCACAGGGCTGTTAGAGATTCAACTGTATGACCTCTCACTTTCAGCTCCTTGGCCCAACTGCCATTTCTTCTCTCAGACCAGAATGGATCAAGGGGAGTCTCTGGAGCTCCCCCTTCTGGCCGGAGGTGGTAGTGCAGTTTTGCTATCTTAGTACTTGTATTTAGTGTCAGTAACTATTTTTGTGGCAAATACCCCTAGGGGTGCCACATTCCCCCTTAGTTAAGAACAGTACTCCGGGACTGTGGGACGATAAAATTTTGAAATAACAATTAATATGTACAGAGTCTTAAAAATGAAAAGTTACAAAAACCACTCAAGGAAACAAAAATAGAGTTCTGTAAAAAGTCACTTCAAATAGCGTCCATTAATACAGTTCTATCCTTGAAGGTATTAGGAAAGGCACTGTACTTAGTGTCCAGGAATTTAGTTCCATTTTTCCAACGGAGTTATCAATATAAAGTCTAAAGAAAGTTCAAAAAGAGCAAAAAGCAAAGTTCAAAAAGCAGTCTTTCCGGAGCTTTGATTTAGTGCCTCCGGGCTGATAAAAAGTTCAAGAATATGCAATAAGTTCATACAGACAAGTCTCTGTAGGCACTGGGCTTAAACGTTGCAGACTGATAACAATGACTATACTACATTTTCTGTTTAACTATATACGGCATAACATATATACAATTCACATTATGAGCTTTATAGTTGGTAATCTGCATACCTGGCCGGTAATTGACCCTGGGTTCTACGCTGTGATCTACGTAATAGCGGTATCTCTCCATGTGGTGTACTACTGTCTACTGCGGATGTAGTATCTGCCCGCTCTGCTAAAGATAATTCCACGACTATGGAGTTGGCAAGTCCACCGTGAATGGGATTACTCTGACCAGGAATCTGTTCTTCCTGGCCTGGAACCTCCTGTAGTACGGGGTCAGCCTCTTCCTGTCTTGGGACTTCTGGTATTGGGTTCGGTGTTGGGTAAAAGGCCACCATGGGAACCACTACTGCACCATGGTATGTTAGTAGGGTTTTGGGAAAGTCTCCTATACAGGTGTGATACACTTCCTCTTCTTTTTCCTTTACTGGTTGAACCTGTATGGGTTGAATAACTTCTGGTTCTGGCTGGACAACGTCTGGCTCTTTCAATGCTTCCGGGCATAATTTAAGATTGTCTCTTGACACTAGTACAGATGTTAAGCCTCCGTTTTTGCTAATGAGACACATTTTATTATTATCCACTCTTGTTGGTAAAACTGTGTAGGGTACGGCTTCCCACTGATTGTCCAGTTTATTGGTTCGACGATTTCTCTTGAGCACTTGGTCACCCGGTCTTAATGGGGTCGCTAGAGCATTCTGGTTGAAAGTTCGCTCTTGTCTTTCTCTAGTTTGCTGAAGGCTTCTTTCCACACTCTCTTGCACTTGGCGATACTGCTTTTGCCGTATGATATCCCAATTGGAGTCTTGAACTTCTGCGTCTGGTTTCAGAATTCCCATTTCTAGATCGATTGGTAATTGGCCGGGTCTTGCACGCATAAGGTAAGCTGGGGTGCAGTTGGTGGAGCTCACCGGGACATGATTATACAGATCCACCAAGTCAGGCAATTTCTCTGGCCATTGATTCCTTTCTGTCTCAGGTAAAGTCTTTAGTAGGTCTATTACAATATGGTTCATCTTCTCGCATAAGCCGTTTGTTTGTGGATGATAGGCCGTCGTCCGGATCTTTTTGCAACCATACATATTACAGAATTCTCTGAAGATCTCTGATTCAAAGGCTGTACCATGGGGTCTACAAAAGTACGTTTGGAACGCTTTGGCTGCTGTTTTTGCTGTCAGATCTTTTACGGGTACTACTACCAAGAAACGTGAATAATGGTCCACGATGGTCAAGGCATAGACATAGCCGGACAGGCTTGGTGTCAACTTCACGTGGTCCATGGCTACAAGTTCAAGTGGTTGTTTGGTGATTATGGGCTGCAGTGGTGCTCTTTGGTTCTTTTGATCGTTTCTTCTGAGGTTGCACGGGCCACAATTTCTGCACCACTGTTCGATTGATTTTCTCATCCCGACCCAATAAAATCTTTCTCTTAGAAGTACTTCTAACTTTTTCCAACCGAAGTGACCAGCACCATTATGGTAAGCTTCGAGGACCATCTTCACATCTTGTTTAGGCACAATAATCTGCCAAACCAATTCATGTGTTTTCGGATTGGTGTACCTTCTACAGAGCTTCCCTTGATACAGGAACATTTTGCCTCTCTCTTTCCAGAGTTGATGCGTCTCTTCTGGGGCATCCTCATCGGGATATGCACTTTGCTCAGTCAACAGTTCCTTCACCAACTTTACAGCCGGATTGCTGTCTTGGGTGTCAGCCCATCTATGGTGTGCTAACGGATTAAAATTCACCTCTTGTTGTTTCTGATAGGTACTTGAATGATGATGTTTTGCCTTGGGACGATGGAAGGCTGGTAGTTCAATTTCTTCAAGCTCCCCCGTTTCCTCTTCTACATCTCTCAAGTGTGGCATCCGGGATAGGGCATCGGCATTTCCATTCTTGCGACCTGCTCGATACTTGATTATGAAGTTGTAATTAGATAACCGGGCTATCCATCGCTGTTCTAATGCACCTAATTTGGCTGTGTCCAGGTGGGTCAACGGATTGTTGTCAGTATAGACAATAAATTCTGCAGCGGCCAGATAGTGTTTGAAACGCTCCGTCACAGCCCAAACTACTGCCAGTAGTTCCAATTTGAAGGAGCTGTAATTTTCTGAATTTCTTTCAGTAGGCCGGAGCTTTCTACTTGCAAAGGCGATGACTTTCTCCCGACCTTCTTGCTTTTGTGACAGCACCGCTCCTAGTCCCACATTACTGGCATCGGTGTAGAGGATGAAAGGTTTATGGTAATCTGGGTATGCCAGAACCTCTTCTCCGGTTAGTGCCTTCTTTAGTTGTTCAAAGGAGTCTTCCCTTTCGTCGTTCCACTGAAAAGGAGGGTTTCGGTTTGAAGGTTTCTTCGTCTGCCCTACCAAGGTGTCTTGCAAGGGTGCTGCCAACTTGGTAAATCCTTTTATAAATCTGCGATAGTAACCCACCAATCCCAGGAATTGTCTCACTTCTTTTGCGCTGGTAGGTCTTGGCCAATCCCTTATGGCGCTTATTTTCTCGGGATCTGGTGCTACTCCCTCCGAACTCACGATGTGTCCCAGGTACTGTACTTTTGGCTTGAGAAGGTGACATTTGGATGGCTTGACTTTCATGCCATACCTGGATAAGGCTTCGAACACTTCTGCCAGGTCTATTAAGTGTTGTTCGTAAGTCTTTGAGTAGACGATCACATCATCTAGGTACAGGAGGACGGTCTCGAAGTTCTTGTGTCCGAGGCAGCATTCCATCAGCCGCTGGAAGGTACCGGATGCGTTGCAGAGTCCGAACGGCATGCGATTAAATTCACATAGACCCATTGGTGTGGTGAATGCCGTCTTTTCCTTATCTCTCTCAGCCACAGGGACTTGCCAATACCCGCTTGTTAAGTCTAAGGTGGAAAAATAATTAGCAGATTTCAAAGCAGTTAAGGACTCTTCTATCCTAGGCAAGGGGTAGGCGTCTTTATGGGTGATGTTATTAATCTTCCGGTAGTCTACGCACATTCTCATGGTTCCGTCCTTTTTTTTGACAATCACTAGAGGGGCCGCCCAGGGGCTACAGCTGTCTCTTATTACCCCGGCCTGTTTCATTTCCCTCAGCATATCTTTTGCACATTGATAGTGAGCGGGCGGTATGGGTCTATATCTTTCTTTTATTGGGGGATGGTCACCTGTGGGGATTGTGTGTTCTACCCCTTCTATCCGTCCGAAGTCCAATGGGTGTTTACTGAAGACTTGTTCATATTCCGTCACTAGCCTATACACCCCTTGTTTTTGATGGGTAGGTGTTGAATTTATGCCCATGTGTAGCTGTTGGCACCAATCCTCCATTTCTCCATCTGAGCCATTGCCTTCCACCTGACAGGTTGGTTCTAAGGGCTCAATGGTTGTGATGCCATTGTTGTCAACAGTATATAGCTTTGCCATTGTAGCATACCTTGGCAAAGTGACCTCTTCCTCTCCACAGTTCAAAAGTCGTACCGGCACTCGTCCCCGGTGTACCTCGACTATCCCTCGTGCTGTGAGTATAGTGGGCCTGCTGTCGGTGTACACTGGTTCTATTAAGGCTTGATAATCTCGTCCCTTAGTACCAATGGATGCTCTACACCATACCAGCATTTCTGTTTTTGGTGGGATTACAATAGACGTTGGATCACTTACCCTCACACTGCCGATTTCTCCACCTGCAACTTCTACCTGTTGCCTTAACATCAATACTTTTATTTCCCTCCGGAGAACTCTCTGCTGGCAGGATTGGGCAGTTTCAGCAATTTGCTGTAAGACAGAAATGACTTCGGAAAAGCAGTTCTCTAACACATTCATTCCTATCAATACAGTTGGTTCACAGTTCCGCCGGTCAACATCAACAACAATTATACCCTGTTTCTTCAGTTCTACTTTACCAATCTTTATGGTCATCTCCCTGAATCCTAGTTTCGGTACCAACTTACCATTACTGGCCCATATATCTAGTTCAACATCAGAGGGCCCTTTATCAATATCTGCATCAGCCCAGTACCTCTTATAAATGATATACGGTATAGATGAAATCTGGGAACCTGTGTCCAGCAAAGCGTTGAGGGGAATTCCGTCCAGCACGATAGGGATAATGAGTCGTCCTCCGATGTACCTGTCGTGCCAGGGTGTTGGGCCTTGAAAGTTCATTCCTGCGAAGCGGCCCGCATTCCCAGGGGATTCCCATTTAAATCACAATCTCGTGTAAAGTGGCCCGGCTGCTGGCAACGGCGGCAAATGGGCTGTCCATCCGGTTGGTAGCGGTCGCGGGGTCATCCTCTCCATGTCGGGTATCTCCGGGGTCTCATCCATGGAACATCCTCTCTACAGTTTGCCAACTCCATCTTGTGTCCTCTCATCTCCTGCATGGTTTTAGCCATTGAAGCAACAACATCAGCTAAAGAGTCAAGCTTTTGTTGAAGAGCCTCATTAGTACTGGGCCCCAGGGGCTTAGCAATGGCCCCAGACATAGCTGATGTCACTGGCACTCCCTGTTGTTGAGGTGCCTCTGCCATGGGTTGCGCAGGATCCTGATCCCGAGGTGCCTCTGCCAGCTGGAGACGTATAGCGCTCTCCTTTAATTGGGCAAATGTCAATTCAGGGTTCTTAAAAACAAGCATGCTCACATGCCCCCGGTGAGAAGGGGTGTAGAGTCCGTCAATAAATTGATCTCTTAGCAGTTTATCCGCTCCGGTGTTAAAAATGGGTTCAGCCAGTGTAAGTGATTTAAGGGCTTCCTGCAGGTTTAAGGCAAAGTCTCTCACGCCCTCATTAGCTTTTTGTTTGCAATTAAAGAATCGTATTTTAGCTTTGCTGCTGGCCGTGGTTTCAAATGTAGCTTTTAATCCAGCAAATATGCGTTCAACAGTGCCTTTTAGATCAGCTGCCCATGCTGTGACTTCTCGCTTAGCATGGCCACTTAACTGCATCATCAGGAGACTAACACGCTGAACTTCACCCACAGGGAACATGTCAAAATGGGCCAGCATCTTTTCTCTGAAATCGTCAAGGGTATTAGGCTCACCTTCATACATTGGAAGCCATGGACCACCCGGGGTATATGGCATCAGCACCGGCATGATGGGCGCCACTCCTTGCACCGCTGCGCTGCCGGACTCTCTATTGACACTCTGTCTTTCAGCTGCATTAGCGTTGCCGGGTGCTGCGGCGTCTCCGTGCGTGCTACTGTGCCCCCTTAGTTAATCCGGACCCTTCCGGTCCTCCGCTTCCGTCGGGATAGTGTAGATTCGTTCCGCTGTGCAGCAGGATCGATTTTCCCCTTGCTCTGATGTCAGAGCGCTCAGCTTGGTGCCGCCCACAATGACACGCCCCCTGCTGCTCCCACCCACCGCGCTCTGTAAGGGCGGATTCTGAAGTTTTTCAGTTAGACTGGGGCTCAGGTGATGGCGTAGCTCAATTAACAGTCTCGTGCCTAACGGTTATGAAGTGATTACCTCAGGGGATGGCGGCCATCTTTACTCCATTATAACCAATGGGGAAAAGTCACTTTCAATAGTTTTCAATGGGGAATGGATTTTTCTTTAATAAAGTCAATTTTCAAGATTTTTCATCCCAGTTTTCACAGTTTTGGGCTCCAATCACGGCACACAATACCCGGTATACGGGCTGGCTAGATCCTGTTCGTGACGCCAATTGTGACGCCCAGGAGACCGGGATACCCAGCACCGGACCAATGGAGTCTGTCTCTTGAGGGGGATGTCACGGGTGGCTTGACCCGGTGCTGTGGCCTCAGGCAATGCACAGTGTAAGGGGTATCGTGAGGGGACAGGCACTTACTTGATCAGCAGCAGGTTCTCCCAGCGGTGACGATCCCGATCCTGGATAGATGGCTATTGTCCAAATGAAAGACTGAGGCACTGAAACGTTTAACCAGTTTACTTTAACATAAAAGGATTTACAACCAGTCCTGTCACCGGAGTCTGTATGGGAACTCTGAGTTACTTTGACCCTGCCGGGGTCTTCGCCTCTTATTGTGCGCAATTTCTGTGTGGCCCTGCTGCTGTATGTGAACTGGCTGCCGGCCCAATCTGTCCCCTCCGGGTCCTGGTTCGACGGGCAACCCGAGTCCTTTTATCGGCTTACCCCCTCTGGGAGTACCGCTGAACTCTGTGTCTGTTGCTGCGTCCGGCCCTAGTGAAGCTGATATCACCTCACGTTTTTCCGGTTGCTGTATTATATATAATGAATACAGCCACGGATCCGGTATCCGTCTTTGCGCCTGTTCTGGGTAGTGATTAATGCTACCCGGTTCTCACAATGTCCTTTTTCTCTATCCCTCTTCTCCTCAGGCCGGTGATTTAGGCCTGGTAACAGTCACAGGGCTGTTAGAGATTCAACTGTATGACCTCTCACTTTCAGCTCCTTAGCCCAACTGCCATTTCTTCTCTCAGACCAGAATGGATCAAGGGGAGTCTCTGGAGCTCCCCCTTCTGGCCGGAGGTGGTAGTGCAGTCTTGCTATTTTAGTATTTGTACTTACTGTCAGTAACTATTTTTGTGGCAAATACCCCTAGGGGTGCCACATACCAAACTGTAGATTTTGCCACTCCTAATATTGTAGCAATTTCTCGGATGGGTTTTTTCTGTTTTCGCAGCTTAAGGATGACTTGTTTCACCTGCATGGAGAGCTCCTTTGACTGCATGTTTACTTCACAGCAAAACCTTCCAAATGCAAGCACCACATCTCAAATCAACTCCAGGCCTTTTATCTGCTTAATTGAGAATGACATAATGAAGGGATTGCCCACACCTGTCCATGAAATAGCCTTGGAGTCAATTGTCCAATTACTTTTGGTCCCTTTAAAAACAGGGTGGCACATGTTAAGGAGCTGAAACTCCTAAACCCTTCATCCAATTTTAAAGTGCATACCCTCAAATGAAAGTTGAAAGTCTGAACTTCAACTGCATCTGAATAGTTTTGTTTAAAATTCATTGTGGTAATGTCTATAACCAAAATTAGAAAAATGTTGTCTCTGTCCAAATATATATGGACCTAACTGTATATCTTGCAACAGTTGGGGCTCCATTTAACAATCACCTTCTGATACTAATCAATAACAGGATTGTGAATCTGCAACCATGGAAGCCTCAGTACCAATTCAGCAGGTAAATTATCCAACTCGAAACAGGAGATGGATTCAGAGTGGAGTGCTCCCACTTGGAGAGTGAAATCCATCATTACCCTCTTGACAATATTCCGGGCTAATGGTGTCCTGTCAAGGGAGAATATTTGAATGGGCCTTTCTAAACTGATTGTCCCTAACCCTAAATTGAGAACCAGTCCTGAATCAATAAAGATAGCAGCAGACCCAAAGTCAATGAATGCCAATATTGATAACATCTGGTTCTCAAAGGATAACACCATATTTATCAGTACTTTACCAGAGTAAGATTTTGTCTATATGTTTTTTCCACAACACGAAGACTGTCAACTCTAACCTCCAATGGATCCACCTTCGGCAAATGGACCTGCTACAGGTAAGTATAACGGATAGCCTGTGCTTCAACACATCTCTCACAGATTCTGCAGTCTATTTGTATGGCCTGGGTCATGGCCTTTTCCAGAGAACAAGGGGCATCATGAAGAACCAGAGTCCATAAAGGTTTCGGAAAGCCTTTGTGGAATTGGCTTCTGGAAGCTGCATCATTCCACAGAATTTCAGTGGACCACTGCCGAAACTTGGTACCGTAGTTCTCAGCTGTACGACCTCCCCCCCGTGTCAGGTTCATAATCTTAGTCATATAACAGACCTAAACTGTGAAAATAAACATCAACAGAGAACCATTCTGGGTCTTTTGGGGACAAGGAAAATGCCCAGTCTTGAGGACACCTTCTTAGTAGGGCCATAGTTATTCCCACTCCTCCCCTGACGACCGGAGGTGCATGGTAAAAAATAACTGACAGCTTTCACTGAATGCCCTGGTCTTTCTCTCCTGAAAATTAATCAGGCCATTACAGGTTTGGGAGATATCAACTGCACATCACAGGGTACCGACATCACAGTCCATGCCAGCAGTGGACAGCTGTAGGATGTCTTCAACAAATTAATTATCTGACCCTGCAATTGGCTTTGTGATGATGTTGGGAGGTCAGAAAACCAGGAGGATAGTAGATCAGAGCAGAAGGTGTTAAACAGATGGATGGTTATGTGGAGAGGGGGGGTCAGAGGGTGCTCTCATCTGCTGGCCCCGCTGTCTTTAGCAAGACTGCATGGACCAGGGCTCATACCACTGAACACCTGCTCTCTCTCCCAATGGGCAGAACACTACTAAGACAACACAGGGTGAGGGTAAAACAATGTGGCAATACTTTATTGAACCACAACACACAATAGCAAACAGAACAGACCCAGCAAATACCTAAGATGGAGAAAATTGCCGAGTCTCACCCTTCCGCTGACTTATTGGGATTAGAGCCGCTTCCAGTGTTGCATAACCCCCACAGCAAGGAGGTAACAACAAGCTTAGGAAGCTAACTGAGAGCAGTGAAAAGTGGAACAATAGTGAATAGATCAAATAGCATTACTTTAATATTTAAACTATTTGCATAGTGTTTCCCTCCCTGCTTCTAAGTCAACAAACTGGCTCCATAACATAATGCATAGTTAGCATATCAGCAGACCTCACTATTATGAGAAATCGCTCCTGTCAAACCAATCTAATCAGTTTTTATGAAGAGGTAAGCTATAGGCTGGACCACGGTGAGTCATTGGACGTGGTATATCTCGATTTTTCCAAAGCGTTTGATACCGTGCCGCACAAGAGGTTGGTACACAAAATGAGAATGCTTGGCCTGGGGGAAAATGTGTGTAAATGGGTTAGTAACTGGCTTAGTGATAGAAAGCAGAGGGTGGTTATAAATGGTATAGTCTCTAACTGGGTCGCTGTGACCAGTGGGGTACCGCAGGGGTCAGTATTGGGACCTGTTCTCTTCAACATATTCATTAATGATCTGGTAGAAGGTTTACACAGTAAAATATCGATATTTGCAGATGATACAAAACTATGTAAAGCAGTTAATACAAGAGAAGATAGTATTCTGCTACAGATGGATCTGGATAAGTTGGAAACTTGGGCTGAAAGGTGGCAGATGAGGTTTAACAATGATAAATGTAAGGTTATACACATGGGAAGAAGAAATCAATATCACCATTACACACTGAATGGGAAACCACTGGGTAAATCTGACAGAGAGAAGGACTTGGGGATCCTAGTTAATGATAAACTTACCTGGAGCAGCCAGTGCCAGGCAGCAGCTGCCAAGGCAAACAGGATCATGGGGTGCATTAAAAGAGGTCTGGATACACATGATGAGAGCATTATACTGCCTCTGTACAAATCCCTAGTTAGACCGCACATGGAGTACTGTGTCCAGTTTTGGGCACCGATGCTCAGGAAGGATATAATGGAACTAGAGAGAGTACAAAGGAGGGCAACAAAATTAATAAAGGGGATGGGAGAACTACAATACCCAGATAGATTAGCGAAATTAGGATTATTTAGTCTAGAAAAAAGACGACTGAGGGGCGATGTAATAACCATGTATAAGTATATAAGGGGACAATACAAATATCTCGCTGAGGATCTGTTTATACCAAGGAAGGTGACGGGCACAAGGGGGCATTCTTTGCGTCTGGAGGAGAGAAGGTTTTTCCACCAACATAGAAGAGGATTCTTTACTGTTAGGGCAGTGAGAATCTGGAATTGCTTGCCTGAGGAGGTGGTGATGGCGAACTCAGTCGAGGGGTTCAAGAGAGGCCTGGATGTCTTCCTGGAGCAGAACAATATTGTATCATACAATTATTAGGTTCTGTAGAAGGATGTAGATCTGGGGATTTATTATGATGGAATATAGGCTGAACTGGATGGACAAATGTCTTTTTTCGGCCTTACTAACTATGTTACTATGTTACTATGTTATGTTACTATTCATCAAAGATAAAAGCACACTATGTTATATCACATACAAGCTTACAAGTCAATATTCCAGGTTTACACAAACAAAAGTTTTCTTGACCCACCAAAAACCAACACTTACAGGGTTACAGCCAAAATCCAACATACAGATAAAAAGTCAATTCTTCTTGGTTTGCTAAACATGGTTGTCTAGGTAATTAAGATATAATCTGGTTTCTTCACAGGTTAGAACAAGATCTTAAAATGAAAGATCTACAAACAGAGCTCAAGGCACAGAGAGATAAACCACACTTAGCTGAATGTACATCAGGTCTGGGAGTAACAGCCCACTTAGGTAGCCTGGTAATCACCTGAGACTTTGAACACCTGGAGACAGCCAGAGCCTCCCAGTTCCAGATTGGACTGTCGAGCTGTCAATGAACACATTAACAGCTCAGCATCGCGCCCCTGTACCAGATTGGGCGACTGAGCTGTCAATAAAAGTACTGTCAAATAAATAAGGCTGCACACTGTGGCGCCAAAACTTGCAAACATGAAATATGATAATTGAATTGCATTATTGCACTAGAAATATAAAAAAATTGAGAAAGTTTAGTGCATAAATTGGCCAATTCATGTGTATCTGGTAGCCACGATAAGGTATTTCTCGTATACCAGGGCCTAGCAATGCCTTTCCTCTGTGAGAATAAAGCCTTCATCTGAATGGGAACCTAATGTGGGTCCTCTCTTAAACTAAAATCTCTCTCTGTGGAGGGGCAGTCGTCCAGCTGTGATTAAAAACACCTGTGGCTAAAAGGTGGCGTGCTCAGTCAGAAGGCTAACGAATACAAATTTAAAAAACTGACCGTCACAAAAATTTTTTAGATAGTTTAGCACATAAATTGGCCAAATCATGTGTACCTGTTAGCCAGGATAAGAAAGGACTCACATTAGGTTCCCATTCAGATGAAGACTTTATTCTCAGAGAGGAAAGGCATTGCTAGGCCCTGGTATATGAGAAATGCCTTATCGTGGCTACCAGGTACACATGAATTGGCCAATTTATGCGCTAAACTTTCTAAATTTTTCATATTTCTAGTGCAGTAATGCAATTCAATTTTCATATTTCATGTTTGCAAGTTTTGGTGCTATAGTGTACTGCCTTATTTATTTGACTGTATATGAGTTGGTGACTCTAGGTTCAACACCTGTTCACACTTAGTCTATGTTTGCATGTGATGGTCAGTTTTTTGAAATTTGTAGTCAATCACAAGATTGGACTGCTGAGCTGCCAATAACTGTAACTGCATCCCAGGCACACTGAGGGGTGAAACGTTAACATTTCCTTAAAACTTCCCATTCAGGAAGCTACAGTCATGAGAAAATTACTGTGACTAGCTTAGTATTTCAGGCATCAAGCTGATTATGGTAATATGGGGAATATTTGTGTTATGTATTTTCAGGAAACAACGAAACCTCAGACACATTTTAATGAAGAAAATCTACTTGCTTCCGTCCTGGATCTCTTCGGTGCTGGAACTGAAACTACATCTACAACAATCCGTTGGGGAATTTTATTGATGATGAAGTATCCAGAAATTCAAAGTAATTCTTGATATATTTTTAAAAGTTATATAAGACTGTAGGTGAACAGATACAATGTCTATAGAGCACCAAATCACCTTTTTCTGAAGGCTACCACTTTACCCAGATTTTCTGTTATCTATTTACTTTTGCATCATATTCTATTTACTGTATAATGGCCATCTTTTTGATGGCCCCTATAGAAGTAAATTTTTAATTGCAATTTTACTACAATTGCATAAACAAATTATCAATTAAGTTGAAGTAATTCTAGCATATATTTTTTGCATTTATTGCATTTTTTATATTTTCTAATGTTCTAGCATGATGCTGACACCCACCCTAGACAGGGACATGTGATTTTTGGCAGAGTGTGACATTTAGATTGCACCTAAAATATTTTTTTCAGAGCCAATACAAATCCAAATTTTAGTCTCTTCAAGCTTTAGAACTTTGTCACATGAAGGAGTATACCGGGAATTCTTGATGTAATCTCCAGCAGTCCAATAGAGAATGAATGGAGCCGCAGTGCCCATGCTTGATCTCCACTCTATTTAAAGATAACCTGTCATGTTCCCAAACACTATTAACCTGCAGATGTAAGGTTAATCCGCAGGTTAATAACATGGACAAAGCTTTCCTCAGCGAAACGCGCGTCGGGTGTCGTGGGTCCCTGACTGGTGGCTTACATTTGGTAACTATGGTCCTATGTACTGTGAACATTTTGGTGACTGCACGGTGGTTGTCCATGATGCTGCGGCTGTCGGTGACATTGCACTTGTTACTTAGATATATTTATTCTCTATTAGTCTTTTAATATATTTAACATTAATACATACATATGTTTTATATTTTAGTTAAATAATCTTTGTGCATTGTCATCTATGACCGCTGCATTGGGGATACTACAGGCTACACCTGCAGGATTTTTTTTTTTCTTGCGGGTGTGTATATACGCACTATATGATTGATCGGAAGGTTACTCCTTTTATTTATATACAGTATAGTTCTTTGCCACTGTTCCAGTCATACCTGTCGGTTGTCTCTGTATTTTGGTTGCTCCATAATTTTATGTGTGGTATATGGTTTAAGATATGTTCAAAATAAAGTTTGTATTTTTTCATATGTTATGGCCTGGTGTTCATTCTTGGTGTTAGGTTAATAACATTCCAACCCTGCCCGGCCACTGCACTGAAAGCTCAGCTACTGGGAGGAAATTAACTTTATTCCTCTCGGCAGCCTCTGGCTTTCAATCATAGTGGCGCAGCCACCGCAGCTTCAGTCACCTGTCAATACATAATGAGCGTCAGCTGTAACCATGCCATAGCACTGACAGACCATACAAATCATGACAAAATCCTATAATATATTAATTAAATACATTGGTATTGTTGTGCTAGTACAAAATGTAACACAATATGTTCTCTTTTGCTTAATAGAGAAGGTACAGGAGGAAATTAAAACACATATTAAACCTGGACAGCTGCCGACAGTTGAAGATCGGAAGAAAATGCCCTATACTGATGCAGTAATACATGAAATACAAAGGTTTGGAAATATTGTCCCATTGAACGTGTCGCGCTCAACTCCATCTGATGTCTATTTGCGGGGATACCTGATCCCAAAAGAGAGTTTATGTTAAAAAAAAGTCCTTATGCTCAAGTACTGTAAGCGTTTACCTATTAGTAAAAGGGACTGCTATGGGGTCCACAGTCATCCAAATAATCTCATATTTTTTAAATGTATATAATAAAAAATATATTTGCTGATTTATTGTTCACAGGGTATAGAGGTTATTCCATTCCTGACATCAGTTCTCTTTGACAAGACTCAATGGAAAACTCCCTATGATTTCAATCCTAATCACTTCTTAGATGAAAATGGGAAATTTGTCCGACCTGATGCATTTATGCCATTCTCAGTAGGTAAGTAATGAGGAGCATTAAGATGAAAAATCAAATCATTTTACATGTCACTTAACTGACAAAACACTGTGTTAGGGCTAGCGGAACGCACCGATTAAATATAGATGTTATTATTGGTGCGTTCGCAGCCCGGGGTCCACCATGCAGGAGGAACCTGCTGCTAGCAAATGACGGCACTATATGGTGGTTTAAGCAAACTCTGTTACTTCACAGAGTCGCATGGAAACAAGACGCTGTGCCCTGTTAACCCCACTGGAGTTCACAGCTAACTGCAGAGCAGAAGGCAGTCTGTGGTCACACAAACATACAATCTCCTCACCGGAGGAGCCTGTATTCTAGGGGCTTATTTCAGCCGGGGCCCTAAATCCACGCACACAATCTCCTCGTCGGAGGTTCCGGCATTCTAGGGGCTTATTTCAGCTGAGTCCCTGAACACACATAAATGTGACCACACTGGCGCATGCACATAACAGATTTGATACTAGCACATGGCCGTGCGACCATGCGAGCCTTATATAGCTGCAGCAAGTAAAAGACCTTCCTAGAAGGACCAATGAGAGACTGCCATACTTGAGCAATTGACCCTAGATCTCCACTGAGAGATCTTGCCCTGGGCATGCTCAGTGTGTGCAAAGCAGGACTTAGTCCTAGCACCTACAAGACCTTCCTGAAAGGACCAATGGACTTAGCTGCAGTATCTGACCATGTGACCCTCGATCTCCACTGAGAGATCTTACTCAGGGCATGCTCAGAACGAGAAAAGCAGGACTTAGTCCCAGAAGCGTCTGCTCGCCGCTGCTCAGCACTGACTTCAATGGCAGAAGCAGGAAAAGCAGCAGTAACTCTTTGTACAGAGTGGGACTGAGCAAGACGCTGGGACTGACGTCTCCGCTGAGCAGACTCCACTGTGGCAGGAGAAGAATGGGATTCCCCCTGTACAAAGGCGGGAACTCGACCCCTAAAACACTGCTCAACAAAATGTCTATATTTTAACAAGGAATAATATGTATGTTTTCTAAATCTCATATTTTTTCTTCCAGAACGTTTAAAAATGTTCTATGGTCTTATTAAGATGCTCAGCATATGCATGAGCACTTTGTAATTTTTTTGTAAAATAGCCTAGAGTAATAATAATAATTGTATTTATTCACCGCCAACATATTCAACATATTCTAAGTCGTTGTATGGTCGCTGGAGAGCTGTCACACAGACAGCTCTCCAGCGACCAACGATGCCGAAGTCCCCGGGTAACCATGGTAAACATCGGGTTACTAAGCGCAGGGCCGCGCTTAGTAACCCGATATTTACCCTGGTTACCATTGTAAATGTAAAAAAAAAAAAAACACTACATACTCACATTCCGGTGTCTGTCACGTCCCTCGCCGTCAGCTTCCCGCACTAACTGTGTCAGCGCCGGCCGGCCGTAAAGCAGAGCACAGCGGTGACGTTATGACGTCACCGCTGTGCTCTGCTTTACGGCCGGCCGGCGCTGACAGTCAGTGCGGGAAGATGATGGCAGGGGACGTGACAGATACCGGAATGTGAGTATGTAGTGGTTTTTTTTTTTACATTTACAATGGTAGCCAGGGTAAACATCGGGTTACTAAGTGCGGCCCTGCGCTTAGTAACCCGATGTTTACCCTGGTTACCCGGGGACTTCGGCATCGTTGGTCGCTGGAGAGCTGTCTGTGTGACAGCTCTCCAGCGACCACACAACGACTTACCAACCATCACGGCCAGGTCGTATCGCTGGTCGTGATCGTTGGTAAATCGTTTAGTGTAACGGTACCTTTAGAGTCAAAATCTACTTTCAGCATGAGATTGTTAACTCACTAATCCCATTTCTACAGGAAGAAGAGCTTGTGCAGGGGAGGCCTTGGCCAAGATGGAACTTTTCCTGTTTTTTACTGGACTTCTTCAAGCATTTACTTTCTATCCTCCTCCAGGAGTTTCCAGAGAAGACCTAAATCTCAAACCTCGTGTTGGATTCACATTAACGCCCACACCATACATGACTTGTGCGAAGACAAACTATTAGTTTGGGGTGAAAAACAGAGACAGCACAGAGACTGATGTTTTTTTGTTTGATTATATTTTAATATATTTACTTTTCTATTTTTTAAATCTAATTTACAAATCTCTTTACAAGCTGTGGAATAAATCTTGCAATTGCCTCTAATTATCTTAATTGACCTTTAAGCTAAAGGAATTTTTTTTTAGTTTTACAAAATACTGATAGGATTTTTTTGATTGGTGGGGAACCATATACACATTACGTTAAAGTTGAACAAACATCTAATGTGTATAGCTGCCCCCTGACTTTTCTCCAACTAATGAAGTCAGAAAGGACGCTCAGTCATTATCAAGTTAATTGCTGTAAGCCTTTCTCTACTTTTGTCATTAAACATTTACAAACCAAGAGTGCACATATTTTGGAATGTCAGGAGAGATAGTTATTAGTCAATTAAGACTGACCTTTTTCTAGGTTTATCGGCACTTATAGATCGCTAATCAGGGTCTTTCGGGCATTCCCCATCCCCTTGACTGACAACAATGCAATTATTCAGAAGAGGGAAGTCCTGGAAACGATTATTACACCCAATGGCATAAAACATAAAACAGAGGAAAGTACTCTAGGGGGCTTCCAGCTATAGTGAATGATTGTAATTGCTGCTGTTATTATTGCACACACATGCAGGGAAATAAGGGTGGCCATTTAAATGGATACACCTAAATAAAATGGGAATGGTTGGTGACATCAACTTCATGTTTGTGGCACAGGGGGAGGGGGAAAACCTTTCAAGATGGGTGGTGACCATGGCGGCCATTTTTAAGTCGGCCATTTTGGATCCAACGTTATTTTTTCCAATGGGAAGTGGGTCATGTAACATATCAAACTTATTGAGAATTTCACAAGAAAAACAATGGGGTGCTTGGTTTTAACATAACTGTATTCTTTCATGAGTTATTTACAAGTTTATAACCACTTATAAAATGTGTTCAAAGTGCTGCCCATTGTGTTGGATTGTGTTACCCATTGTGTTACCAGACATCAACACAATTTCTTTCCGCTCCTCATGAGTTAACATCTGCGACATGTCAATGGCTGTAAACAAAGATAAACTTGTAATAACTCATGAAAGAATAAAGTTACACTAAAACCAAGCACAGCATTGCTTTTCTTGTGAAATTCTTAATAAGTTTCATGTGTCACATGACCCTCTTCACATTTGAAAAAATAAAGTTAGATCCAAAATGGCCGACTTCAAAATGGCTGCCATGGTCACCACCCATCTTGAAGAGTTTTTCCCATCCCATATACTAATGTGCCACAAAAAAGGATGTTGATATCACCAACCATTCCCATTTTATTTACAGTGCCTACAAGTAGGGTTGAGCGACCTTGACCTTTTTGGAGTCGAGCCGTGTTTCGCGAAACCCGACTATCTTAGAAGTCGAGTCGAGTGGAATCGGCCGATTATCGCGAAAAGTCGGGTATCGCCCGAAACACGAAACCCAATGCAAGTCAATGGGGGAGCAATGTCGGCAGTGAGTGGAGGCCAGGAAAACATCTACACTGCCCATTTTAATGGCAAAAACATCCATTCTTGTTACTGAAGCTTGTCAATCGTAATTTAGCTTATAATAATTTGAAGGCATTTGAAATTGGGGGTCATTTGGCTAAAGTTGTGGGGGGTAGGGCTGGTTCAAGTAATTAGTGGGCCCAGGAAATCTGGAACACGTCACGGCAGTGGAGCAGGGAGAGGTAAGTATTTCAACTTTGCAAGTGCTGTGATCCTGAGCAAGCAGGGGGGGCCCACTAGTTGGCATTGGCACTGGCACAGGGCCCCTCAAAGTACAGCGGTGTGTTTGCACGGCGGGGGCGCCTCCCACCGGCAGCAACACTTTTGCATACTATGAGAGGCCCTGTGCCAGTGACGTCACCAACTAGTATTCCTCCCCCCACCTGATGAAGGAACCTGCACTTTCATCTGCACCTTCCTCTTTGTCCCCGTGTAAGGTGGTATGGTATGCGGGAAGAGGAACGTGACTTTCAGCAGGGTCACAATCTTGCTGTGTAGCGTGCACAGGGAATTTTGCGTTATGGGTCAATGTACCAGCAGACTCATCTATCACTGGCTGGGCAATGGGCAGGATGAGGAGGAAACACAGATATAGGCCCAAAGAATAAAGTGGGCTAAATGCAGTTCAAAATTGGTAACACAGGACTAACCAGGGGGCATTGCAGTGGAGGACAACTGAAATGAGAGGCTGACACAGAGAGTAGGCCCAAATCAGTAAGTAGTCGAAATGCAGTTCAAAATTAGCAACCGTAGTAAACAGGCGGCACAACTTTGTTCAGTGGAGGAGAACAGCAAGGAGCGGCAGACACTGTTAGTAGGCCCCAAACCAACTAGTACGCCAAATGCAGTTGTTCCATTTAACCACTATTTAACAAGAGCCTGAAGATAGAAGCTCAGGAAAGGCAACCTGGAGAACACCTTGTAGTGTAACACACCATCTCTCTACACCCCATACCCAATTTGTAGGCCTAATGCACTGTAGTTTCCAACAACTACTAAACGAGAGCATGAAGATCGAAGCAATGGAGAGGAAACCTGGGAAACACCTTGGAGTGGAACACACCATCTCTCTACACCCCATACCCAATTTGTAGGCCTAATGCAGTGTAGTTTCCAACAACTACTAAACGAGAGCATGAAGATCGAAGCAATGGAGAGGAAACCTGGGGAACACCTTGGAGTGGAACACACCATCTCTCTACACCCCATACCCAATTTGTAGGCCTAATGCAGTGTAGTTTCCAACAAGTACTAAACGAGAGCATGAAGATCGAAGCAATGGAGAGGAAACCTGGGGAACACCTTGGAGTGGAACACACCATCTCTCTACACCCCATGCCCAATTTGTAGGCCTAATGCAGTGTAGTTTTCTACAACTACTAAACGAGAGTCGGAAGACCCAAGCAATGGAGAGGAAACCTAGGGAACACCTTGGAGTGTAACACACCATCTCTCTACACCCCATACCCAATTTGTAGGCCTAATGCAGTGTAGTTTCCAACAACTACTAAACGAGAGCATGAAGATCGAAGCATTGGCGAGGAAACCTGGGGAACACCTTGGAGTGGAACACACCATCTCTCTACACCCCATACCCAATTTGTAGGCCTAATGCAGTGTAGTTTCCAACAACTACTAAACAAGAGCATTAAGATCGAAGCAATGGCGAGGAAACCTGGGGAACACCTTGGAGTGGAACACACCATCTCTCTACACCCCATACCCAATTTGTAGGCCTAATGCAGTGTAGTTTTCTACAACTACTAAACGAGAGTCGGAAGACCCAAGCAATGGAGAGGAAACCTAGGGAACACCTTGGAGTGTAACACACCATCTCTCTACACCCCATACCCAATTTGTAGGCCTAATGCAGTGTAGTTTCCAACAACTACTAAACGAGAGCATTAAGATCGAAGCAATGGCGAGGAAACCTGGGGAACACCTTGGAGTGGAACACACCATCTCTCTACACCCCATACCCAATTTGTAGGCCTAATGCAGTGTAGTTTTCTACAACTACTAAACAAGAGTCGGAAGACCCAAGCAATGGAGAGGAAACCTAGGGAACACCTTGGAGTGTAACACACCATCTCTCTACACCCCATACCCAATTTGTAGGCCTAATGCAGTGTAGTTTCCAACAACTACTAAACGAGAGCATTAAGTTCAAAGCAATGGCGAGAAAACCTGGGGAACACCTTGGAGTGGAACACACCATCTCTCTACACCCCATACCCAATTTGTAGGCCTAATGCAGTGTAGTTTCCAACAACTACTAAACGACAGCCAGAAGATCGAAGCTCTGGAAAGGCAACCTGGAGAACACCTTGGAGTGGAACACACCATCTCTCTACACCCCATACCCAATTTGTAGGCCTAATGCAGTGTAGTTTCCAACAACTACTAAACGAGAGCATGAAGATCGAAGCAATGGAGAGGAAACCTGGGGAACACCTTGGAGTGGAACACACCATCTCTCTACACCCCATACCCAATTTGTAGGCCTAATGCAGTGTAGTTTCCAACAACTACTAAACGAGAGCATGAAGATCGAAGCAATGGAGAGGAAACCTGGGGAACACCTTGGAGTGGAACACACCATCTCTCTACACCCCATACCCAATTTGTAGGCCTAATGCAGTGTAGTTTCCAACAACTACTAAACGAGAGCCAGAAGATCGAAGCTCAGGAAAGGCAACCTGGAGAACACCTTGGAGTGTAACACACCATCTCTCTACACCCCATACCCAATTTGTAGGCCTAATTCAGTGTAGTTTCCAACAACTACTAAACGAGAGCATGAAGATCGAAGCAATGGAGAGGAAACCTGGGGAACACCTTAGAGTGGAACACACCATCTCTCTACACCCCATACCCAATTTGTAGGCCTAATGCAGCGTAGTTTCCAACAAGTACTAAACGAGAGCATGAAGATCGAAGCAATGGAGAGGAAACCTGGGGAACACCTTGGAGTGGAACACACCATCTCTCTACACCCCATACCCATTTTGTAGGCCTAATGCAGTGTAGTTTCCAACAACTACTAAACGAGAGCATGAAGATCGAAGCATTGGCGAGGAAACCTGGGGAACACCTTGGAGTGGAACACACCATCTCTCTACACCCCATACCCAATTTGTAGGCCTAATGCAGTGTAGTTTCTAACAACTACTAAACGAGAGCATTAAGATCGACGCAATGGCGAGGAAACCTGAGGAACACCTTGGAGTGGAACACACCATCTCTCTACACCCCATACCCAATTTGTAGGCCTAATGCAGTGTAGTTTTCTACAACTACTAAACGAGAGTCCGAAGACCCAAGCAATGGAGAGGAAACCTAGGGAACACCTTGGAGTGTAACACACCATCTCTCTACACCCCATACCCAATTTGTAGGCCTAATGCAGTGTAGTTTCCAACAACTACTAAACGAGAGCATTAAGATCGAAGCAATGGCGAGGAAACCTGGGGAACACCTTGGAGTGGAACACACCATCTCTCTACACCCCATACCCAATTTGTAGGCCTATGCAGTGTAGTTTTCTACAACTACTAAACGAGAGTCGGAAGACCCAAGCAATGGAGAGGAAACCTAGGGAACACCTTGGAGTGTAACACACCATCTCTCTACACCCCATACCCAATTTGTAGGCCTAATGCAGTGTAGTTTCCAACAACTACTAAACGAGAGCATTAAGTTCAAAGCAATGGAGAGGAAACCTGGGGAACACCTTGGAGTGGAACACACCATCTCTCTACACCCCATACCCAATTTGTAGGCCTAATGCAGTGAAGTTTCCAACAACTACTAAACGAGAGCCAGAAGATCGAAGCTCAGGAAAGGCAACCTGGAGAACACCTTGGAGTGGAACACACCATCTCTCTACACCCCATACCCAATTTGTAGGCCTAATGCAGTGTAGTTTCCAACAACTACTAAACGAGAGCATGAAGATCGAAGCAATGGAGAGGAAACCTGGGGAACACCTTGGAGTGGAACACACCATCTCTCTACACCCCATACCCAATTTGTAGGCCTAATGCAGTGTAGTTTCCAACAACTACTAAACGAGAGCATGAAGATCGAAGCAATGGAGAGGAAACCTGGGGAACACCTTGGAGTGGAACACACCATCTCTCTACACCCCATACCCAATTTATAGGCCTAATGCAGTATAGTTTCCAAAAACTACTAAACGAGAGCATGAAGATCGAAGCAATGGAGAGGAAACCTGGGAACACCTTGGAGTGGAACACACCATCTCTCTACACCCCATACCCAATTTGTAGGCCTAATGCAGCGTAGTTTCCAACAACTACTAAACGAGAGCATGAAGATCGAAGCAATGGCGAGGAAACCTGGGGAACACCTTGGAGTGGAACACACCATCTCTCTACACCCCATACCCAATTTGTAGGCCTAATGCAGTGTAGTTTTCTACAACTACTAAACGAGAGTCGGAAGACCGAAGCAATGTGGACGAAACTTGGGGAACACCTTGGAGTGTAACACACCATCTCTCTACACCCCATACCCAATTTGTAGGCCTAATCCAGTGTAGTTTCCAACAACTACTAAACGAGAGCATGAAGATCGAAGCAATGGAGAGGAAACCTGGGGAACACCTTGGAGTGGAACACACCATCTCTCTACACCCCATACCCAATTTGTAGGCCTAATGCAGTGTAGTTTCCAACAACTACTAAACGAGAGCATGAAGATCGAAGCAATGGAGAGGAAACCTGGGGAACACCTTGGAGTGGAACACACCATCTCTCTACACCCCATACCCAATTTGTAGGCCTAATGCAGCGTAGTTTCCAACAACTACTAAACGAAAGCATGAAGATCGAAGCAATGGAGAGGAAACCTGGGGAACACCTTGGAGTGGAACACACCATCTCTCTACACCCCATACCCAATTTGTAGGCCTAATGCAGTGTAGTTTTCTACAACTACTAAACGAAAGTCGGAAGACCGAAGCAATGTGGACGAAACCTGGGGAACACCTTGGAGTGTAACAAACCATCTCTCTACACCCCATACCCAATTTGTAGGCCTAATGCAGTGTAGTTTTCTACAACTACTAAACGAGAGTCGGAAGACCGAAGCAATGTGGACGAAACCTGGGGAACACCTTGGAGTGGAACACACCATCTCTCTACACCCCATACCCAATTTGTAGGCCTAATGCAGTGTAGTTTTCAACAACTACTAAACGAGAGCATGAAGATCGAAGCAATGGAGAGGAAACCTGGGGAACACCTTGGAGTGGAACACACCATCTCTCTACACCCCATACCCATTTTGTAGGCCTAATGCAGTGTAGTTTCCAACAACTACTAAACGAGAGCATGAAGATCGAAGCATTGGCGAGGAAACCTGGGGAACACCTTGGAGTGGAACACACCATCTCTCTACACCCCATACCCAATTTGTAGGCCTAATGCAGTGTAGTTTCCAACAACTACTAAACGAGAGCATTAAGATCAAAGCAATGGTGAGGAAACCTGGGGCACACCTTGGGGAAGCAGACTCCGTTAGTAGGCCCTACCAAAGTTGTACCCCCAATGCAGTTTTATAATTCCTAGAGGCTGAAAACAAGACTATTGACGCTCAGCTTTTTTCAAAGGAACACAGCTGAATTGAGTGGCGCAGACAGACACAAAAATGTGGCTCACTGCAGCTTAAAAAAGTTACAGGGGTACACAGGCAGCATTGCTCTGGGTAGTGGAGGACAATTTCAATAGTGGACCGCAGACAGACTTTGTACGCCTACTATTAAAAAAAGGATGCTCTATGCAATTAAAAATAGGTTCCAGGGGTCCACGGGCAGCAGTGGTGTGGTCAGTGGACGAGTATTGGAAGGAGGGACCGCAGACAGGCGTAGTAGGCCTAACATAACAAAATTAGGCTGTAGACACTGTAAAATTGGTTCCAGGGGTACACGGGCAGCAGTGGTGTGGTCAGCGGAGGAAAATTGGAATTAGGGACTGCAGACAGACTTTGTAGGCTGTCCCCTGTGGACCATGCATCCAACACATTAACCCAGTGCGCCGTAATGGACACGTAACTTTTTGTGGACATGCCTACTGGTCCATGCGTCTCTTGTCAGGTGCACCTTTCTACTGTTTGATTGCCTGAGTGCTATGACAATGCAGACTTTTTCATGCCGCTGGAGGGCTGGGATGGCTTTTCTCGCAAAAGAAATGTCGACTGGGTAGCTTGAACCGTGGTACAGCGTAGTTCATCTGGGCTTTCTAAATATAAAACAAAGAAAAAAAGGAGGCTACATGCACTTTCAGCTGGGTTCCAGGGGTACACGGCCAGCATTGGTCTGGTCAGTGGAGAACTATTAGAAGGAAGGACCGCAGACAGGCTTTGAAGGCCTAACATAATAACAGATGGCTGTAGGCAATTTTAAATTGGTTCCAGGAGTACACGGGCAGCAGTGGTGTGGTCAGTGGAGGCCTAGTGGAAGGAGTGACCGCAAACAGGCATCGAAGGCCTAACATAATAACAGATGGCTGTAGGCAATTTTAAATTGGTTCCAGGGGAACACGGGCAGCAGTGACCGGGTCAGTGTAGTAGTAGTAGAAAGAACGGACCGCAGACAGGCTTCGAAGACCTAACATAAAAATATTGGGCTGGCTGTAGGCAATTTTAAATTGGTTCCATGGGTACACGGGCAGCAGTGGTGTGGTCAGTGGAGGCCAATTTTAAATTGGTTCCAGGGGAACACGGGCAGCAGTGGCCTGGTCAGTGTAGTAGTAGTAGAAAGAACGGACCGCAGACAGGCTTCGAAGGCCTAACATAATAAAATTGGGCTGGCTGTAGGCAATTTTAAATTGGTTCCAGGGGTACACGGGCAGCAGTGGTGTGGTCAGTGGAGGCCTAGTGGAAGGAGTGACTGCAGACAGGCATCGAAGGCCTAACATAATAACAGATGGCTGTAGGCAATTTTAAATTGGTTCCAGGGGAACACGGGCAGCAGTGGTGTGGTCAGTGGAGGCCTAGTGGAAGGAGTGACCGCAGACAGGCATCGAAGGCCTAACATAATAACAGATGGCTGTAGGCAATTTTAAATTGGTTCCAGGGGAACACGGGCAGCAGTGGCCTGGTCAGTGTAGTAGTAGTAGAAAGAACGGACCGCAGACAGGCTTCGAAGGCCTAACATAAAAAAATTGGGCTGGCTGTAGGCAATTTTAAATTGGTTCCAGGGGTACACGGGCAGCAGTGGTGTGGTCAGTGGAGGCCTAGTGGAAGGAGTGACCGCAGACAGGCATCGAAGGGATAACATAATAACAGATGGCTGTAGGCAATTTTAAATTGGTTCCAGGGGAACACGGGCAGCAGTGGTGTGGTCAGTGGAGGCCTAGTGGAAGGAGTGACCGCAGACAGGCATCGAAGGCCTAACATAATAACAGATGGCTGTAGGCAATTTTAAATTGGTTCCAGGGGAACACGGGCAGCAGTGGCCTGGTCAGTGTAGTAGTAGTAGAAAGAACGGACCGCAGACAGACTTCGAAGGCCTAACATAAAAAAATTGCGCTGGCTGTAGGCAATTTTAAATTGGTTCCAGGGGTACACGGGCAGCAGTGGTGTGGTCAGTGGAGGCCTAGTGGAAGGAGTGACCGCAGACAGGCATCGAAGGGATAACATAATAACAGATGGCTGTAGGCAATTTTAAATTGGTTCCAGGGGAACACGGGCAGCAGTGGTGTGGTCAGTGGAGGCCTAGTGGAAGGAGTGACCGCAGACAGGCATCGAAGGCCTAACATAATAACAGATGGCTGTAGGCAATTTTAAATTGGTTCCAGGGGAACACGGGCAGCAGTGGCCTGGTCAGTGTAGTAGTAGTAGAAAGAACGGACCGCAGACAGGCTTCGAAGGCCTAACATAAAAAAATTGGGCTGGCTGTAGGCAATTTTAAATTGGTTCCAGGGGTACACGGGCAGCAGTGGTGTGGTCAGTGGAGGCCTAGTGGAAGGAGTGACCGCAGACAGGCATCGAAGGCCTAACATAATAACAGATGGCTGTAGGCAATTTTAAATTGGTTCCAGGGGAACACGGGCAGCAGTGGTGTGGTCAGTGGAGGCCTAGTGGAAGGAGTGACCGCAGACAGGCATCGAAGGCCTAACATAATAACAGATGGCTGTAGGCAATTTTAAATTGGTTCCAGGGGAACACGGGCAGCAGTGGCCTGGTCAGTGTAGTAGTAGTAGAAAGAACGGACCGCAGACAGGCTTCGAAGGCCTAACATAATAACAGATGGCTGTAGGCAATTTTAAATTGGTTCCAGGGGAACACGGGCAGCAGTGGCCTGGTCAGTGTAGTAGTAGTAGAAAGATCGGACCGCAGACAGGCTTCGAAGGCCTAACATAAAAAAATTGGGCTGGCTTTAGGCAATTTTAAATTGGTTCCAGGGGTACACGGGCAGCAGTGGTGTGGTCAGTGGAGGCCTAGTGGAAGGAGTGACCGCAGACAGGCATCGAAGGCCTAACATAATAACAGATGGCTGTAGGCAATTTTAAATTGGTTCCAGGGGAACACGGGCAGCAGTGGTGTGGTCAGTGGAGGCCTAGTGGAAGGAGTGACCGCAGACAGGCATCGAAGGCCTAACATAAAAAAATTGGGCTGGCTGTAGGCAATTTTAAATTGGTTCCAGGGGTACACGGGCAGCAGTGTTGTGGTCAGTGGAGGCCTAGTGGAAGGACTGACCGCAGACAGGCATCGAAGGCCTAACATAATAACAGATGGCTGTAGGCAATTTTAAATTGGTTCCAGGGGAACACGGGCAGCAGTGGCCTGGTCAGTGTAGTAGTAGTAGAAAGAACGGACCGCAGACAGGCTTCGAAGGCCTAACATAAAAAAATTGGGCTGGCTGTAGGCAATTTTAAATTGGTTCCAGGGGTACACGGGCAGCAGTGGTGTGGTCAGTGGAGGCCTAGTGGAAGGAGTGACCGCAGACAGGCATCGAAGGCCTAACATAATAACAGATGGCTGTAGGCAATTTTAAATTGGTTCCAGGGCTACACGGGCAGCAGTGGTGTGGTCAGTGGAGGCCTAGTGGAAGGAGTGACCGCAAACAGGCATCGAAGGCCTAACATAATAACAGATGGCTGTAGGCAATTTTAAATTGGTTCCAGGGGAACACGGGCAGCAGTTGCCTGGTCAGTGTAGTAGTAGTAGAAAGAACGGACCGCAGACAGGCTTCGAAGGCCTAACATAAAAAAATTGGGCTGGCTGTAGGCAATTTTAAATTGGTTCCAGGGGTACACGGGCAGCAGTGGTGTGGTCAGTGGAGGCCTAGTGGAAGGAGTGACCGCAGACAGGCATCGAAGGCCTAACATAATAACAGATGGCTGTAGGCAATTTTAAATTGGTTCCAGGGGAACACGGGCAGCAGTGGTGTGGTCAGTGGGGGCCTAGTGGAAGGAGTGACCGCAAACAGGCATCGAAGGCCTAACATAATAACAGATGGCTGTAGGCAATTTTAAATTGGTTCCAGGGGAACACGGGCAGTAGTGGCCTGGTCAGTGTTGTAGTAGTAGAAAGAACGGACCGCAGACAGGCTTCGAAGGCCTAACATAATAAAATTGGGCTGGCTGTAGGCAATTTTAAATTGGTTCCAGGGGTACACGGGCAGCAGTGGTGTGGTCAGTGGAGGCCTAGTGGAAGGAGTGACCGCAGACAGGCATCGAAGGCCTAACATAATAACAGATGGCTGTAGGCAATTTTAAATTGGTTCCAGGGGTACACGGGCAGCAGTGGTGTGGTCAGTGGAGGCCTAGTGGAAGGAGTGACCGCAAACAGGCATCGAAGGCCTAACATAATAACAGATGGCTGTAGGCAATTTTAAATTGGTTCCAGGGGAACACGGGCAGCAGTGGCCTGGTCAGTGTAGTAGTAGTAGAAAGAACGGACCGCAGACAGGCTTCGAAGGCCTAACATAAAAAAATTGGGCTGGCTGTAGGCAATTTTAAATTGGTTCCAGGGGTACACGGGCAGCAGTGGTGTGGTCAGTGGAGGCCTAGTGGAAGGAGTGACCGCAGACAGGCATCGAAGGCCTAACATAATAACAGCTGGCTGTAGGCAATTTTAAATTGGTCCCAGGGGAATACGGGCAGCAGTGGTGTGGTCAGTGGAGGCCTAGTGGAAGGAGTGACCGCAGACAGGCATCGAAGGACTAACATAATAACAGATGGCTGTAGGCAATTTTAAATTGGTTCCAGGGGAACATGGGAAGCAGTGGCCTGGTCAGTGTAGTAGTAGTAGAAAGAACGGACCGCAGACAGGCTTCGAAGGCCTAACATAATAACAGATGGCTGTAGGCAATTTTAAATTGGTTCCAGGGGAACACGGGCAGCAGTGGCCTGGTCAGTGTAGTAGTAGTAGAAAGAACGGACCGCAGACAGGCTTCGAAAGCCTAACATAAAAAAATTGGGCTGGCTGAAGGCAATTTTAAATTGGTTCCAGGGGAACACGGGCAGCAGTGGTGTGGTCAGTGGAGGCCTAGTGGAAGGAGTGACCGCAGACAGGCATCGAAGGCATAACATAATAACAGATGGCTGTAGGCAATTTTAAATTGGTTCCAGGGGAACACGGGCAGCAGTGGCCTGGTCAGTGTAGTAGTAGTAGAAAGAACGGACCGCAGACAGGCTTCGAAGGCCTAACATAAAAAAATTGGGCTGGCTGTAGGCAATTTTAAATTGGTTCCAGGGGTACACGGGCAGCAGTGGTGTGGTCAGTGGAGGCCTAGTGGAAGGAGTGACCGCAGACAGGCATCGAAGGCCTAACATAATAACAGATGGCTGTAGGCAATTTTAAATTGGTTCCAGGGCTACACGGGCAGCAGTGGTGTGGTCAGTGGAGGCCTAGTGGAAGGAGTGACCGCAAACAGGCATCGAAGGCCTAACATAATAACAGATGGCTGTAGGCAATTTTAAATTGGTTCCAGGGGAACACGGGCAGCAGTTGCCTGGTCAGTGTAGTAGTAGTAGAAAGAACGGACCGCAGACAGGCTTCGAAGGCCTAACATAAAAAAATTGGGCTGGCTGTAGGCAATTTTAAATTGGTTCCAGGGGTACACGGGCAGCAGTGGTGTGGTCAGTGGAGGCCTAGTGGAAGGAGTGACCGCAGACAGGCATCGAAGGCCTAACATAATAACAGATGGCTGTAGGCAATTTTAAATTGGTTCCAGGGGAACACGGGCAGCAGTGGTGTGGTCAGTGGGGGCCTAGTGGAAGGAGTGACCGCAAACAGGCATCGAAGGCCTAACATAATAACAGATGGCTGTAGGCAATTTTAAATTGGTTCCAGGGGAACACGGGCAGTAGTGGCCTGGTCAGTGTAGTAGTAGTAGAAAGAACGGACCGCAGACAGGCTTCGAAGGCCTAACATAATAAAATTGGGCTGGCTGTAGGCAATTTTAAATTGGTTCCAGGGGTACACGGGCAGCAGTGGTGTGGTCAGTGGAGGCCTAGTGGAAGGAGTGACCGCAGACAGGCATCGAAGGCCTAACATAATAACAGATGGCTGTAGGCAATTTTAAATTGGTTCCAGGGGTACACGGGCAGCAGTGGTGTGGTCAGTGGAGGCCTAGTGGAAGGAGTGACCGCAAACAGGCATCGAAGGCCTAACATAATAACAGATGGCTGTAGGCAATTTTAAATTGGTTCCAGGGGAACACGGGCAGCAGTGGCCTGGTCAGTGTAGTAGTAGTAGAAAGAACGGACCGCAGACAGGCTTCGAAGGCCTAACATAAAAAAATTGGGCTGGCTGTAGGCAATTTTAAATTGGTTCCAGGGGTACACGGGCAGCAGTGGTGTGGTCAGTGGAGGCCTAGTGGAAGGAGTGACCGCAGACAGGCATCGAAGGCCTAACATAATAACAGCTGGCTGTAGGCAATTTTAAATTGGTCCCAGGGGAACACGGGCAGCAGTGGTGTGGTCAGTGGAGGCCTAGTGGAAGGAGTGACCACAGACAGGCATCGAAGGCCTAACATAATAACAGATGGCTGTAGGCAATTTTAAATTGGTTCCAGGGGAACATGGGAAGCAGTGGCCTGGTCAGTGTAGTAGTAGTAGAAAGAACGGACCGCAGACAGGCTTCGAAGGCCTAACATAATAACAGATGGCTGTAGGCAATTTTAAATTGGTTCCAGGGGAACACGGGCAGCAGTGGCCTGGTCAGTGTAGTAGTAGTAGAAAGAACGGACCGCAGACAGGCTTCGAAAGCCTAACATAAAAAAATTGGGCTGGCTGTAGGCAAATTTAAATTGGTTCCAGGGGTACACGGGCAGCAGTGGTGTGGTCAGTGGAGGCCTAGTGGAAGGAGTGACCGCAGACAGGCATCGAAGGCCTAACATAATAACAGATGGCTGTAGGCAATTTTAAATTGGTTCCAGGGGTACATGGGCAGCAGTGGTGTGGTCAGTGGAGGCCTAGTGGAAGGAGTGACCGCAAACAGGCATCGAAGGCCTAACATAATAACAGATGGCTGTAGGCAATTTTAAATTGGTTCCAGGGGAACACGGGCAGCAGTGGCCTGATCAGTGTAGTAGTAGTAGAAAGAACGGACCGCAGACAGGCTTCGAAGGCCTAACATAAAAAAATTGGGCTGGCTGTAGGCAATTTTAAATTGGTTCCAGGGGTACACGGGCAGCAGTGGTGTGGTCAGTGGAGGCCTAGTGGAAGGAGTGACCGCAGACAGGCATCGAAGGCCTAACATAATAACAGATGGCTGAAGGTAATTTTAAATTGGTTCCAGGGGAACACGGGCAGCAGTGGTGTGGTCAGTGGAGGCCTAGTGGAAGGAGTGACCGCAGACAGGCATCGAAGGCCTAACATAATAACAGATGGCTGTAGGCAATTTTAAATTGGTTCCAGGGGAACATGGGCAGCAGTGGCCTGGTCAGTGTAGTAGTAGTAGAAAGGATGGACCGCAGACAGGCTTCGAAGGCCTAACATAAAAAAATTGGGCTGGCTGTAGGCAATTTTAAATTGGTTCCAGGGGTACACGGGCAGCAGTGGTGTGGTCAGTGGAGGCCTAGTGGAAGGAGTGACCGCAGACAGGCATCGAAGGCCTAACATAATAACAGATGGCTGTAGGCAATTTTAAATTGGTTCCAGGGGTACACGGGCAGCAGTGGTGTGGTCAGTGGAGGCCTAGTGGAAGGAGTGACCGCAGACAGGCATCGAAGGCCTAACATAATAACAGATGGCTGTAGGCAATTTTAAATTGGTTCCAGGGGAACACGGGCAGCAGTGGCCTGATCAGTGTAGTAGTAGTAGAAAGAACGGACCGCAGACAGGCTTCGAAGGCCTAACATAAAAAAATTGGGCTGGCTGTAGGCAATTTTAAATTGGTTCCAGGGGTACACGGGCAGCAGTGGTGTGGTCAGTGGAGGCCTAGTGGAAGGAGTGACCGCAGACAGGCATCGAAGGCCTAACATAATAACAGATGGCTGAAGGTAATTTTAAATTGGTTCCAGGGGAACACGGGCAGCAGTGGTGTGGTCAGTGGAGGCCTAGTGGAAGGAGTGACCGCAGACAGGCATCGAAGGCCTAACATAATAACAGATGGCTGTAGGCAATTTTAAATTGGTTCCAGGGGAACATGGGCAGCAGTGGCCTGGTCAGTGTAGTAGTAGTAGAAAGGATGGACCGCAGACAGGCTTCGAAGGCCTAACATAAAAAAATTGGGCTGGCTGTAGGCAATTTTAAATTGGTTCCAGGGGTACACGGGCAGCAGTGGTGTGGTCAGTGGAGGCCTAGTGGAAGGAGTGACCGCAGACAGGCATCGAAGGCCTAACATAATAACAGATGGCTGTAGGCAATTTTAAATTGGTTCCAGGGGTACACGGGCAGCAGTGGTGTGGTCAGTGGAGGCCTAGTGGAAGGAGTGACCACAAACAGGCATCGAAGGCCTAACATAATAACAGATGGCTGTAGGCAATTTTAAATTGGTTCCAGGGGAACACGGGCAGCAGTGGCCTGGTCAGTGTAGTAGTAGTAGAAAGAACGGACCGCAGACAGGCTTCGAAGGCCTAACATAAAAAAATTGGGCTGGCTGTAGGCAATTTTAAATTGGTTCCAGGGGTACACGGGCAGCAGTGGTGTGGTCAGTGGAGGCCTAGTGGAAGGAGTGACCGCAGACAGGCATCGAAGGCCTAACATAATAACAGATGGCTGTAGGCAATTTTAAATTGGTTCCAGGGGAACACGGGCAGCAGTGGTGTGGTCAGTGGAGGCCTAGTGGAAGGAGTGACCGCAGACAGGCATCGAAGGCCTAACATAATAATAGATGGCTGTAGGCAATTTTAAATTGGTTCCAGGGGAACACGGGCAGCAGTGGCCTGGTCAGTGTAGTAGTAGTAGAAAGAACGGACCGCAGACAGGCTTCGAAGGCCTAACATAAAAAAATTGGGCTGGCTGTAGGCAATTTTAAATTGGTTCCAGGGGTACACGGGCAGCAGTGGTGTGGTCAGTGGAGGCCTAGTGGAAGGAGTGACCGCAGACAGGCATCGAAGGCCTAACATAATAACAGATGGCTGTAGGCAATTTTAAATTGGTTCCAGGGGAACACGGGCAGCAGTGGTGTGGTCAGTGGAGGCCTAGTGGAAGGAGTGACCGCAGACAGGCATCGAAGGCCTAACATAATAACAGATGGCTGTAGGCAATTTTAAATTGGTTCCAGGGGATCACGGGCAGCAGTGGCCTGGTCAGTGTAGTAGTAGTAGAAAGAACGGACCGCAGACAGGCTTCGAAGGCCTAACATAAAAAAATTGGGCTGGCTGTAGGCAATTTTAAGTTGGTTCCAGGGGTACACGGGCAGCAGTGGTGTGGTCAGTGGAGGCCTAGTGGAAGGAGTGACCGCAGACAGGCATCGAAGGCCTAACATAATAACAGATGGCTGTAGGCAATTTTAAATTGGTTCCAGGGGTACACGGGCAGCAGTGGTGTGGTCAGTGGAGGCCTAGTGGAAGGAGTGACCGCAGACAGGCATCGAAGGCCTAACATAATAACAGATGGCTGTAGGCAATTTTAAATTGGTTCCAGGGGAACACTGGCAGCAGTGGCCTGGTCAGTGTAGTAGTAGTAGAAAGAACGGACCGCAGACAGGCTTCGAAGGCCTAACATAATAACAGATGGCTGTAGGCAATTTTAAATTGGTTCCAGGTGAACACGGCCAGCAGTGGCCTGGTCAGCGGAGGATGATTGTAATGAGTGTCTGCCAGTTAGTAGTCCAAAACAATACATAAATGTGAATGTCTCACATTAAAATCCAGCGAAAACACTAAAGGGTGCACTCTTTAGGTAACATAGTAACATAGTAACATAGTTAGTAAGGCCGAAAAAAGACATTTGTCCATCCAGTTCAGCCTATATTCCATCATAATAAATCCCCAGATCTACGTCCTTCTACAGAACCTAATAATTGTATGATACAATATTGTTCTGCTCCAGGAAGACATCCAGGCCTCTCTTGAACCCCTCGACTGAGTTCGCCATCACCACCTCCTCAGGCAAGCAATACCAGATTCTCACTGCCCTAACAGTAAAGAATCCTCTTCTATGTTGGTGGAAAAACCTTCTCTCCTCCAGACGCAAAGAATGCCCCCTTGTGCCCGTCACCTTCCTTGGTATAAACAGATCCTCAGCGAGATATTTGTATTGTCCCCTTATATACTTATACATGGTTATTAGATCGCCCCTCAGTCGTCTTTTTTCTAGACTAAATAATCCTAATTTCGCTAATCTATCTGGGTATTGTAGTTCTCCCATCCCCTTTATTAATTTTGTTGCCCTCCTTTGTACTCTCTCTAGTTCCATAATATCCTTCCTGAGCACCGGTGCCCAAAACTGGACACAGTACTCCATGTGCGGTCTAACTAGGGATTTGTACAGAGGCAGTATAATGCTCTCATCATGTGTATCCAGACCTCTTTTAATGCACCCCATGATCCTGTTTGCCTTGGCAGCTGCTGCCTGGCACTGGCTGCTCCACGTAAGTTTATCATTAACTAGGATCCCCAAGTCCTTCTCCCTGTCAGATTTACCCAGTGGTTTCCCATTCAGTGTGTAATGGTGATATTGATTCCTTCTTCCCATGTGTATAACCTTACATTTATCATTGTTAAACCTCATCTGCCACCTTTCAGCCCAAGTTTCCAACTTATCCAGATCCATCTGTAGCAGAATACTATCTTCTCTTGTATTAACTGCTCTGGGTGGGATCCTCTGCGTTGTTTCTTACCTACTAATTTGGCGCAAATTTTTTACTTTGGTAAATAGAGTACACTGCCCCTGACTATGTTAAGTACCATTATACATGTCAACACAATGGTATTGTCAGTGGCAGGAATGGAAGGATGTCAGCGCATAGTCTAAACATTGGTGGAAGTGTGAGAGATAATTGTGGAAGTTGCAGAGCAATGTTTGACCTGGGGGTGGGTGAACTCTCTTGTGGACGGCGGTAGAGGCCCAGGGCCTCTCATGTTACAACAGTGTGTCTGACGTTGGGTGCGCACCACCACCGCCAGAGACAGTTTAGTGTACTATGAGGGACCCAGTGGCAGTGCTGTCGACCAAAAGCGGGCACACCCACCTCTTCAGACAAACAGCACTCTCACGGGTGCTTGCGCCAAGTCGCGATACCACGGCCCCGTGTGGGGAGTTTGGCCATTTAGGGAGGTGTAAACATGTCGTATTCTGGACAATCAGCTGCTGCAAATTAAGACATTTGAAAAGTCATTCACAGTAGTCCACAGGCAAGAGCTTTTCTAAGGAAAGCTAGGTGTCGTCCGGGCAAGGTGGGGCAAAAGAATTCGAAATCCAGTTGTGGTTCATTTTAATGAATGTTAGACCATCAACATTTTGTGTAGCCAGATGAGTCCTTTTTTCGGTTAATATTGAACCTGCAGCACTGAAAACTCTTTCTGATAGGACACTAGCTGCCGGGCAAGCAAGCTCCTGCAATGCATATTCCGCCAATTCTGGCCAGGTGTCTAATTTTGATGCCCAGTAATCAAATGGGAATGACGGTTGAGGGAGAACATCGATAAGGGATGAAAAATAGTTTGTTACCATACTGGACAAATGTTGTCTCCTGTCACTTTCAATTGATGCAGCAGTACCTGTCCTGTCTGCGGTCATAGCAAAATCACTCCACAACCTGGTCAGAAAACCCCTCTGTCCAACGCCACTTTTGATGTGTGCACCCCTAACACTCCTGGTCTGCTGCCCCCTGGAGCTCGTGTGAGAACGATCATGGGCGCTGTGTGCTGGGAATGCCTGAAGCAAACGGTCAACAAGAGTTGATTGTTTTGTTGCTAATATTAGTTCCAAGTTCTCATGTGGCATAATATTTTGCAATTTGCCTTTATAGCGAGGATCAAGGAGGCAGGCCAACCAGTAATCGTCATCGTTCATCATTTTAGTAATGCGTGTGTCCCTTTTGAGGATAGGCAAGGCATAATCCGCCATGTGGGCCAAAGTTCCAGTTGTCAAATCTGCGGTTGTGCTTGGTTGAGGTGCAGTTGCAGGCAAATCTACGTCACTTGTGTCCCTCAAAAAACCAGAAACCGGCCTTGCCACGCCACCAATTTCCAGTGCCCCCGGGAAAGCTTCCTCATTAAAAATATACTCATCCCCATCATCCTCCTCGTCCTCCACCTCCTCTTCGCCCGCTACCTCGTCCTGTACACTGCCCTGACCAGACAATGGCTGACTGTCATCAAGGCTTTCCTCTTCCTCTGGTGCAGACGCCTGCTCCTTTATGTGCGTCAAACTTTGCATCAGCAGACGCATTAGGGGGATGCTCATGCTTATTATGGCGTTGTCTGCACTAACCAGCCGTGTGCATTCCTCAAAACACTGAAGGACTTGACACATGTCTTGTATCTTCGACCACTGCACACCCGACAACTCCATGTCTGCCATCCTACTGCCTGCCCGGGTATGTGTATCCTCCCACAAAAACATAACAGCCCGCCTCTGTTCGCACAGTCTCTGAAGCATGTGCAGTGTTGAGTTCCACCTTGTTGCAACGTCAATGATTAGGCGATGCTGGGGAAGGTTCAAAGACCGCTGATAGGTCTGCATACGGCTGGAGTGTACAGGCGAACGGCGGATATGTGAGCAAAGTCCACGCACTTTGAAGAGCAGGTCGGAGAAACCAGGATAAGTTTTCAATAAGCACTGCACCACCAGGTTTAAGGTGTGAGCCAGGCAAGGAATGTGTTTCAGTTGGGAAAGGGAGATGGCAGCCATGAAATTCCTTCCTTTATCACTCACTGTCATGATATGTACTTTTGCCCTGTCCTGTATTTGAATAATATGCCATTTGATGTATGTAACTGTTCTCTGGTTTCTATTAGCTGTAATTTATGTATTTTCTTGGCTGGGAGTTCACCTGTAACAATGTCTCCTTCCCCCAATACTTGCAGCCCTAAGCTCTAATGTAATTAAGCTTTGTCAACATCACTAGTGGAGGAATAGCCATTCTTCCTCACAGCAGGTGGCTAGTCAAATGTACATATTACATAGACTGCCTGGAGCCCACCAGTCTAGAATCTTCTGGTGGACCCAACCATTGAATAGAAGGTGTAACCCCTACCCCTTCATGGGCGGATCCCAGGAGCTCAGACAATCCATTCTTATTTTGAGATCAGATGTGAGTTGATCCTTGAAGGAGAAGGAGTGGGGATTCTTAGCTGAGGCAAGACCCCATGTCCATCTGGGACTGCGGAAGCGAACGGGGCGAGACTTGAGCTGAGGACAAATCTCGTCGTTTGTGAGATTGTTTTGGGATCTATTGGACTCGTGTGGACTATTGCTTTGTTACCTGGCACAAGGATTATCGGGAGGTGCCCCCGAACCTGTTCCATTGGACTAATTGTTGACTCTTTAGATCTACCTGCATGTGTTATTCCAGTGTTCTTGATAATAAATCTGTTGAATCATCCCTCGGCCTGTTGTCCCTTCTTGCTCTGCCGTACACCCCGTCACACTCACTACCTTGCCTGCCTCAAGATCTACTGTGCCCAGCCACGACTGCGTTTCTTCCTGCAAGAACTCGGACAGAACTTCCGCGGTGTGTCTGTTGTCGCCCAAACACTTCATAGCCAATACAGCCTGCTGACGCTTGCCAGTAGCTGCCCCATAATGGGACAACTGGTGTGCAACAGTGACAGCTGACTCTCGCTTCTGCAGGAGGACGAGGAGGAGGAGGAGGGGGTGCGAACGCCTACAGCCAACTGTTTCCGAGACCGTGGGCTAGGCACAACTATCCCGAAATTGCTGTCCCCTGTGGACCCTGCATCCACCACATCCACTCAGTGTGCCGTGATGGACACGTAACGTCCCTGGCCATGCCTACTGGTCCATGCATCTGTAGTCAGGTGCACCTTTGTACTCACAGATTGCCTGAGTGCATGGACGATGCGCTGTTTAACATGCTGGTGCAGGGCTGGGATGGCTTTTCTGGAAAAAAAGTGTCGACTGGGTAGCTCGTAGCGTGGTTCAGCGTACTCCATCAGGGCTTTGAAAGCTTCGCTTTCAACTAACCGGTAGGGCATCATCTCTAACGAGATTAGTCTAGCTATGTGGGCGTTCAAACCCTGTGTACGCGGATGCGAGGATAAGTACTTCCTTTTTCTAACCAGAGTCTCATGTAGGGTGAGCTGGACTGGAGAGCTGGAGATCGTGGAACTAGCGGGTGTGCCAGTGGCCATGGCAGACTGAGAGACTGTTGGAGACGGTATTGTTTCCGCCGGTGCCCTAGATGCAGTATTTCCTCCTACAAAGCTGGTGATTCCCTGACCCTGACTGCTTTGGGCTGGCAAAGAAACCTGCACAGATACTGCCGGTGGTGCGGAAAATGGTGGCCTTACAGTGACGGAAGGGATGTTGCGTTGCTGACTAGCTTCATTGGCCGAGGGTGCTACAACCTTAAGGGATGTTTGGTAGTTAGTCCAGGCTTGCAAATGCATGGTGGTTAAATGTCTATGCATGCAACTTGTATTGAGACTTTTCAGATTCTGACCTCTGCTTAAGCTAGTTGAACATTTTTGACAGATGACTTTGCGCTGATCAATTGGATGTTGTTTAAAAAAATGCCAGACTGCACTCTTCCTAGCATCGGATCCCTTTTCAGGAATTGCAGACTGAGCTTTAACCGGATGGACACGCTGTCCTCCAACAGTTTTTTGCTTTGCCACGCGTTTTGGGCCAGATACGGGCCCGGCAGATGGAACCTGTTGCGATGTTGATGCCTGCTGCGGCCCCTCCTCCTCTGCTTCAGAACTACTGCCGCCTGCACCCTGTTCCCCCAATGGCTGCCAATCGGGGTCAACAACAGGGTCATCTATTACCTCCTCTTCTACCTCGTGTGCAACTTCGTCTGTGTCACCGTGTCGGTCGGTGGTATAGCGTTCGTGATGAGGCAACATAGTCTCATCAGGGTCTGATTGTGGATCAGTACCCTGAGAGGGCAATGTTGTGGTCTGAGTCAAAGGACCAGCATAGTAGTCTGGCTGTGGCTGTGCATCAGTGCACTCCATGTCAGAATCTACTTGTAATGGGCATGGCCTGTTAACTGTTTCACTTTCTAAGCCAGGGACGGTATGTGTAAAGAGCTCCATGGAGTAACCCGTTGTGTCGCCTGCTGCATCCTTCTCTCTTGTTGTTGTTTTTGCTGAAGAGGACAAGGAAGCGACTTGTCCCTGACCGTGAACATCCACAAACGACGCGCTGCTTTTACATTTACCAGTTTCAGAAGAGGAGGCAAAAGAGCTAGAGGCTGAGTCTGCAAGGTAAGCCAAAACTTGCTGTTGCTGCTCCGGCTTTAAAAGCGGTTTTCCTACTCCCAGAAAAGGGAGCGTTCGAGGCCTTGTGTAGCCAGACGACGAACCTGGCTCCACAGCTCCAGACTTAGGTGGAATATTTTTTTTCCCACGACCACCTGATGCTCCACTACCACTACCATCATTACCAGCTGACAATGAACGCCCACGGCCACGACCTCTTGCACCAGACTTCCTCATTGTTTTATAAACTTAACCAAAGTAACTTTATTTGTTGCTGTCAAACAACTTACACGGTGAGCTATAACTTCTGTTTGATTTCAATATCCCTTTACAGGTTGGTGATACCACAAGGAAAATCAGGCACAATGTTACACACTCTGTTTTCTGTGGCACCAAATCACAGAGATGCCACACATGCAGGACTGTCACTCAAGCACAAATGTCAATATAAATCTCCCAATTATTATTTTTTTTTTTTCAGGGAGACTTTATAAACAAAATAAAATAAAATGATTTTTTCAGGAATAATTTAGAAACCAAATAAAATAAAATGATTTTTTCAATGACAATTTAGAAACCAAATAAAAAAAAAAAAGGCTTTCTATGCCCCACTGAGTGACAGATGGCACACACAGGAGTCAGGAGTGGCCCACAAGCCCAGAGGTCAATATTTTTCTCCCACTGATTGATGTAGTGATTTTTTCAGGTAGATTTTAGAACCCAAATCAAGCAAAAAAATTAATAGGCTTTCTATGGCCCACAATTTGAGAGAGAGAGAGAGAGAGATGGCACACCCAGGAGTCAAGACTGGCACACAAGCAGAAAGGGCAATATTAATCTCCCACCTATTTTTTTTTTTTTCAGGGAGACTTTATCTTTTATCTGAAAGGTGGCAGATGAGGTTTAACAATGATAAATGTAAGGTTATACACATGGGAAGAGGGAATCAATATCACCATTACACACTGAACGGGAAACCACTGGGTAAATCTGACAGGGAGAAGGACTTGGGGATCCTAGTTAATGATAAACTTACCTGGAGCAGCCAGTGCCAGGCAGCAGCTGCCAAGGCAAACAGGATCATGGGGTGCATTAAAAGAGGTCTGGATACACATGATGAGAGCATTATACTGCCTCTGTACAAATCCCTAGTTAGACCGCACATGGAGTACTGTGTCCAGTTTTGGGCACCGGTGCTCAGGAAGGATATAATGGAACTAGAGAGAGTACAAAGGAGGGCAACAAAATTAATAAAGGGGATGGGAGAACTACAATACCCAGATAGATTAGCGAAATTAGGATTATTTAGTCTAGAAAAAAGACGACTGAGGGGCGATCTAATAACCATGTATAAGTATATAAGGGGACAATACAAATATCTCGCTGAGGATCTGTTTATACCAAGGAAGGTGACGGGCACAAGGGGGCATTCTTTGCGTCTGGAGGAGAGAAGGTTTTTCCACCAACATAGAAGAGGATTCTTTACTGTTAGGGCAGTGAGAATCTGGAATTGCTTGCCTGAGGAGGTGGTGATGGCGAACTCAGTCGAGGGATTCAAGAGAGGCCTGGATGTCTTCCTGGAGCAGAACAATATTGTGTCATACAATTATTAGGTTCTGTAGAAGGACGTAGATCTGGGGATTTATTATGATGGAATATAGGCTGAACTGGATGGACAAATGTCTTTTTTCGGCCTTACTAACTATGTTACTATGTTACTATGTTTATAAACAAAATAAAATAAAATGATTTTTTCAGGAATAATTTAGAAACCAAATAAAATAAAATGATTTTTTCAATGACAATTTAGAAACCAAATAAAAAAAAAAAAAAAGGCTTTCTATGCCCCACTGAGTGACAGATGGCACACACAGGAGTTAGGAGTGGCCCACAAGCCCAGAGGCCAATATTTTTCTCCCACTGATTGATGTAGTGATTTTTTCAGGTAGATTTTAGAACCCAAATCAAGCAAAAAAATTAATAGGCTTTCTATGGCCCACAATTTGAGAGAGAGAGAGAGAGATGGCACACCCAGGAGTCAAGACTGGCACACAAGCAGAAAGGGCAATATTAACCCCTTCACCCCAAAGCCTGTTTTCACCTAAGTGACAGGGCCAATTTTTACAATTCTGACCACTGTCACTTTATGAGGTCATAACTCTGAAACGCTTCAACGGATCCTGGTGATTCTGACACTGTTTTCTCGTGACATATTGTACTTCATGATAGTGGTAAAACTTCTTCAATATGACTTGCATTTATTTGTGAAAAAAACAAAAATTTGTCGGAAATTATGAAAATTTAGCAATTTTCAAACTCTTAGTATTTATGCCCTTAAATTAGAGAGTTATATCACATAATATAGTTAATAAACAACATTTCCCACATGTCTGCTTTACATCAGCACAATTTTGGAAACATAACTTTTTTTTGTTAGGACGTTATAAGGGTTAAAAGTTGACCAGCGATTTCTCATTTTTGCAACAAAATTTGCAAAACCATTTTTTTACGGACCACCTCACACTTGAAGTGACTTTGAGGGGTCTATATGACAGAAAATGCCCAAAAGTGACACCATTCTAAAAACTGCACCCCTCAAGGTACTCAAAACCACATTCAAAAAGTTTATTAACCCTTGAGGTGCTTCACAGGAATTTTTTGAATGTTTAAAAAAATTGAACATTTAACTTTTTTTTCACAAAATTTTTACTTCAGGTCCAATTTGTTTCATTTTACCAAGGGTAACAGGAGAAATTGGACCACAAAATTCGTTGTACAATTTGTCCTGAGTACGCTGATACCCCATATGTGGGGGTAAACCACTGTTTGGGCACATGGCAGAGCTCGGAAGGGAAGGAGCGCCATTTGACTTTTCAATGCAAGATTTGCTGGAATTGAGATCGGAGCCCATGTCACGATTGGAGAGCCCCTGATGTGCCTAAACAGTGGAAACCCCCACAAGTGACACCATTTTGGAAAGTAGACCCCCTAAGGAACTAATCTAGATGTGTGGTGAGCACTTTGAACCTCCAAGTGCTTCACAGAAGTTTATAATGTAGAGCCGTAAAAAAAAATTTTTTATTAATTTTCACAAAAAATGATATTTTTGCCCCAAATGTTTTATTTTCCCAAGGGTAAAAGGATAAATTGGACCCCAAAAGTTGTTGTGCAATTTGTCCTGAGTACGTCGATACTTCATATATGGGGATAAACCACTGTTTGAGCGCATGGCAGAGCTCGGAAGGGAAGGAGTGCCATTTGACTTTTCAATGCAAAATTGGCTGGAATTGAGATCGGACGCCATGTCGCATTTGGAGAGCCCCTGACGTGCCTTAACAGTGGAAACCCCCCACAAGTGACCCCATTTTGGAAAGAAGACCCCCTAAGGAACTTATCTAGATGTGTGGTGAGCACTTTTAACCCCCAATTGTTTCACTAAAGTTTAGAATGTAGCATTGTGAAAATTAAAAAATCATTATTTCTTTCTACAAAATGATGTTTTAGCCCGCAATTTTTTTTCCCAAGGGTAACAGGAGAAATTGGACCCCAAAAGTTGTTGTCCAACTTGTCCTGAGAACGCTGATACCCCATATGTTGGGGGGAACCACTGTTTGGGTGCACGGCAGAGCTCGGAAGGGAAGGAGCGCCATTTGAAATGCAGACTTAGATGGATTGGTCTGCAGGCGTCATGTTGCATTTGCAGAGCCCCTGATGTACCTAAACAGTAGAAACCCCCCACAAGTGACCCCATATTGGAAACCAGACCCCCCAAGGAACTTATCTAGATGTGTTGTGAGAGCTTTGAACCAACAAGTGTTTCACTACAGTTTATAACGCAGAGCCGTGAAAATAAAAAATATTTTTTTTTCCACGAAAATGATATTTTATCCCCTATGTTTTTATTTTCCCAAGGGTAACAGGACAAATTGGACCCCAAAAGTTTTTGTCCAACTTGTCCTGAGAACGCTGATACCCCATATGTTGGGGGGAACCACTGTTTGGGTGCACGGCAGAGCTCGGAAGGGAAGGAGCGCCATTTGAAATGCAGACTTAGATGGATTGGTCTGTAGGCGTCATGTTGCATTTGCAGAGCCCCTGATGTACCTAAACAGTAGAAACCCCCCACAAGTGACCCCATATTGGAAACTAGACCCCCCAAGGAACTTATCTAGATGTGTTGTGAGAGCTTTGAACCAACAAGTGTTTCACTACAGTTTATAACGCAGAGCCGTGAAAATAAAAAATATTTTTTTTCCACGAAAATGATATTTTATCCCCTATGTTTTTATTTTCCCAAGGGTAACAGGACAAATTGGACCCCAAAAGTTGTTGTCCAACTTGTCCTGAGAACGCTGATACCCCATATGTTGGGGGGAACCACTGTTTGGGTGCACGGCAGAGCTCGAAAGGGAAGGAGCGCCATTTGAAATGCAGACTTAGATGGATTGGTCTGCAGGCGTCATGTTGCATTTGCAGAGCCCCTGATGTACCTAAACAGTAGAAACCCCCCACAAGTGACCCCATATTGGAAACTAGACCCCCAAAGGAACTTATCTAGATGTGTTGTGAGAGCTTTGAACCAACAAGTGTTTCACTACAGTTTATAACGCAGAGCTGTGAAAATAAAAAATATTTTTTTTTCCATGAAAATGATATTTTATCCCCTATGTTTTTATTTTCCCAAGGGTAACAGGACAAATTGGACCCCAAAAGTTGTTGTCCAACTTGTCCTGAGAACGCTGATACCCCATATGTTGGGGGGAACCACTGTTTGGGCACACAGGAGAACTCGGAAGGGAAGGAGCCCTGTTTTACTTTTTCAAAGCAGAATTGGCTGGAATTGAGATCGGACGCCATGTCGCGTTTGGAGAGCCCCTGATGTGCCTAAACAGTGGAAACCCCCAATTATAACTGAAACCCTAACCCCAACCCTAACCCTAGCCCTAACCCTAACCCTAGCCCTAGCCCTAACCCTAGCCCTAACCCTAGCCCTAACCCTAGCCCTAACCCTAGCCCTAGCCCTAACCCTAGCCCTAACCCTAGCACTAATGGGAAAATGGAAATAAATACATTTTTTTACATTTTATTATTTTTCCCTAACTAAGGGGGTGATGAAGGGGGGTTTGATTTACTTTTATAGCGTTTTTTGGCGGATTTTTATGATTGGCAGCTGTCACACACTAAAAGACGCTTTTTATTGCAAATTTTATTTGAGAGCTATAATTTATCCATATTTTGGCCCACAGAGTCATATCAGGTCTTGTTTTTTGCGGGACGAGTTGACGTTTTTATTGGTAACATTTTCGGGCAGATGACATTTTTTGATCGCTTTTTATTCCGATTTTTGGGAGGCGGAATGAACAAAAACCAGCAATTCCTGAATTTCTTTTAGGGGGGGCGTTTATACCGTTCCACGTGTGGTAAAATAGATAAAGCAGTTTTATTCTTCGGGTCAGTACGATTACAGCGATACCTCATTTATGTAATTTTTTTTATGTTTTGGCGCTTTTACACAATAAAAACTATTTTATATAAAAAAATAATTGTTTTTGCATCGCATTATTCTGAGAGCTATAACTTTTTTATTTTTCTGCTGATGATGCTGTATGGTGGCTTTTTTTTTGCGGGACAAGATGACGTTTTCAGCGGTACCATGGTTATTTATATCCGTCGTTTTGATCGCGTGTTATTCCACTTTTTGTTCGCCTGTATGATAATAAAGCGTTGTTTTTTGCCTTGTTTTTTTTTTTTTTTTTTTGCGGTGTTCACTGAAGGGGTTAACTAGTGGGACAGTTTTATAGAGCGGGTCGTTACGGACGCGGCGATACCAAATATGTGTACATTTATTGTTTTTTTTTTTTTTACATAAATAAATGGATTTATTGGGAAATGTTTTTTTTTTTTTGGGGGGGGGATTTTTTTTTATTTTTTTTTACACATTCTATTTTTTTTTTTTTTAACTTTCTAACATTGTCCCAGGGTGGGACATCTCTGTATTAGATCAGATCGTTGATCTGACACTGTGCATAGCACACTGTCAGATCAACGATCTGACATGCAGTTTAGCTGGCTTTCCAGCGCCTGCTCTCAGCAGGCGCCGGCTAGCCAGGTCACTTCATGACCCGGAAGGAGTCCGGCAGCCATCTTGGATCCGGGGACTCCTTCCGGGTCACCGGAGCAACGCGATCTCATTGCGTTGCTCCGGTGGGAGAGCGCAGGGAGCCCCCGTCCCTGCGCGATCCCCCTCTATGCCGCTGTCACTACTGACAGCGGCATCAGAGGGGTTAAATGCCCGCGATCGGCGATAGCGCCGATCGTGGGCATTGCTGCGGGGTGTCAGCTGTCATATACAGCTGACCCCCGCACCCGATCACCGCGGCGCTCAGCGCGAGACCGCGGTGATCGGTGCGCCGTACTAGTACTGCTGCTGGCACTAATGCAGTGCCGGCAGCGCAGTACTAGTACGGCGCATGTTGCGAAGGGGTTAATCTCCCACCTATTTTTTTTTTTTCAGGGAGACTTTCTAAACAAAATAAAATAAAATGATTTTTTCGGGAATAATTTAGAAACCAAATAAAATAAAATGATTTTTTCAATGACAATTTAGAAACCAAATAAAAAAAAAAAAGGCTTTCTATGCCCCACTGAGTGACAGATGGCACACACAGGAGTCAGGAGTGGCCCACAAGCCCAGAGGGCAATATTTTTCTCCCACTGATTGATGTAGTGATTTTTTCAGGTAGATTTTAGAACCCAAATCAAGCAAAAAAATTAATAGGCTTTCTATGGCCCACAATTTGGGAGAGAGAGAGAGAGAGAGAGAGATGGCACACCCAGGAGTCAAGACTGGCACACAAGCAGAAAGGGCAATATTAATCTCCCACCTTTTTTTTTTTTTTCTGGGAGACTTTATAAACAAAATAAAATACAATGATTTTTTCAGGAATAATTTAGAAACCAAATAAAATAAAATGATTTTTTCAATGACAATTTAGAAACCAAATTAAAAAAAAAAAAAAGGCTTTCTATGGCCCACTGACTGAGAGATGGCACACACAGGAGTCAGGAGTGGCACACAAGCCCTGAGGCCAATATTTTTCTCCCACTGATTGATGTAGTGATTTTTTCAGGTAGATTTTAGAACCCAAATCAAGCAAAAAAATTAATAGGCTTTCTATGGCCCACAATTTGAGAGAGAGAGAGAGAGAGAGATGGCACACCCAGGAGTCAAGACTGGCACACAAGCAGAAAGGGCAATATTAATCTCCCACCTATTTTTTTTTTTTTCAGGGAGACTTTATAAACAAAATAAAATACAATGATTTTTTCAGGAATAATTTAGAAACCAAATAAAATAAAATGATTTTTTTCAATGACAATTTAGAAACCAAAAAAAAAAAAAAAAAGGCTCTCTATGGCCCACTGACTGAGAGATGGCACACACAGGAGTCAGGAGTGGCACACAAGCCCTGAGGCCAATATTTTTCTCCCACTGATTAATGTAGTGATTTTTTCAGGTAGATTTTATAACCCAAATCAAGCAAAAAAATAAATAGGCTTTCTATGGCCCACTGAGTGAGAGATGGCACACACAGGAGTCAGGAGTGGCACACAAGCCCTGAGGCCAATATTTTTCTCTCACTGATTGATGTAGTGATTTTTTCAGGAAGATTTTATAACCCAAATCAAGCAAAAAAATAAATAGGCTTTCTATGGCCCACTGAGTGAGAGATGGCACACACAGGGATGGCACTCTAGCAGAAATGCCAATCTTAATCTCCCACAAAAAAAAAAAAAAAAAAACAGGGACTGTCCTACAATTACTATCTCCCTGCAGTAATCTCAGCCAGGTATGGCAGGCAGCAATAAGGAGTGGACTGATGCACAAATTAAATAAAAAGTGTGGACAAACAAAAAAGATAGCTGTGCAGAAAGGAAGGAACAAGGGGATTTGTGCTTTGAAAAAAGCAGTTGGTTTGCACAGCGGCGTACACACAGCAATGCAGCTATCAGGGAGCCTTCTAGGGCAGCCCAATGAGCTACAGCGCTGAGGAAAAAAAAAAAAATGTAGCTTCCACTGTCCCTGCACACCGAAGGTGGTGTTGGGCAGTGGAAATCGCTACAGCACAAGCGGTTTTGTGGTTAATGGACCCTGCCTAACGCTATCCCTGCTTCTGACGAAGCGGCAGCAACCTCTCCCTAAGCTCAGATCAGCAGCAGTAACATGGCGGTCGGCGGGAACGCCCCTTTATAGCCCCTGTGACGCCGCAGACAGCAAGCCAATCACTGCAATGCCCTTCTCTAAGATGGTGGGGACCAGGACCTATGTCATCACGCTGCCCACACTCTGCGTTCACCTTCATTGGCTGAGAAATGGCGCTTTTCGCGTCATTGAAACGCGACTTTGGCGCGAAAGTCGCGTACCGCATGGCCGACAACGCACAGGGGTCGGATCGGGTTTCATGAAACTCGACTTCGCCAAAAGTCGGCGACTTTTGAAAATGTTCGACCCGTTTCGCTCAACCCTACCTACAAGTAGTATTCAACCCCCTGCAGATTTAGCAGGTTTACACATTTGGAATTACCGTATATACTCGAGTATAAGCCGAGATTTTCAGCCCAAATTTTTGGGCTGAAAGTGCCCCCCTCGGCTTATACTCGAGTCACGGTAGCGGTGGGGTCGGCGGGTGAGGGGGTGAGGGCGCTGAGGCATACTTACCTAGTCCCAGCGATCCTCGCGCTGTCCCTGCCGTCCCACGGGCTTCGGCGCTGCAGCTTCTTCCTCTCTTCAGCGGTCACGTGGGACCGCTCATTACAGAAATGAATAAGCGGCTCCACCTCCCATAGGGGCGGAGCCGCTTATTCATTTCTCTAATCAGCGGTGCCGGTGACCGCTGATAGAGAAAGAAGCTGCGGCACCGAAGACCAGGCAGAGGGACAGCGCGAGGATCGCCAGGACTAGGTGAGTATGTTATATTCACCTGTCCACGTTCCAGCCGCCGGGCGTCGCTCCATCTTCCCGGCGTCTCCATCTTCCCGGCGTCTGCACTCTGACTGTTCAGGTCAAAGGGCGCGATGACGCATACAGTGTGCGCGGCGCCCTCTGCCTGATCAGTCAGAGCAGAGACGCCGGGAAGATGGAGGCGCCGGGAGCTGCAATCAAGGGAGGTGAGTATGTGTTTTTTTTTTTTATTGCAGCAGTAGCAGCGGCAGAACAGATTAATGTGGAGCATCTATGGGGCACAATGAACGGTGCAGAGCACCGTATATGGAGCACATCTATGGGGCACAGTGAACGGTGCAGAGCACCGTATATGGAGCACATCTATGGGGCACAGTGAACGGTGCAGAGCACCGTATATGGAGCACATCTATGGGGCACAGTGAACGGTGCAGAGCACCGTATATGGAGCACATCTATGGGGCACAGTGAACGGTGCAGAGCACCGTATATGGAGCACATCTATGGGGCACAGTGAACGGTGCAGAGCACCGTATATGGAGCACATCTATGGGGCACAGTGAACGGTGCAGAGCACCGTATATGGAGCACATCTATGGGGCACAGTGAACGGTGCAGAGCACCGTATATGGAGCACATCTATGGGGCACAGTGAACGGTGCAGAGCACCGTATATGGAGCACATCTATGGGGCACAGTGAACGGTGCAGAGCACCGTATATGGAGCACATCTATGGGGCACAGTGAACGGTGCAGAGCACCGTATATGGAGCACATCTATGGGGCACAGTGAACGGTGCAGAGCACCGTATATGGCACATCTATGGGGCACAGTGAACGGTGCAGAGGACCGTATATGGCACATCTATGGGGCACAGTGAACGGTGCAGAGCACCGTATATGGAGCACATCTATGGGGCACAGTGAACGGTGCAGAGCACCGTATATGGCACAGCTATGGGGCACAGTGAACGGTGCAGAGCACCGTATATGGCACATCTATGGGGCACAATGAACGGTGCAGAGCACCGTATATGGCACACCTATGGGGCACAGTGAACGGTGCAGAGCATCGTATATGGCACACCTATGGGGCACAGTGAACGGTGCAGAGCATCGTATATGGCACACCTATGGGGCACAGTGAACGGTGCAGAGCACCGTATATGGCACAGCTAGGGGGCACAATGAACGGTGCAGAGCACTGTATATGGCACAGCTATGGGGCACAGTGAACGGTGCAGAGCACTATATGGGGCACAGCTATGGGGAAATATGAACGGTGTAGAGCACTATATGGCACAGCTATGGGGAAATAATTATCTATTTTTATTTTTGAAATTCACCGGTAAATGCTGCATTTCCACCCTAGGCTTATACTCGAGTCAATAAGTTTTCCCAGTTTTTTGTGGCAAAATTAGGGGGGTCGGCTTATACTCGGGTCGGCTTATACTCGAGTATATACGGTAACTTGGCATTGTGACATTTGGACAGTAGATCAGCCTGGAAGTGTGAAATGCACTGCAGCAAAAAAGAATGTTATTTATTTGTTTATTTTTTTTTAAATTGGGAAAAAAAATTTCAGAGTGTCATTTATTATTCAACCCCTCAACCCACCAGAATTCTGTTTGGTTCCCCTAAAGTATTAAGAAGTAGTTCAGGCACAAAGAACAATGAGCTTCACATGTTTGGATTAATTATCTCTTTTTCCAGCCTTTTCTGACTATTTAAGACCCTCCCCAAACTTGTCAATAGCACTCAAACATGGTCAACATGGGAAAGACAAAGGAGCATTCCAAGGCCATCAGAGACAAGACCGTGGAGGGTCACAAGGCTGGCAAGGGGTACAAAACCCTTTCCAAGGAGTTGGGCCTACCTGTCTCCACTGTTGGGAGCATCATCCGGAAGTGGAAGGCTTATGGAACTACTGTTAGCCTTCCACGGACTGGACAGCCTTTGAAAGTTTCCTCCCGTGCCGAGGCCAGGCTTGTCCGAAGAGTCAAGGCTAACCCAAGGACAACAAGGAAGGAGCTCCGGGAAGATCTCATGGCAGTGGGGACATTGGTTTCAGTCAATACCATAAGTAACGTACTCCACCGCAATGGTCTCCGTTCCAGACGAGCCCGTAAGGTACCTTTACTTTCAAAGCGTCATGTCAAGGCTCGTCTACAGTTTGCTCATGATCACTTGGAGGACTCTGAGACTGACTGGTTCAAGGTTCTCTGGTCTGATGAGACCAAGATCGAGATCTTTGGTGCCAACCACACACGTGACGTTTGGAGACTGGATGGCACTGCATATGACCCCAAGAATACCATCCCTACAGTCAAGCATGGTGGTGGCAGCATCATGCTGTGGGGCTGTTTCTCAGCCAAGGGGCCTGGCCATCTGGTCCGCATCCATGGGAAGATGGATAGCACGGCCTACCTGGAGATTTTGGCCAAGAACCTCCGCTCCTCCATCAAGGATCTTAAGATGGGTCGTCATTTCATCTTCCAACAAGACAACGACCCAAAGCACACAGCCAAGAAAACCAAGGCCTGGTTCAAGAGACAAAAAATCAAGGTGTTGCAGTGGCCTAGTCAGTCTCCTGACCTTAACCCAATTGAAAACTTGTGGAAGGAGCTCAAGATTAAAGTCCACATGAGACACCCAAAGAACCTAGATAACTTGGAGAAGATCTGCATGGAGGAGTGGGCCAAGATAACTCCAGAGACCTGTGCCGGCCTGATCAGGTCTTATAAAAGACGATTATTAGCTGTAATTGCAAACAAAGGTTATTCCACAAAATATTAAACCTAGGGGTTGAATAATAATTGACCCACACTTTTATGTTTAAAATTTATAAAAATTTAACTGAGCAACAAAACTTTTTGGTTTGTAAGATTTATGCATCTGTTAATAAATCCTGCTCTTGTTTGAAGTTGGAAGGCTCTAACTTATTTGCATCTTATTAAACCTGCTAAATCTGCAGGGGGTTGAATACTACTTGTCGGCACTGTATGTGTATCCATATACATGGCCCACCCTGTAAAGAGTGTGAATTGAAAATGGTGAAAAAAATAATATGATAATGAAGAAATCATGCACTTACGTGCATATACATGCTAAGCACATACATGCATGCATATATACACACAAAAATAGGTAAAAAAAAATAAAAGAATTATAGTAAATGAAAAAAATAGTTAATTAAAAAATAAATAATAACAAAATAAATAAATGAATAATATAAAAATATTGATCACTGAATAATAAATGATGAATAATTATAAATACAAATGAATAAATGCAAATATTTAAAAACATAATAATAATAACAAAAATAATAAAAGGATAAATAATATAACAAGCCATCAGTCACCACCACTTTAATACAAATATATATACAGATCATAATATAATATTCACAAATATACTATCAGGTAATTCCAAATATCCATCCTAATAAATCGCATGAATGGCCACAGAATTACGTCAGCTACAACAAGCCTACATAGTCGATTATAATGCAAAATTTTGCACACTGGAGATATGTGATCTTCCCACAAAATTGTGAGCAAAAAGAGTCAAGGTTGTATATCAACCAATTATTTTCAGCTTCACTTAAACCCTCTGTCTTGACTTCCATCCTCTGGTTTACCATCTTCACAGTCTCAGCCTCTAGTACTGCTTGACTATCTGAATAGGTTCAAGATTGATTAACATTGGTAACCATATCCGTCCCAGCCGAAACACTGCACAGAAAGTGTTTATCATGTCTAGCAATTTTCTCCAAGTCTATCATTTAGAGTAGGCCTTAGAGTTGCAGTAGTGTTGATTCAAGATGTGGATTAAACTCCTTGTGATGACACAGTATTTTATCTTTATTAACCAGACGTCTATTTTCAGCAAGCCAAGAGGAATAGACTGTTATCTATAAGTTGACTTTTGAAAGTATGTGTTTCTTTTTGGTTGGTCAAGAAAACACAGACTTTTGTTCGTATAAACCTGTAATATTGACTTGTAAGTTGACAATTTGTTGTAACATATTGTGCTGTTATACTGGATGACTAGTAATACAGGGTCATTGAACAATGATATTTGCTGATATGTTGATTACACATTGTCCAGGCCAGCCAGTTTGTTTACTTGAAAAATAGAGGAAGAAAAACTATGCAAATAAATTAAATAATTAAAGAATGTGAGTTGATCTTGTCATAATTCTTCCCCCTTACCTGTGAATGCTGCCTTTAAGGATAGCAGCTATTTTAGCTATATAAGTGAGAAATATACAATCATACACAGAGTCAGCCAAGACATCCAGACATCCAAAGAATCAGATGCACTTTATAAGACAGCAGTCAGAACATCATCGCTCCATCACGAGGGACACAGATTTGACATTCCACAGGATGACAGCTTAGGGACCCTGTCCCAGGCAGGAAGAATTCAGCTCCATTGACCATCGTTGAACCATGGATACGTTTGGGGTTGTGGGGAATGTGACCCACTGGTCACCTGGCTCCATGGAGATGTTCGGAGAAGCCAGGTTGTGATCCTCTGGTCAACTGACCTTGTACCCCAATGGATTGTCATCTTCCTATGCGTTTTGTTACCTCCTCTCTATTCATGCCATAGGTGGTGTAGTTGGACAAAGAAGCTATGAAGTCACAGCTGCTGTTTTCCTGGTGAGTGAGCAGAATAATAAGACTCTGTAATGTGAACCATCTGGAGTATTGTGCTGGGACTGTTCTCTGTGTTATTTGCCTGTTTTTGTGGATCAATAAAGTATTGCATCACTGTTTTACCCTCACCCTGTGTTGTCTTAGTAATAATATGCCCAAGGTAAAATGAGAGCGGGCATTCAGCAACCGCTGCCATTTTGGTAGAGAAAAAGATGTTGCTGGCATCGCCTGTGCAGCAGCATTTATTGGAATGCAATAGATGCTAATGAATAGGCGCCACCACCGATGCCACTTTACTGGAAAAAAAAATTGCATGATCGAAATGACGTTAGTGGCAGCGCCTGTGCACTAGCATCTATCGCATTGATGGAGCCTACATTTTTTTTCCTCTACCAAAATGGTGGTGCCGGCGGTGCCTGTGCAGTAGAATCTCTTGGTGCTACTGCGCAGGCGCAGCCACCAACGCTATTTTGATTAAGATGATTTTTTTTAACAAAGCAAAATGCTTAAACAAAATGAATATATGCACATTATACATTGTATCATGCTACAGTGCAGGCGCCGCCACCGTGCCGATGAATGTAATTTTTTTTTTTCAAAGAATAGTATATTCTGTATGTAAAATACGGGGCAGGTTCTAAAGCATCCTGTCATAAACCTATAAGGATTTATATCTAAGAAGAGCATCACATAGAACACTTCTACAGACCCACCCACAGGCCGCCCAGAACCACCAGAATCTCATTAACTGAAGACTGCAAATAAAGATTAAACAACAACCACAAGACAGATTTCATCAACCAAGGAATCATTTTAATTAGTGTAATGGTGCCAAACTGACTGTAGGTGTCTGTAGGTTACTGAGCACAATCCTGCTGACAGGTTCACTTTAACCACTGTTTCGACCAAAACGTTCTTCAATACTAATCTATTCTCATCACTGCTGAGCTTCTAGAGATCAGCTGCAATCGGTGATGGAAAGCAAGAAAAGGTTTTCAATTTCTTTACGACGCCTCTGCTGGGAATACAATTTTATCCAGATTCAATTGAAAAAACATATATTACTATTCACAACATGCATTACCTTGATTGGTCCTCCTGAATTAAATATAGGTAATGCTGTAGGTACTGGGCGTATTCTGTAGATCATGTCCTTTGTGGAATACCTGGCACAATTTTTTCGATGAGGTTCTCTTTCTTCAATGTAGACCAATGTTGGAGACGCAACTTCTAGGTTCCCATAGATGTAATTGTCAGACATCTCTACAATTGGAAAATCTTTTCAACCTTTTGCCCACCAAATTCTGTTTAGCTGATTACATTGGTAATTTATTAAAACTGTAATACACAAAATCTAGTGCAAAAGGCTCCAGCACAGTAGATATAAAGTTCATCCTGCTATAACTGCAAATAGATTCATTCATGTCCCCAAACATTAGTATGTGAACTCTACCCCTTGGCACTGGCACAAATGCAGAACAGATAAGATAAAAAACTGCAAATCATATTCCTTTATCCCACTGGATACATCACGTTATAACACACCTTGGCCAACATTTATTTGGATGAAATACACAATGCTATGTATGTAAAAACAAGAACGGCCAAGCCAAGATTGTCTGACCAAGGTAAATGACAATTGACCAATCAGTTAATTATAGTTTATTTGTGCTCTAGTAAAAATTAGCACATGTAGGAAAAATAAGCCCAAGTGTATAAATATAAGGGGAGCAGCACAATCAGAACGGACCCTTACCAGTACTTCGCTATGGCTTTCATTGCCTACTTCTTGGCTAGAGCCGATGTGTTGGTATACTTTTCAATTTTCATTGCATTATTCATCTATTGGATAAATGGAATTAGGAAGAGCACAGCAAAGATGCCCCCTGGACCTATGCTTCTGCCGGTCATTGGAAATCTCCACATGGTGGACCTGAACAGGCCCTATGAATCTCTGATGCAGGTAGAATACTGTACTTACTGTATGGTCAAGGAAGGTGCAACATTGTTTAGCTGGGGGCAATGGAATTGGGGGTGGTTGCTGAATGAGATAGGCATGAATGGATTCATGGTGGGCAATAAAGGTCTAGAAGTCTTGTCCTTTGCTGCATTATATACTAACCATTGATGTGAATGGGCACTGTGTAACTCTGCATTTCCTTTGTGGTGGCGAGTGAGAGAGATTGAATAATTACTGTCAGATTTCCCTGGAATAATAGCTGATTCCTCCAATTTCTGGCAGGTAGACACTTTGTGATGAAACTATTGTTAAGGGACCATCTAATGCAGGGGTCCCCAACCTGTAGCTTGGGAGTCACATGTGGCTTGTAGTCCCATGAATTGAGGCTCGCCGCTGTCCGCCAGTTTGGTGCATTAGCTCCAGATTTAGTTAACTGGTATGAAGAGCACATCTCAAAATGGTGAACTTTGTGAGTAGCCCTGCAGAGAAGAGCAGATCTGGGTGCACATCTACTGGTGTTGGGGGTTTAGAGATAATGTAAGTATGGTATGCTGGAGACAGGATGATACTACCGGTCACAGGAGGTGCTTGAAGCCGGATGTGACTGTGTTGGGAGTGCGTGATGGAAGAATGCTGAATGGGGGTATGGTGGGAATCCCTGGATCTTGGTATACTGCTTCAGGGGGATTTGTGTGGAAAAGCTTTGGTTATCATTATACCCATAATGGGGGCTTTAGTTGCCACTACTGTGAGGGGAGACAGGAGCTGGATATGGCTTGCGACCTTCTTGCACAGCTGAATGTGGCTCTCAAGGTCAGACATGTAACACAGGGATTGTTCAAAGTCAAGAACCTCTTGAAGAGCCGTACACTTGTCATGTTGCTGGAGATACGTGCAACCATGTTCTGCTATCATGGTTTTATGTGGTAATTTACAAAGTTAGTTTCTTGTTCGTTTATCAAAACAATGAGAGAATAAAAAATGGATTAATGACATTACCATAGCGTTTAATATATGGCCAAATGTAAAGACGCATTAGAAAGTAATACAATCTATTATATCCATACTCTGTTTTGCGTTCTCTCATGAACAAGAGCTATCCTGGGTCACACGCTGCACATTACTCTGCCATATTTGGGGCGATCGGTGAGGGTCTCAGGACCCAGGCTCCCTCCGTAAAGTGTCATTAAAATATAAAAAAAAGTATAAAAGTTATGATGCTCTTTAAATAGTTGATTTTCAGGATCACTGTTGATAGTTATGACCGAAACTGAACTAAAAAGAAATTTGTCTAAACTCAGAGTCAATGAATGTGTTAATTCATCATGAGTTAATAAAGGGCTAGACGATGGTGAGTGTGGGCGACATTCTTGCATGGTGTATCTAGGGTGCCAGCCTCCACGGGCAGGTAGGGCTATTGAGAGGGCATTGTCTGACCTATCTGGTCCTGTAGTTCACTTGGCGCAATAGTGGATACTCAAACCACTTGGGTTATTATATATTTGGATAATTTGGGGACTACAGTGGTAATTTTTCACTTTTAATTATGAAAAATAAAGGTTATCTTTCATTGATGGAATTCTATATATTAGCCACACCTTTCGGAGTAATGGGACTGAGTAATGTGAATATGAGACCACTAACAATCATATCTCAATTACTCAGTGGTTCCAAGTATCTCTCAGAACATGCCTTGCACTGTCTTACCTGTGCAAGGCTTAACTTCTTCCAGAGACACACACTCTCCCTTTGCCCAGTTCTGGTGCAGGTCAAAGTTTCAATTTTTTGTCAGTGAACCTATACCTCATTCCAGCCAGGTTTCTGGCTGGATGAGGTATATTGATGACATCTGGTTCATATGGGAGGGCGCTGTGGGTGATTTAACTGCATTCATGAATCATCTGAATGATAATGAAGTTAACGTCAAACTTACTTTCAAGTTTGGCCGTAAGGTGGAATTCCTAGATCTTTTTGTCAGTGCTGACGTAAATAGCAATCTCTATACAAACTTATATAGAAAGCCCACAGCCTCAAATTCGTTCTTACATGCAACATCGTCCCATCCTCAAGCTACAATCCGGGGGATCCCAGTGGGACAATTTTTGAGAGCGAAAAGAATATGTACCAACACAGAAGACTTTATCGAGCAGTCACGCGATCTTGCCGACCGCTTTCAGGAAAGGGTGTACAGCAGGAGAACAATTAGAAGAGGCTTTGTGAGGGCAAATAAGAGTTCTAGGGCGGATTTGTTGTATGGGACTAGTGGACAGATCATTGCTAGGAAAGCTGATTCTGACCAAGTTAGATTGATCACTACATTCCACAACAAATGGCACCAGTTTCGTGAAATTATAACCAAACATTGGGATGTGCTGTTTACTGACCCGATTTTAAAAAGGGTTCTACCGAAAAAGCCACAGATAACGGCTAGAAGATCGAAAAATCTTTTTGATACCCTGGTACACAGTTTTTATGACCCAGCAGGATCAAATAAAAAATCCAAAAAGGTGACCAACGCGGGTTTCCACCCATGTGGCCTGTGTAAGGCCTGCTCCAATACTATCAAAACCAAGAGTTTTGTTAATTTCGATGGAACTAAACATTATGACATTAGGAAATATATTACTTGTTCGACTTGAAGAGTCATCTATCACACCACCTGCCCATGTGGCAAAATCTATATTGGTCTCACTACCCGTGAATTAAAAATTCGAATAAGAGAACTCTGCATGGATATCGAGAAGGCTAAGGCTGTAGGTGATGAAACTAGTCTAAATACTTTGCCTAGACATTTCAAAAAATACCATGCATGCAGTGCTACGGGCTTGATAGTGAGAGGCATAGATGCTGTCAACATGGGGATACGGGGAGGGGACATCGGCAAAATCCTGGCCCAAGTCGAAAGTCGGTGGATATATAGATTGGGCACTATGGCTCCTCAAGGTCTTAATGAAACCTTTGGCTTTGGAGCTTTTCTGTAATTGTCTTTCCTTTCTTTATAGTTATGTCTGGTACAGTTTTATGGGTTTTGTGGGTTTAGTTATAGTGTTGATTTTAATGTTTTTCTTTTTTCTTTCACGTCATTAGTTTATAGTATTGACCATCCACTGAGCTCCAGCCTTACATCATTCACCGAGATGAATCCATGAGCAAAGATAGACATCTGACTTGCATTCGCTCTGTCTGCCAAAGATGACATTGCACCGAAATGAATCCATGAGCAAAAACAGACATCTGACTTGCACCTATTCTGCCTGCCAACGATGACCTTGCATTGTGAACTTTAGAGTGATGTCAGATTTTGGACCATTATGAAGTACAACGGAATATATTTTTCCTCAAATGAACATCATGAGAAATGTGATTTAGCAAAAGTTGTCTATAAATGTATAAGTCTTTTTCTTGCACTTAGCACTTTCTTTTCTGTATAGTCCCGTGCCATCTGTGTAATGGGATATATTTTGTCACATTATATTACCTACCTGGACTTTATGATGTATTGTCCAGATTGTAGGTGTTTAACACATTTATAAACATCAGCACTAGCACTTTAGGAATGGTATTGTCACTACCAACCCCCCTTTTTTTGCTCGTAAATATATGCTTCACATCAATTACTTCACAGTATTTTATCATCATTCTTAGGGAAGCTGGTGTGCGCATGGCAGCGTGTGCCACATGCTGGGTTTTCTCGCCCCTGGCCAAGGTATCACTCCCGCGCCCCACCCCTTATGGCTGGTGTGCTGGTGTGGTCGGTCCCGGGGGTGCGTGGATCCTTTAGCATGGGCTCTCGTATTTACATGCGCCAATGATCCCGCTTCCCTTGATGCACAACAAATAATCACATCCAACATTTATAGCACACATTATTGAGGGCAACATTTGAGTTGCATCTTAGCAATTGGCCTTCAATCAGCTTTAAAATTTTATTTATATTTCTTATATTTCACTAGACGTATGAAGCAACTTTTGGCGTAATCTAAGTCATATGGCGCATGAATGGTTGTCTTTGTAGTGGTCTTCAATTATTCAAGCTCTATGTAATGACTTTGGCAGTACGCTTAGCTAATGGGTTAGCTGATATAGTCTTGATTTATAGTCTATGGCTTATAATGAAGTAAGTTCTTTTTAATTATGCACGATATAAGTAGTGCTAAATTCTGTTTTTTATTTTGTTACGGTTAGGGCTTGATTTTAGATTGCAGTTGTCAGGGCTACCTAGTCAACGCGATACACTACAAATATAGCCTCCCTGCCGTTATTAGATCCGTACAGAAGATTGCTATGGTAACTTATCAAGATGTCATTTAAATAAGGCAGTCTAACATTATTGGCAACGTGGCTTATTTAAGTGGTTGGTGGTCAGCTTTTTACCATTGATTTTGTGTTCAATTTATGCTTACCTTGTCAGATCACTTTATGTGCGGATAGCATTTGTGGATTGCATCTGTGGTCGCTGGGTTATGCGCTGCCTTCTGGCTGCGCTTATTTCCAAATTTGTGCCGTCACTTGTTATCTCGCACGCTGTAGGCGTCATGGTTACTTGGCGACACGGGTACTTGTGGGATGTATATTTTTGCGCATGCGCACTTATTCACGGCCAGCGTTATGGTTGCCTGGTTACGTGACAGATGACGATCGCGCTATGTAATCGCGCTTCCGCAGTTGCGCACTGCATGTGTATCATGTGGGGTAGATATGCCAATGGTATACGCCGGTTGGGCAATTCAATAATACGGCACCAGATATCTGGATCGTTTAGGGTCGGCGGCCCCACTTGCACCAAAGAATATTATGGCATTTATGTTTTATTGTTGCGCATGCGTACCTACTCATGATGCGTGCCTCGGTTGCTTGGTTACACAAGAGATTACGAATACACTATGACAGCGCACTTCCGCATCTGCGCATTCCGCGGCGACCTGGTAACTTAGCAATGCGGCGATCTGGTAACTTAGCAACGCGGCACTTGTTATTTACGTCATCTTGTATTGGCGCACAATATAGTGATAGTGTCCCTACTTGAATGTGTGTTCTTTTCGGTGTTATGGCTATTGGCTGGAGAGTCATTTAAATAGACCCTCATTTCCTCTCTTTATACACACGCCCCCGGAAGAAGAGACATATCGAAACGCGCGTAGGGGTATCACACCGGCTTTGTAAAGTGCGTGCAGAGGTAATTATGATTTCGGATTAGTTAGCTGGTGGCTTTTGTATTTGCGCTACTTGATACATCTTACCACTTGGGTGTCGCATAAATTGAGATATGTGGTCACGTTAAGATGGACCTTTTTATGTTATGAATTAGGCCTTATTGGCCATTGAACAAACCTTAGGAGTTGAGCTCTGGTGGCTTATTTTTTGCGCAATTTGATATACTTACCACTTAGGTGCCGTATTGCATAGGAGTATGTGGTCAGGATTAAGATAGATCTCCTTATGTTTCGAGATAAGCCCTATAGGCTATCAGACATACCTTATGAGCTAGGTACCGTATGCTACAGGCTATGTGGCAATATTTATGGTCGATTTTCTGTACCCTGAGATGGGTTAATTTGTACTTTTGATATAAATTTTACAAGCCATTTTATAGTCAGGTATATGGACATAGATACGATACATCGTGGTGTAACAGATCTTCTTGTGTTCACCAGTAACCCTCCAGCATATCAATATATAACTTTCAGCCATAGATACAGGGTAATTATTAAAAACGTATTATACAATATTAAACCTGCTATTGCTGTATACCTGCATTGCATATAAAGCCGGACATTGGATTGGAGGCATTCTTTGTATTTAGTGAAAGTAATGTTTTATTCTATTTATCAATAATAAATTTATATTTCTTTGAACTTAAACATTCTGTGGCCTGATTTATATAGTTGTTAGGCCTCTTGTGTATTAATATAGTGGAATGTGTTCTTGATTTTTTTTGGACTAATATGTATAAACCACCAAATTCTGTGTAGCTGATTACATTGGTAATTTATTAAAACTTTATTACACAAAATCTAGTGCAAAAGGCTCCAGTAAAATAGATATAAAGTTCATCCTGCTATAACTGCAAATAGATTCATTCATGTCCCCAAACATTAGTATGTGAACTCTACCCCTTGGCACTGGTACAGCTGCAGAACAGATAAGATAAAAAACTGCAAATCATTTTCCTTTATCTCAATGTACACATCACGTTATAACGCACTTGGCCAACATTTATTTGGATGAAATACACAATGCTATGTATGTAAAAACAAGAACAGCAATGCCAAGATTGTCTGACCAAGGTAAATGACCATTGACCAATCAGTTAATTATAGTTTATTTGTGCTCTAGTAAAAATCAACATATGTAGCATATATACATATAAATAAGCCCAAGTGTATAAATATAAGGGCAGCAGCACAATCAGAACGGAACCTTACCAGTACTTCGCTATGGCTTTCATTGCCTATTTTTTGGCAATTTTCATTGCACTATTCATCTATTGGATAAATGGAATTAGGAAGAGCACAACAAAGATGCCCCCTGGACCTATGCCTCTGCCGGTCATTGGAAATCTCAACTTGGTGGCCCTGAACAGGCCCTACGAATCTCTGATGCAGGTAGGATACTGTACTTACTGTATGGTCAAGGAGGGTGCAACATTGTTTAGCTGGGGGCAAAGGAATTGGAGGTGGTTGCTGAGTGAGACTGGTATGAATGGATTCATAGTGGGCACTAAAGGTCTAGAAGTCTTGTCCTTTGCTGCATTATATACTAACCATTGATGTGAATGGGCACTGTGTAACTCTGCATTTCCTCTGTGGTGGCGAGTGAGAGAGATTGAATACTTACTGTCAGATTTCCCTGGAATAATAGCTGATTCCTCCAATTTCTGGCAGGTAGACACTTTGTGATGAAACTATTGTTAAGGGACCCTCTAATACAGGGGTCTCCAACCTGTAGCTTGGGAGCCACATGTGGCTTGCAGTCCCATGAATTGAGGCTCGCCGCTGTCTGCCAGTTTGGTGCATTAGCTCCAGATTTAGTTAACTGGTATGAAGAGCACATCTCAAAATGGTGAACTTTGTGCGTAGCCCTGCAGAGAAGAGCAGATCTGGGTGCACATCTACTGGTGTTGGGGGTTTAGAGATAATGTAAGTATGGTATGCTGGAGACAGGATGATGCTACCGGTCACAGGAGGTGCTTGAAGCTGGATGTGACTGTGTTGGGAGTGCGTGATGGAAGAATGCTGAATGGGGGTATGGTGGGAATCTCTGGATCTTGGTATACTGCTTTGTGTTGAAAAGCTTTGGTTATCATTATACCCGTAATGGGGGCTTTAGTTGCCACTACTGTGAGGGGAGACAGGAGCTGGATGTGGCTTGCGACCTTCTTGCACAGCTGAATGTGGCTCTCAAAGTCAGAAATGTAAAATAGGGATTGTTCAAAGTCAAGAACCTCTTGAAGAGCCGTAGACTTGTCATGTTGCTGGAGATACGTGCAACCACGTTCTGCTATCATGGTTTTATGTGGTTATTTACAAAGTTAGCTTCTTGTTCATTTATCAAAACAATGAGAGAATAAAAAATGGATTAATGACAATACCATAGCATTTAATATATGGCCAAATGTAAAGACGCATTAGAAAGTAATACAATCTATTATATCCATACTCTGTTTTGCGTTCTCTCATGAACAAGAGCTGTGCACTCCTGGGTCACACACTGCACAATACTCTGCCATATTTGGGGCGATCGGTGAGGGTTTCAGGACCCAGGCTCCTTCCGTAAAGTGTCATTTAAATAAAAAAAGTATAATAGTTATGATGCTCTTTAAATAGTTGATTTTCAGGATCAATGTTGATAGTTATGACCCAAACTGAACTAAAAAGACATTTGTCTAAACTCAGAGTCAATGAATGTGTTAATTAATCATGAGTTAGGGTACCGTCACACAGTGGCATTTTGATCGCTACGACGGCACGATCCGTGACGCTCCAGCATCGTAACAATATCGCTCCAGCGTCGTAGACTGCTGTCACACTTTGCAATGTACGACGCTGGAGCGATAATTTCATGACGTATGTGCGATGTAGAAGCCGTTGGTCACTATGCGCACATCGTATACAATATCGTGCACACCTTTGTTACACCATGCGATCATGCCGCCACAGCGGGACACTAGATGACGAAAGAAAGTTTCAAACGATCTGCTACGACGTACGATTCTCAGCGGGGTCCCTGATCGCAGGAGCGTGTCAGACACAACGAGATCGCTGGAACGTCACAGATATATCGCTCGAACATCACGAATCATGCCGTCGTAGCGATCAAAATGCCACTGTGTGACGGTACCCTTAATAAAGAGCTAGACGATGGTGAGCGTGGGCGACATTCTTGCATAGTGTCTCTAGGGTGCCAGCCTCCACGGGCAGGTAGGGCTTTTGAGAGGGCATTGTCTGACCTATCTTGTCCTGTAGTTCACTTGACGCAATAGTGGATATTCAAACCACTTGGGTTATTATTAGTGTTGAGCGATACCTTCCGATATCGGAAAGTATCGGTATCGGATTGGATCGGCCGATATTCAAAAAATATTGGATATCGCCGATACCGATACCCGATCCCAATGTAAGTCAATGGGACGAAAATATCGGAATTAAAATAAACCCTTTATTTCCTTGTAGGTTCATTCTACATGAAGGAAAACAACTAAGAATAATGCAGGATGTATTTGGGGAGGTGGCGGAGACATTAAAGGCATAGAGGTTTAGCCCAATCAAATAGAATAGCAGGAATTTTAATTTTTTTTTTAAGACGTTCGGAGTTACAAAGATATTGACTATGTTAAGATTTTTTTTATTTTGTCAGATATTGATGTTTCACCATTCCACGCCGTTCACCTTTTTTTTTTACTTTTCCCACACTTTCATCTTCATCATCATCAGCATCTTTGACATCAACTTCTTCTTCACCTTATTCATCTTCTTCTTCATCTTCTACCTCATTTTTTTTTTTATTACATTCTTCATATTCATTTTATTCAACTATTATTATTCTTCCTATTCTACTTCTTCATCATATTCTCATTTGTGACAGGCATTCCCGTAGTTGTTATCTATAAAAGTTTGAAGATTACACCTTCCGTTCTGCCTGTCACAAAAGTTACATTTGTCCGCGTTCAGTTTGGCCTGCAGCATCAGGCTTTATCCAGGGGCACCACGAGGAGGAACAGACTCACCCCCATACACTGCTTAGTCTTCTTCTGCATATAATTTAGATAATATCTTTTGCTCTGATATTAAGTGTTATGCTTAATGTTCTTCTGCTTTTTGTTCTGCAGCCTCTTGTTCTTCTGCTTCTCGGTCTTCCATGTCGTCGTCTCCAGGGTCGTCGTCTCCAGGGTCGTCGTCTCCAGCGTCATCGTCTCCGCCGTCATCGTCGTCGTCGTCATCGGGGTGGTCTTCAGGGTCGTCGTCTCCAGGGTCGTCGTCATCTCAGTGGTTGTCGTCTCTGGTGTCGTCGTCATCTTAGGGGTGGTCTTCTGGGTCGTCGTCTTTAGGGTCTTGAACTTGGAAATGTAGCAGAAGGTACAAGAAGGCTGAGAAAATGCCGAGAACCAGCTGATGGAACTGGAACTCGGATGGCTACCCGAAGGTCCAAGAGCCAATGGAACTACCGAGGACCAGCTGGCGTTACTGGAACCCAGTTACTAAGCAGGAAGTACCCATGCTAAAAAGCACTACCAAGGACCGCCTGACGTTGGCAGAACTTGGATACCCAGAAGGAGGCACCTAAGCCAAAGGCTCTGCCCGGAACCAGCTGACGTTACTGGAACCAGGATGGGGAGCAGAAGGTACAAGAGCAAAAGACACTACCGAGAACCAGCTGACGGTACTGGAACCCGGATGGGTAGCCGAAGGTCCAAGAGCCAATGGAACTACCGAGGACCAGCTGACGTTACTGGAACCCAGTTACTAAGCAGGAGGCACCCGTGCCTGAAAGCACTACCAAGGACCACCTGACGTTGGTGGAACTCGGATACCCAGAAGGAGGCACCTAAGCCAAAGGCTCTGCCCGGAACCAGCTGACGGTACTAGAACCAGGATGGAGAGCAGAAGGTACAAGAGCAAAAGACACTGCCGAGAACCAGCTGACGGTACTGGAACCCGGATGCATTGGCCAACTGTGCAAGAGCCAATGGCATGACCGAAGACCAGCTGACGGTGCTGGAACCTGGATGTGGACCAGAAGGTCCACAGGAGAGGAGAGAACAGCTAGGCCGCAAGACTGCCACAGTTACCGAACACCAACAGTCCTACAGGGGGAGCTTGGCCTACTGGCACTACAGAACCAGCCTTGATTGCCAATTCCCGCAGCCCACATAGGAAGCTCCTAAACTGGAGGCACCATGGAGTTGGCTAACCCGACCACAACACGACGGGACAACGTATTGGCGTCTAAGTGACCTTGACACTACCCGGAAACAGCTGACGGTGCTGGACCCAGGCTGGGCACGAAGGAGTACCCCTGACAAAGACACTGCCGAGAACCAGCTGACGGTACTGGAACCCGGATGCGTTGCCTATTCAAGATTGTCTTCCTAGAGCCCCAACTAGCGGTGTTGGAGCAAAGGGTAAGCAGGGGGTGCAGAGTGTAGGCCGAAGCCTGCACTGGAGGCAGCTTTGTGTCTGCGTTGCGTTTGCAGGACACGTTGCCGGCTACACAGCGGGGGAACAGCTGGCGTTGCTGAACCCCACTGACACATTGGCTGGTGTTTTTCTCTGTGCAGCTATCACTTCCGGGCAAAAACTGGCGGTGTTAGAGCCCAGGGTCAGCAGGAGGAGGAGAGGAGCAGAGTGTAGGCCGAAGCCTTGTAGAACCAATTTCAAACGTAACCTTTAACCCCCCCCCCTCAGGTGTTCCAAAGTACAAGAGGCACACCTTGTGCAGCATTAATGCTGCACAAGTAAAAGGTTAATAAATACCACAACCTCAGTGACATTATAAAAATGCCACACCTATAAGGCTATATTTAGCCAGGCTATCACAGAACAAAACCCCGCTCAAAGTAGCATATTGTACATCCGGAGAAAAAGGAGCAAACAGGTATCACTTAAAACTCAGCAAAAATTTATTAATACCATTAAAAGACAACATCAGGTAACACAAAAAATAGCAAGAAGAAGCACCATAAAGGAAACACAGGGCTCCACACTAAGTGCCTAGCCAAAAAATGCAAAGCAGGTTCCATATATAACATAAGGTGCAAGTCCAATGTCCATTCTGCATACAGGCAGCATCCCCATACACCCCAAGAGTAATCACAGTAGTAGTATGTTACTAAATATCATTGGGGGTGGAATGCTTACCAAGGGCCAGAGTGTGGGAGTCCTGGACCGGGTGTGCATGCCCCGACGCGCGTTTCGCGGGTAGAAAGCCCCGCTTTATCAAGGGGATACAGCGCTTGCCCAGACAGGACCTTAAATTGACCTCTGAACCGGCATGTGATATCCGGCCGGCCAATCACAAGTGAGGTAAGCGGCGCATGCGCACCGCGGATCCCAGACCCCCGGCCGGTGAAGCAGAGCGTCATCGTCGTCACGTGCGAGGGGGGAGGAGGAGAAATCCCCCCTCGCACGGACAAGGATAGAGACGCACCACCACATAGCCAGGAGCCGGGACCGCGGCCCGCACGCGCACCCCCACTGTGACACCAATGATAAATAAATGCCCTCAGAACATACCCACAGTGTGTTTTCAAAAATTCACACTGCGGGGCTTGGATTCATGGCCTTGTGCAGTAAATATGTTTGCCGCTCACTCATGTCCTTACACCTGCTTCAGACTGGGCGGCCTCAGCTGATCCCTTATCGCATGCCACGGCCATGAGGCCTCACAGTCTGAAGAAGGCGGAAGGAGGGGAGTGAAGACAGGCGAAGATATGCACTGCACATGCCCATCAATCACACCCTCGCAGTCAAAATAAGTAAGACAACGAGGGGCGTTGTGTCGGGCAGGGCGGACGCACAGGCACAGGTAGCCAACCAACGATGTCAGAAGACGGCCAGCGTTACCAAGGGGGGTGCTGCGTATCATTTGAAAAGGAAAGTCCCACCTCAGGGACAGTGTAATGGTCTCTAATGAGACACATTTTGTACGTGTTGAGTTTGACGTGTGCATGGAGAAAAAGTCAGCCACCTTGTACAAATGCAGCATTACCGCTGTACAAGGTGGCTGTAATACATAGAAACACCTGGGGGGGGGGCAGGGTCCCTTTAATTTCAGTTCAGGTGCCTGCGTGGCGTTTGCAGGTCACGTTGCCGGCTACACAGCAGGGGAACAGCTGGTGGTGCTGAACCCCACTGACACATTGGCTGGTGTTTTTCTCTGTGCAGCTAGCACTTCCGGGCAAAAACTGGCGGTGTTAGAGCCCAGGGTCAGCAGGAGGAGGAGAGGAGCAGAGTGTAGGCCGAAGCCTGCACTGGTGGCAGCTTTAAGTCTTTTGTGCCAGCGTGGCTTGTGCTGGACACGTTGCCGGCTACACAGCAGGGGAACAGCTGGCGGTGCTGAACCCCACTGACACATTGGCGGGTGTTTTTCTTTGTGCAGCTAGCACTTCCGGGCAAAAACTGGCGGTGTTAGAGCCCAGGGTCAGCAGGAGAGGGAGAGGAGCAGAGTGTAGGCCGAAGCCTGCACTGGTGGCAGCTTTAAGTCTTTTGTGCCAGCGTGGCTTGTGCTGGACATGTTGCCGGCTACACAGCAGGGGAACAGCTGGCGTTGCTTAACCCCACTGACACATTGGCGGGTGTTTTTCTCTGTGCAGCTATCACTTCCGGGCAAAAACTGGCGGTGTTAGAGCCCAGGGTCAGCAGGAGGAGGAGAGGAGCAGAGTGTAGGCCGAAGCCTAGTAGAACCAATTTCAAAGGTAACCTTTAACCCCCCCTCAGGTGTTCCAAAGTACAAGAGCCACACCTTGTGCAGCATTAATGCTGCACAAGTGAAAGGTTGCTCTATGAATTTTGCTCCTTGCACACGCTGAATGAAACACGTACACAATTTAGCCCATTATACAGTCAAACTGTAGTGGAGGCGTGATTTGTCTTTTTAAGGCTACGTTCACATTAGCGTTGCGCCGCTGTTGCGTCGGCGACGCAGCGGCGATGCGCCCCTATGTTTAACATAGGGGACGCGTGCGTTTTTTGGGTGGCGTTTTTCGCCACGTGCGTCGTTTCCGACGCTGGCGTCGGACGCACGAAAACGCAACAAGTTGCATTTTCTGTGCGTCCGATTTTCGTCAAAAACGACGCACGCGTTGCAAAATGCGCGCGTTTTTGCGCGCGTTTGCGCGCATTTTTCCATGCGTTGCGTCGCCGACGCAGGGCGGCGCAACGCTAGTGTGAACGTAGCCTTAGGAGACGCAGCACAGGTGTCCCAAATAAAGTCTTGGTGCTGGGCGCAGCTTCCTGAGCGTTGTTATTTGCTGTACAGGAGTCTGCGCTCTTGTTATCCCTTGGCAATGCGCTGTGAGCGCTGCCTGTCTTCTCACCTCATTTCATGTTGGCCGGTGCGGTTAGCGATGGCCATGAATCCCAGACCCACAGTGTCTTTTCATTAAGTCACACTGCAGGGTTGGGATTCCTGACCTTGCGCAGTAAATATGATCGGCGCTCACACATGTCCTTACATCTGCTTCAGACTGGGCGGCCTCAGCTGATCCCTTATCGCATGCCGCGGCCATGAGGCCGCATAGTCTGAAGAAGGCGGAAGGAGATGAGTGAAGACAGGCGAACATATGCACTGCACATGCCCATCAATCACACCCTCGCAGTCAAAATATATCAGACAACGAGGGGCATTGTGTCGGGCAGAGCGGACGCACAGGCACAGCCAGCCAACCAATGATGTGAGAAGACGGACAGCGCTACCAAGGGGGGTGCTGCGTGTCATTTAAAAAGGAAAGTCACTCCTCAGGGACAATGTAATGGTCTCTAATGAGACACATTTTGTACGTGTTGAGTTCGACGTGTGCTTGGAGAAAAAGTCAGCCACCTTGTACAAATGCAGCATTACCGCTGTACAAGGTGGCTGTTATACATAGAAACACCTGGGGGGGGCAGGGTCCCTTTAATTTCAGTTCAGGTGCCTGAGTGGCGTTTGCAGGTCACGTTGCCGGCTACATAGCAGGGGAACAGCTGGCGGTGCTGAACCCCACTGACACATTGGCTGGTGTTTTTCTCTGTGCAGCTAGCACTTCTGGGCAAAAACTGGCGGTGTTAAAGCCCAGGGTCAGCAGGAGGAGGAGAGGAGCAGAGTGTAGGCCGAAGCCTGCACTGGTGGCAGCTTTATGTCTGTTGTGCCAGCGTGGCTTGTGCTGGACACGTTGCCGGCTACACAGCAGGGGAACAGCTGGCGGTGCTGAACCCCACTGACACATTGGCGAGTGTTTTTCTCTGTGCAGCTAGCACTTCCGGGCAAAAACTGGCGGTGTTAGAGCCCAGGGTCAGCAGGAGGAGCAGAGTGTAGGCCGAAGCCTAGTTGAACCAATTTCAAAGGTAACCTTTAACCCCCCCTCAGGTGTTACAAAGTACAAGAGCCACACCTTGTGCAGCATTAATGCTGCACAAGTAAACGTTTGCTCTATGAATTTTTCTCCTTGCACACACTGAATGAAACACGTACACATTTTAGCCCATTATACAGTGAAACTGTAGTGGAGGCGTGAGTTTTCTTTTTAAGGAGACGCAGCACAGGTGTCCAAAATAACGCCTTGTTGCTGGGCGCAGCCTCCTGAGCGTTGTTATTTGCTGTACAGGAGTCTGCGCTCTTGTGTTATCCCTTTGCCATGAACTGTGAGCGCTGCCTGTCTTCTGACCTCATTTCATGTAGGCCGGTGCGGTTAGCGATGGCCATGAATCCCAGACCCACAGTGTGTTTTCAAAAATTCACACTGCGGGGCTTGGATTCATGGCCTTGTGCAGTAAATATGTTCGCCGCTCACACATGTCCTTACACCAGCTTCAGACTGGGCGGCCTCCGCTGATCCCTTATCGCATGCCGCGGCCATGAGGCCGCACAGTCTGAAGAAGGCGGAAGGAGATGAGTGAAGACAGGCGAACATATGCACTGCACATGCCCATCAATCACACCCTCGCAGTCAAAATTAATAAGACACCGAGGGGCGTTGTGTCGAGCAGGGCGGACGCACAGGCGCAGCCAGCCGACCAATGATGTGAGAAGACGGACAGCGCTACCAAGGGGGGTGCTGCGTGTCATTTAAAAAGGAAAGTCACTCCTCAGGGACAATGTAATGGTCTCTAATGAGACACATTTTGTACGTGTTGAGTTCGACGTGTGCTTGGAGAAAAAGTCAGCCACCTTGTACAAATGCAGCATTACCGCTGTACAAGGTGGCTGTTATACATAGAAACACCTGGGGGGGGCAGGGTCCCTTTAATTTCAGTTCAGGTGCCTGCGTGGCGTTTGCAGGTCACGTTGCCGGCTACATAGCAGGGGAACAGCTGGCGGTGCTGAACCCCACTGACACATTGGCTGGTGTTTTTCTCTGTGCAGCTAGCACTTCCGGGCAAAAACTGGCGGTGTTACAGCCCAGGGTCAGCAGGAGCAGGAGAGGAGCAGAGTGTAGGCCGAAGCCTGCAATGGTGGCAGCTTTAAGTCTGTTGTGCCAGCGTGGCTTGTGCTGGACACGTTGCCGGCTACACAGCAGGGGAACAGCTGGCGTTGCGGAACCCCACTGACACATTGGCGGGTGTTTTTCTCTGTGCAGCTATCACTTCCGGGCAAAAACTGGCGGTGTTAGAGCCCAGGGTCAGCAGGAGGAGGAGAGGAGCAGAGTGTAGGCCGAAGCCTGCACTGGTGGCAGCTTTAAGTCTTTTGTGCCAGCGTGGCTTGTGCTGGACCCGTTGCCGGCTACACAGCAGGGGAACAGCTGGCGGTGCTGAACCCCACTGACATTGGCTGGTGTTTTTCTCTGTGCAGCTAGCACTTCTGGGCAAAAACTGGCGGTGTTAGAGCCCAGGGTCAGCAGGAGGAGGAGAGGAGCAGAGTGTAGGCCGAAGCCTGCACTGGTGGCAGCTTTATGTCTGTTGTGCCAGCGTGGCTTGTGTTGGACACGTTGCCGGCTACACAGCAGGGGAACAGCTGGCGGTGCTGAACCCCACTGACACATTGGCGAGTGTTTTTCTCTGTGCAGCTAGCACTTCCGGGCAAAAACTGGCGGTGTTAGAGCCCAGGGTCAGCAGGAGGAGCAGAGTGTAGGCCGAAGCCTAGTTGAACCAATTTCAAAGGTAACCTTTAACCCCCCCTCAGGTGTTACAAAGTACAAGAGCCACACCTTGTGCAGCATTAATGCTGCACAAGTAAACGTTTGCTCTATGAATTTTTCTCCTTGCACACGCTGAATGAAACACGTACACATTTTAGCCCATTATACAGTGAAACTGTAGTGGAGGCGTGAGTTTTCTTTTTAAGGAGACGCAGCACAGGTGTCCAAAATAACGCCTTGTTGCTGGGCGCAGCCTCCTGAGCGTTGTTATTTGCTGTACAGGAGTCTGCGCTCTTGTGTTATCCCTTTGCCATGAACTGTGAGCGCTGCCTGTCTTCTGACCTCATTTCATGTAGGCCGGTGCGGTTAGCGATGGCCATGAATCCCAGACCCACAGTGTGTTTTCAAAAATTCACACTGCGGGGCTTGGATTCATGGCCTTGTGCAGTAAATATGTTCGCCGCTCACACATGTCCTTACACCAGCTTCAGACTGGGCGGCCTCCGCTGATCCCTTATCGCATGCCGCGGCCATGAGGCCGCACAGTCTGAAGAAGGCGGAAGGAGATGAGTGAAGACAGGCGAACATATGCACTGCACATGCCCATCAATCACACCCTCGCAGTCAAAATTAATAAGACACCGAGGGGCGTTGTGTCGAGCAGGGCGGACGCACAGGCGCAGCCAGCCGACCAATGATGTCAGAAGACGGGCAGCGCTACCAAGGGAGGTGCTGCGTATCATTAGAAAGGAAAGTCCCACCTCAGGGACAGTGTAATGGTCTCTAATGAGACACATTTTGTACGTGTGGAGTTCCACGTGGGCAAGGAGAAAAAGTCAGCCACCTTGTACAAATGCAGCATTACTGCTGTACAAGGTGGCTGTTATACATACAAACACCTGGGGGGGGCAGGGTCCCTTTAATTTCAGTTCAGGTGCCTGCGTGGCGTTTGCAGGTCACGTTGCCGGCTACACAGCAGGGGAACAGCTGGTGGTGCTGAACCCCACTGACACATTGGCTGGTGTTTTTCTCTGTGCAGCTAGCACTTCCGGGCAAAAACTGGCGGTGTTAGAGCCCAGGGTCAGCAGGAGGAGGAGAGGAGCAGAGTGTAGGCCGAAACCTGCACTGGTGGCAGCTTTAGGTGTAATGTGCCATTGTGGCTTGTGCTGGACATGTTGCCGGCTACACATCAGGGAAACAGCTGGCATTGCGGACCCCACTGACACATTGGCTGGTGTTTTTCTCTGTGCAGCTAGCAGTTCCGGGCAAAAACTGGCGGTGTTAGAGCCCAGGGTCTGCAGTAGGAGCAGAGTGTAGGCCGAAGCCTGCACTGGAGCAAGTTGAAAGGGAACCTTTAACCCCCCCCCCCCCCAGGCATTTGTTGCTGAAAGAGCCATCTTGTACAGCAGTAATACTGCAAAAGGAAAAAGGTGGCTCTTTAAATTATGCTCCTTGCAAACGCTGAACTACACACTCATATAATGTGTCCCCTCACACCATTAAACCGTCCCGGAGGTGGGACTTTCCTTTGTAATGTGACACAGCACAGCTGCCATTCCAACCCCCTTGGTGCCGTGCGCCGCCTCCTCAGCGTTGTTTGATTCTGTCATGGAGCCTGCGCTGTAATGTTATCCCTTGGCCATGCACACTTAGCGGTGCCCGTCTTCTGACATCATTTAGGTGTCAGGCTGGCAGTGCCTGTGCGTCCAAGCTGCCCGAGATCCAACCTCGCAGTGTCATCTAATGTAATCCCACTGCCTGCCTGGGATCCATGGGCATGCGCAGTGCATATCATCGCCTCTCACTCCCCTCCTTCCTGCTTCTTCAGACTGTGCGGCGCCACGGCCGTGGCATGCTACTAGGGATCAGCTGACGCCGCCTAGTCTGAAGAAGCGGGAAGAAGGGGAGTGAGAGGCGAGTATATGCACTGCGCATGGCCATGGATCCCAAGCCCACTGTGGGATCACATTAGACGACACTGCGAGGTGGGATTTCAGGCAACGTGGACGCACAGGCGCAGCCAGGCCGACAACAAATGATGTCAGAGGACGGGCAGCGCAAACTGTGCATGGCCAAGGGATAACATAACAGCGCAGGGTCAGTGACAGAATCAAACAACGCTAAGGAGGCGTCGCACGGAGCCAAGGGGGTAGGAATGATGGCTGTGCTGCGTCACATTACAAAGGAAAGTCCCACCTCCGGGACGGTTTGACGGTGTGAGGGGACACATTACATGAGTGTGTAGTTCAGCGTTTCCAAGGAGCATAATTTAAAGAGCCACCTTTTCCTTGTGCAGTATTAGTGCTGCACAAGGTGGCTCTTTCAGTAACAAACGCCTAGGGGGGGGGACAGGTTCCCTTACATTTTAATTGTGCCAGCGTGGCGGTCGCATGACACGTTGCCGGATACACAGCAGGGGAGCAGCAGGCGTGACTGAACCCCACTAACACATTGGCGAGGTGTTTGGCTCTGTGCAAACAGCACTTCCGGGCATCAACCAGCAGTGTTGTAGCCCAGGGACAGCAGGAGGAGCAGAGTGTAGGCCGAAGCCTGCACTGTAGGCATGTAAATGTCTGTTAGTGTGCCAGCGTGGCGGTCGCATGACACGTTGTCGGATACACAGCTGGGGATCAGCTGACATTACTGAACCCCAATCACAGAGGAGCGACTGTTGACTGTGCAGACAGCACTTCCAGGCACCAACTGGCAGTGTTAGAGCCCAGGGACAGCAGGAGGAGCAGATTGGAGGTATTGCCGCACACACAGCTGGGGATCAGCTGACGTTACTGAACCCCAATAACAGAGGAGCGACTGTTGACTGTGCGGACAGCACTTCCAGGCACCAACTGGCAGTGTTAGAGCCCAGGGACAGCACAAGTAGCAGAGGAACAGAGTGTAGGCCAAAGCCTGATTGTAGCAAGTTGAAAGGGAACCTTTAACCCCCCCCCCCAAGGCGTTTGTAGCTGAAAGAGCCATCTTGTGCAGCACTAAGGATGCAAAAGGAAAAGGTGGCTCTTTTAATTATGCTCCTTGCAAACACAGAAGTAAACACTTATAAAATGTGTCCCATGATACCGTAAAACCGTCCCGGAGGTGGGAATTTCCTTCGTAATGGGACGCAGCACAGCTGTCATTCATATCCCCTTGGTGCCGTGCGCCGCCTCATCAGCGTTGTTTTAAGCTGTCACGGAGCCTGCGCTGTTCTGTTATCCCTTGGCCATGCACACTTAGCGGTGCCCGTCTTCTGACATCATTTAGGTGTCAGGCTGTCAGTGCCTGTGCGTCCACGCTGCCCGAGATCCAACCTCGCAGTGTCGTCTAATGTAATCCCACTGCGGGCCTGGGATCCATGGGCAGTGCATATCCTCGCCTCTCACTCCCCTCCTTCCCTCTTCTTCAGACTGTGTGGCGTCACGGCCGTGGCATGCTATTAGGGATCAGCTGACTGCGCACAGTCTGAAGAAGGCGGAGGGAGATGAGTGAGAGCCTGAGGGGAAGATATGCACTGCGCATGCCCATGGATCCCAGGCCCGCAGTGTGATTAAATCAGAAGACACTGCGAGGCGGGATCTCGGGCAGCGCGGCCGCACAGGCGCAGGCAGCCTGACACCAAATTATGTCAGGAGACAGGCAGCGCAAATGGGGCATGGCCAAGGGATAACAGAACAGCGCAGGCTCCGTGACAGCTTAAAACAACGCTGAGGAGGCAGCGCACGGCACCAAGGGGGTAGGAATGACGGCTGTGCTGCGTCACATTACGAAGCAAAGTCCAACCTCCGGGACGGTATAACGGTATCAGTGAACACATTTTATAAGTGTTAAGTTCTGCGTGTGCAAGGAGCTAAACTAAAAGAGCTACCTTTTCCTTGTGCAGCATTACTGCTGCACAAGGTGGCTCTTTCAGTAACAAATGCCAGGGGGGGGGGACAGGTTCCCTTACATTTAGGTTGTTGTGCCAGCGTGGCGGTCGCAGGACACATTGCCGGCTACACAGCTGTGGATCAGCTGACGTTACTGAAACCCAATAACACTGGGTCGTATGTTTTGACTGTGCAGCCTGCACTTCTGAGCCGCAACTGGCGGTGTTGGAGCCCAGGAATTACAGTTCAGGTGGTAGAAAGATGAACACATCAGGAGACCTGGATGACACCCAATTACTTAATCAGGCAGAGGAGTGGCAAATTCCTGCGAGATCCAGGCCTGGTTCATTTTCAGAAAAGTAAGCCGGTCAACGTTATCGGAGGATAGTCGCATGCGACGGTCTGTTAGTACACCACCTGCGGCACTAAAGATACCTTCCGATAAGACACTAGCCACAGGGCAAGCCAGCACCTCCAATTCATACTGGCTTAGCTCTGGCCATGTATCCAGCTTAGAGACCCAAAACTTGAAAGGGGAAGAGCCGTCTGGGAGTACAGTAAGAGGGCAAGACATGTAGTCTGTCACCATCTGACGGAACCGTTGCCTCCTGCTGACTGGAGCCGCCGGTGATGGTGTAGACATTTGGGGCGGGCACACAAAAGTTTTCCACAGTTGGGCCATACTGGTCTTGCTTTGGGCAGAGGCACTGCTTCTGCTCCCTCTTTGTGCAGAGCCTCCTTCATTGTCTAGACGCACTGAGCTGATTTGTAAAGCACTAGCAGCACTCCTCTCAGTTGGACTGGAGAAGATGATGGAATTCACCAGTGTGTCGTGGTACTCCCGCATTTTACGCTCCCGGGTCAACGCTGGGATGAGGTTTTGGATGTTGTCCCGGTAGCGAGGATCGAGGAGGGTGTACACCCAATAATCAGGCATGTTGAGAATGTGGTCGATGCGGCGGTCGTCTCTCAGGCACTGCAACATGAAATCAACCATGTGCTGCAGACTGCCAACTGGCCCAGAAACGCTGTCCCCTGCTTGAGACATGATCTCTGCCTGCTCTTCATCACCCCACCCTCGCTGTACACACTGACCACTGGACAATTGTGTAACTCCCTCCTCTGGACGGAGCTCTTCCTCCTCCATTGACTCCTCCTCATCCTCCTCACAAAGTGTCCCCTGCCGACCCCTTTGTGAGGAACCACGTGGCGCTGACTGTCCAGAAGCTGATGGAAAAGGTGACTACTCATCCTCCACCTCTTCCGCAACATCATCCCTTATCGCTTGCAGTGTTTGTTGAAGCAGGCAGATAAGGGGGACAGTCATGCTGACTAGTGCATCATCTGCACTTGCCATCCACGTGGAATAATCGAAAGGACGCAAAACCTGGCAGACGTCCTTCATAGTGGCCCACTCTGTGGTTGTGAAGTCTGATCGGTAGAGTTGCGCGACCTTGACCTTTTTAGAGTCGAGCCGGGTTTCGCGAAACCCGACTATCTCAAAAGTCGGGTCGAGTGAAATCGGCCGATTATGACGTAAAGTCGGGATCGACCGAAACACGAAACCCAATGCAAGTCAATGGGGCAGCATAGTCGGCAGTGAGTGGGGGCCAGGAAAACACCTAGAGTGCCCATTTTAATGTCAAAACCATCCATTCTTCTTAATGAAGCTTGTCAAGCGTAATTTACCTTATAATAATTGGAAGGCATTTGAAATTGGGGGTCATTTGGCTAAAGTTGTGGTGGGTAGGGCTGGTTCAAGTAATTAGTGGGCCCAGGAAATCTGGACCACGTCACGGCAGTGGAGCAGGGAGAGGTAAGTATTTCAACTTTGCAAGTGCTGTGAACCTGAGCAAGCAGGGGGGGCCCACTCGTTGGCATTGGCACTGGCACAGGGCCCCTCAAAGTACAGCGGTGTGCTTGCACGGCGGGGGCGCCTCCCACCGGCAGCAACACTTTTGCGTACTATGAGAGGCCCTGTGCCAGTGACGTCGCCAACTAGTATTCCTCCCCCCACCTGATGAAGGAACCTGCACTTTCATCTGCACCTTCCTCTTTGTCCCCGTGTAAGGTGGTATGGTATGCGGGAAGAGCAACCTGACTTTCAGCAGGGTCACAATGTTGTTGTGTAGCGTGCACGGGGAATGTTGCGTTATGGGTCAATGTACCAGCAGACTCATCTATCACTGGCTGGGCAATGGGCAGGATGAGGAGGAAACACAGATATAGGCCCAAAGAATAAAGTTGGCTAAATGCAGTTCAAAATTGGTAACACAGGAATAACCAGGGGGCATTGCAGTGGAGGACAACTGGAATGAGAGGCTGACACAGAGAGTAGGCCCAAATCAGTAAGTAGTCGAAATGCAGTTCAAAATTGGCAACCGTAGTAAACAGTCGGCACAGCTTTGTTCAGTGGAGGAGAACAGCAAGGAGTGGCAGACACCGATAGAAGGCCCCAACCCAACTAGTAGGCCAAATGCAGTCTAACATTAACAACTACTTAACGAGCGCCTGAAAACGGAATTTCAGGACAGGAAACCAGGAGAACAGCAAGGAGCGGCAGACACTGTTAGTAGGCCCCAAACCAACTAGTACGCCAAATGCAGTTGTTCCATTTAACCACAATTTAACGAGAGCCTGAAGATAGAAGCTCAGGAAAGGCAACCTGGAGAACACCTTGGAGTGGAACACACCATCTCTCTCCACCCCATACCCATTTTGTAGGCCTAATGCAATGTAGTTTTCTACAACTACTAAACGAGAGTCGGAAGACCGAAGCAATGGCAAGGAAACCTGGGGAACACCTTGGAGTATAACACACCATCTCTCTCCACCCGATACCCATTTTGTAGGCCTAATGCAGTGTAGTTTTCTTCAACTACTAAACGAGAGTCGGAAGACCGAAGCAATGGCAAGGAAACCTGGGGAACACCTTGGAGTGTAACACACCATCTCTCTCCACCCCATACCCAATTTGTAGGCCTAATGCAGCCTACTTTCCGACAACTACTAAGCGAGAGCATGAAGATCGAAGCTCAGGAAAGGCAACCTGGGGAACACCTTGGAGTGTAACACACCCTCTCTCTACACCACGGAAGGGCTGATTCTTAGGAAGGAAGGCTGTCGGAAAGAAGCAGGGCGCGTCCGAGGGTGATTATATTCTTATTAGGTATATACTCACCCTCGGACGCGCCCTGCTTCTTTATTTGTAATGAATGTTTATTTGCAATGTGGTTTTGACTTACTCTATTTTTTTGGTAAATAATGATTTTATTATTTTCATTGTTTTGCATCTTCTTGGCAATAATATAAAGAAGACGCGACAGGACAACACTCGGTGGATGCCATATCTGTGTTTTAAATTGAAAAAAACTTTCAGTTAACTACTTGCAGGAGAAAGTTATTGTAGCTGGTGGCCATTTTTAGTACTGTACCAGATTTTTGTTGTATGTGTTTGTTTTTAATGTTAAAATGTCTGCATTTGATATCTCTCCAGTATTTTCTTTTTTATAAGCAAAATACTTATTTTTATATTTTCTGATGTTGGTTCAAGGGGTACACGGGCAGCAGTAGACAGGTCAGTGGAGGCCTAGTGGAAGGAGGGACCGCAGACAGGCTTCGAAGCCCTAACATAATAAATTGGGCTGGCTGTAGGCAATTTAAAATTGGTTCCAGGGGAACACGGGCAGCAGTGGCCTGGTCAGTGTAGTAGTAGTGGAAAGAACGGGCCGCAGACAGGCTTCGAAGGCCTAACATAACAAAAATTGGGCTGTAGGCAATTTAAAATTGGTTCCAGGGGAACACGGGCAGCAGTAGACAGGTCAGTGGAGGCCTAGTGGAAGGAGGGACCGCAGACAGGCTTCGAAGCCCTAACATAATAAATTGGGCTTGCTGTCGGCAATTTTAAATTGGTTCCAGGGGAACACGGGCGGCAGTAGCCAGGTCAGTGTAGTAGTAGTGGAAAGAACGGGCCGCAGACAGGCTTAGAAGGCCTAACATAACAAAAATTGGGCTGTAGGCAATTTAAAATTGGTTCCAGGGGAACACGGGCAGCAGTAGACAGGTCAGTGGAGGCCTAGTGGAAGGAGGGACCGCAGACAGGCTTTGAAGCCCTAACATAATAAATTGGGCTGGCTGTAGGCAATTTAAAATTGGTTCCAGGGGAACACGGGCAGCAGTGGCCTGGTCAGTGTAGTAGTAGTGGAAAGAACGGGCCGCAGACAGGCTTCGAAGGCCTAACATAACAAAAATTGGGCTGTAGGCAATTTAAAATTGGTTCCAGGGGAACACGGGCAGCAGTAGACAGGTCAGTGGAGGCCTAGTGGAAGGAGTGACCGCAGACAGGCTTCGAAGGCCTAACATAAGAAAAATGTCAATACAATGGTATTGACAGTGCCAGGCATTGAAGGATGTCAGCGCATAGACTAAACATTGGTGGAGCTGTGAGAGAAAATTTTGCAAGTGGTAGAGCACTGTTTGAGCTGGGGGGGGGACTGTCTTGTGGCCGGCGGTACAGGCCCAGGGCCCCTCATATTACAACGGTGTGTCTGACGTTGGGTGCGCACCACCACCGCCAGACACTTTATTGTACTATGAGGGACCTAGTGGCAGTGCCGTCGACCAAAAGCGGGCACACCCACCTCCTCAGACAAACAGTACTCTCACGGGTGCTGGCGCCAAGTGGCGATACCACGGCCCCGTGTGGGGACTTTGGCCATTTAGGGAGGTGTTAACATGTCGGATGCTGGACAATCAGGTGCTGCAAATTACGAGATTGGAAAAGTCGTTCAGAATAGTCCACAGGCAAGACCTTTACATAGGAAAGCTAGGTGTCAGCCGGGCAAGGTGGGGCAAAAGATTTCGAAATCCAGTTGTGGTTCATTTTAATGAAGGTTAGATCATCTACATTTTGGGTAGCCAGACGAGTCCTTTTTTCTGTTAGTATTGAACCTGCAGCACTGAATACTCTTTCTGATAGGACACTAGCTGCCGGGCAAGCAAGCTCCTGCAATGCATATTCTGCCAATTCTGGCCAGGTGTCTAATCTTGATGCCCAGTAATCAAATGGGAATGACGGTTGAGGGAGAACGTCGATAAGGGATGAAAAATAGTTAGTAACCATACTGGACAAATGTTGTCTCCTGTCACTTTGAATTGATGCTGCAGTACCTGTCCTGTCTGCGGTCATAGCAAAATCACTCCACAACCTGGTCAGAAAACCCCTCTGGCCAACGCCACTTCTGATTTCTGCCCCTCTAACACCTCTGGTCTGCTGGCCCCTGCAGCTCGTGTTAGAACGATCACGGGCGCTGTGTGCAGGGAATGCCAGAAGCAAACGGTCAACAAGAGTTGATTGTTTGGTTGCTAATATTAGTTCCAAGTTCTCATGTGGCATTATATTTTGCAATTTGCCTTTATAGCGAGGATCAAGGAGGCAGGCCAACCAGTAATCGTCATCGTTCATCATTTTTGTTATGCGTGTGTCCCTTTTGAGGATACGTAAGGCATAATCCGCCATGTGTGCCAAAGTTCCAGTTGTCAAATCTGCGGTTGTGCTTGGTTGAGGGGCAGTTTCAGGCAAATCCACGTCACTTGTGTCCCTCCAAAAACCAGAACCCGGCCTTGCCGCGCCAACAATTTCCACTGGCCCCGGAAAAGCTTCCTCATTAAAAATATAATCATCCCCATCATCCTCCTCGTCCTCCTCCTCCTGTTCGCCCGCTACCTCGTCCTGTATACTGCCCTGGCCAGACAATGGCTGACTGTCATCAAGGCTTTCCTCTTCCTCAGCTGCAGACGCCTGATCCTTTATGTGCGTCAAACTTTGCATCAGCAGACGCATTAGGGGAATGCTCATGCTTATTATGGCGTTGTCTGCACTAACCAGCCGTGTGCATTCCTCAAAACACTGAAGGACTTGACACATGTCTTGAATCTTCGACCACTGCACACCTGACAACTCCATGTCTGCCATCCTACTGCCTGCCCGTGTATGTGTATCCTCCCACAAAAACATAACAGCCCGCCTCTGTTCACACAGTCTCTGAAGCATGTGCAGTGTTGAGTTCCACCTTGTTGCAACGTCTATGATTAGGCGATGCTGGGGAAGGTTCAAAGAACGCTGATAGGTCTGCATACGGCTGGAGTGTACGGGCGAACGGCGGATATGTGAGCAAAGTCAACGCACTTTGAGGAGCAGGTCGGATAACCCCGGATAACTTTTCAGGAAGCACTGCACCACCAGGTTTAAGGTGTGAGCCAGGCAAGGAATGTGTCTCAGTTGGGAAAGGGAGATGGCAGCCATGAAATTCCTTCCGTTATCACTCACTACCTTGCCTGCCTCAAGATCTACAGTGCCCAGCCACGACTGCGTTTCTTTCTGCAAGAACTCGGACAGAACTTCAGCGGTGTGTCTGTTGTCGCCCAAACACTTCATAGCCAATACAGCCTGCTGACGTTTGCCAGTAGCTGCCCCATAATGGGAGACCTGGTGTGCAACAGTGGCAGCTGCGGATGGAGTGGTTGTGCGACTGCGGTCTGTGGACGAGGTCTCGCTTCTGCAGGAGGATCGAGGAGGAGGAGGAGGGGGTGCGAACGGCTACAGCCAACTGTTTCCTAGACCGTGGGCTAGGCAGAACTGTCCCAAACTTGCTGTCCCCTGTGGACCCTGCATCCACCACATTTACCCAGTGTGCCGTGATGGACACGTAACGTCCCTGGCCATGCCTACTGGTCCATGCATCTGTTGTCAGGTGCACCTTTGTGCTCACAGATTGCCTGAGTGCATGGACGATGCGCTCTTTAACATGCTGGTGGAGGGCTGGGATGGCTTTTCTGGAAAAAAAGTGTCGACTGGGTAGCTCGTAGCGTGGTACAGCGTAGTCCATCAGGGCTTTGAAAGTTTCGCTTTCAACTAACCAGTAGGGCATCATCTCTAACGAGATTAGTCTAGCTATGTGGGCGTTCAAACCCTGTGTATGCGGATGCGAGGCTAAGTACTTCCTTTTTCTAACCATAGTCTCATGTAGGGTGAGCTGGACTGGAGAGCTGGAGATCGTGGAACTAGCGGGGGTGCCGGTGGACATGGCAGACTGAGAGACGGTGGGAGATGGTATTGTTGCCGCCGGTGCCCTAGATGCAGTGTTTCCTACTACGAAACTGGTGATTCCCTGACCCTGACTGCTTTGGCCTGGCAAAGAAACCTGCACAGATACTGCAGGTGGTGCAGAAAATGGTGGCCCTACACTGCCGGAAGGGATGTTGCGTTGATGACTAGCTTCATTGGCCGAGGGTGCTACAACCTTAAGGGACGTTTGGTAGTTAGTCCAAGCTTGCAAATGCATGGTGGTTAAATGTCTATGCATGCAACTTGTATTGAGACTTTTCAGATTCTGCCCTCTGCTTAAGGTAGTTGAACATTTTTGACAGATGACTTTGCGCTGATCAATTGGATGTTGTTTAAAAAAATGCCAGACTGCACTCTTTCTAGCATCGGATACCTTTTCAGGCATTGCAGACTGAGCTTTAACCGGATGGCCACGCTGTCCTCCAGCAGGTTTTGACTTTGCCACGCGTTTTGGGCAAGATACGGGCCCGGCAGATGGAACCTGTTGCGATGTTGATGCCTGCTGCGGCCCCTCCTCCTCCACTTCAGAACTGCTGCCGCCTGCACCCTGTTCCCCCAATGGCTGCCAATCGGGGTCAAGAACTGGGTCATCTATTACCTCTTCTTGTAGCTCGTGTGCAACTTCATCTGTGTCACTGTGTCGGTCGGTGGTATAGCGTTCGTGATGGGGCAACATAGTCTCATCAGGGTCTGATTCTTGATCAGCACCCTGCGAGGGCAATGTTGTGGTCTGAGTCAAAGGACCAGCATAGTAGTCTGGCTGTGGCTGTGCATCAGTGCACTCCATGTCAGATTCAACTTGTAATGGGCATGGACTGTTAACTGCTTCACTTTCTAAGCCAGGGATGGTATGTGTAAAGAGCTCCATGGAGTAACCCATTGTGTCGCCTGCTGCATTCTTCTCTGTTGTTGTTTTTGCTGAAGAGGACAAGGAAGCGACTTGTCCCTGACCGTGAACATCCACTAACGACGCGCTGCTTTTACTTTTACCAGTTTCACGAGAGGAGGCAAAAGAGCTAGAGGCTGAGTCAGCAAGATAAGCCAAAACTTGCTCTTGCTGCTCCGGCTTTAAAAGCGGTTTTCCTACTCCCAGAAAAGGGAGCGTTCGAGGCCTTGTGTAGCCAGACGACGAACCTGGCTCCACAGCTCCAGACTTAGGTGCAATATTTTTTTTCCCACGACCACCTGATGCTCCACCACTACCACTACCCTCATTACCAGCTGACAATGAACGCCCCCGGCCACGACCTCTTCCACCAGACTTCCTCATTGTTTTAAAAACGTTACCAAACTAACGGTATTTGTTGCTGTCACACAACTTACACGGTGAGCTATAACTTCAGTATGATTTAGCTACCCCTTTACAGGTGGGTGAGACCACAACGAAAATCAGGCACAATGTTACACACTCTGTTGTTGGTGGCAACAAATGAGAGAGATGCCACACACGCAGGACTGTCACTGAAGCGCAAATGTAAATATTAATCTCCCACTGATTTTTTTTTTTTTTTTTAAAAGGGAGACTTTAGAAAAAAAAAATAATAAAAAAAAATGATTTTTTAAGGAAGAATTTATAAACCAAATAAAATGAAATGATTGTTTCAGGGAGAATTTAGAAAACAAATAAAAAAAAATAGGCTTTCTATGGCCCACTGAGTGAGAGAGGACGCACACAGGAGTCAGGAGTGGCACACAAGCCCAGAGGCCAATATTTATCTCCCACTGATTGATTTAGTGATTTTTTCAGGTAGATTTTGGAACCCAAATCAAGCAAAAAAATTAATAGGCTTTCTATGGCCCACAATTGGAGAGAGAGAGATGGCACACCCAGGAGTCAAGACTGGCACACAAGCAGAAAGGGCAATATTAATCTCCCACTGATTTGATTTTTTTTTTTTTTTTCAGGGAGACTTTAGAAAAAAAAAATACAAAAAAATGAATTTTTCAGGAAGAATTTAGAAACAAAATAAAATAAAATGATTGTTTCAGGGAGAATTTAGAAAACAAATTAAAAAAAATAGGCTTTGTAGGGCCCACTGAGTGAGAGAGGACGCACACAGGAGTCAGGAGTGGCACACAAGCCCAGAGGCCAATATTTATCTCCCACTGATTGATTTAGTGATTTTTTCAGGTAGATTTTGGAACCCAAATCAAGCAAAAAAATTAATAGGCTTTCTATGGCCCACAATTGGAGAGAGAGAGAAGGCACACCCAGGAGTCAAGACTGGCACACAAGCAGAAAGGGCAATATTAATCTCCCACTGATTTGATTTTTTTTTTTTTTTTCAGGGAGACTTTAGAAAAAAAAAATACAAAAAAAATGATTTTTTCAGGAATAATTTAGAAACCAAATAAAATAAAATGATTGTTTCAGGGAGAATTTAGAAAACAAATTAAAAAAAAATAGGCTTTGTAGGGCCCACTGAGTGAGAGAGGACGCACACAGGAGTCAGGAGTGGCACACAAGCCCAGAGGCCAATATTTATCTCCCACTGATTGATTTATTGATTTTTTCAGGTAGAATTTAGAACCCAAATCGACCAAAAAAATAAATAGCCTTTCTATGGCCCACTATTTGTGAGAGAGATGGCACGCTCAGGACTGGCACACAAGCCCAGAGGCCAATATTAATCTCCCACTTTTTTTTTTTTTTTCCAGGGAAAATTTATAAACCCAATAAAAAAAATAATAAATAGGCTTTCTATGGCCCACTATCTGAGAGAGAGAGATGGCACGCTTAGGACTGGCACACAAGCCCAAAGGCCAATATTAATCTCCCACTGATTGATTTAGTGATTTTTTCAGGTAGAATTTAGAACCCAAATCAACCAAAAAAATAAATAGGCTTTCTATGGCCCACTATTTGAGAGAGATGGCAAGCTCAGGACTGGCACACAAGCCCAGAGGCCAATATTAATCTCCCACTTTTTTTTTTTTTTCCAGGGAAAATTTATAAACCCAATAAAAAAAATAATAAATAGGCTTTCTATGGCCCACTATCTGAGAGAGAGAGATGGCACGCTTAGGACTGGCACACAAGCCCAAAGGCCAATATTAATCTCCCACTGATTGATTTATTGATTTTTTCAGGTAGAATTTAGAACCCAAATCAAGCAAAAAAATTAATAGGCTTTCTATGGCCCACTGAGTGAGAGATGGCACACACAGGAGTCAGGAGTGGCACACAAGCCCTGAGGCCAATATTTTTCTCCCACTGATTGATGTTGTGATTTTTTCAGGTAGATTTTGGAACCCAAATCAAGCAAAAAAATAAATAGGCTTTCTATGGCCCACTGAGTGAGAGATGGCACACACAGGAGTAAGGAGTGGCACACAAGCCCTGAGGCCAATATTTTTCTCCCACTGATTGATGTAGTGATTTTTTCAGGTAGATTTTAGAACCCAAATCAAGCAAAAAAATAAATAGGCTTTCTTTGGCCCACTGAGTGAGAGATGACACAGACAGGGATGGCACTCTAGCAGAAATGCCAATCTTAATCTCCCACAAAAAAAAAAAAAAGGAACTGTCCTTCAATTACTATCTCCCTGCAGTAATTTCAGCCAGGTATGGCAGGCAGCAATAAGGAGTGGACTGATGCACAAATTAAATAAAAAGTGTGGACAAACAAACAAGATAGCTGTGCAGAAAGGAAGGAACAAGAGGATTTGTGCTTTGAAAAAAGCAGTTGGTTTGCACAGCGGCGTACACACAGCAATGCAGCTATCAGGGAGCCTTCTAGGGCAGCCCAATGAGCTACAGCGCTGAGGAAAAAAAAAAAATGTAGCTTCCACTGTCCCTGCACACCGAAGGTGGTGTTGGGCTGTGGAAATCGCTACAGCACAAGCGGTTTGGTGGTTAATGGACCCTGCCTAACGCTATCCCTGCTTCTGACGAAGCGGCAGCAACCTCTCCCTAAGCTCAGATCAGCAGCAGTAACATGGCGGTCGGCGGGAACGCCCCTTTATAGCCCCTGTGACGGACAGCAAGCCAATCACTGCAATGCCCTTCTCTAAGATGGTGGGGACCAGGACCTATGTCATCACGCTGCCCACACTCTGCGTTTACCTTCATTGGCTGAGAAATGGCGCTTTTCGCGTCATTGAAACGCGACTTTGGCGCGAAAGTCGCGTACCGCATGGCCGACCCTGCACAGGGGTCGGATCGGGTTTCATGAAACCCGACTTTGCCAAAAGTCGGCGACTTTTGAAAATGAACGACCCGTTTCGCTCAACCCTACTGATCGGCGCTGACTGCGACTTCTTTGCGTTGATGCAGCTGGTACTCCATTACTGCTTGCTGCTGCTCACACAACCGCTCCAACATATGTAACGTGGAATTCCACCTGGTAGGTAGGTCACATATGATGCGATGTTCCGGAAGGCGAAATCGGCGCTGCAGAGCAGCAATGCGGGATCTTGTCAAGCTGGAACGCCGCAAGTGAGCACACTCTAGGCGGGCCTTGTACAGAAGTGCATCAAGATCCGGATAGTCCCTCAGAAAACTCTGCACAACCAAATTGAGCACATGTGCCAGACATGGGATGTGAGTGAGGTTGCCAAGGGCCAAAGCTGCCACCAGATTTCGGCCATTGTCACACACTACCATGCCTGGCTGGAGATTCGCTGGCACAAACCACACATTGCTCTCCTGCTTGATGGCATTCCAGAGCTCCTGCGCTGTGTGGCTTCGATTCCCCAAAGAAACTAATTTCAAGACGGCCTGTTGACGTTTGGCCACGGCTGTGCTCATGTCGGTCGTAACAGGTAAACGTTCACGGGTCCATGTGGAGGTGGACTGTGACGGCTCCTGCAGCGATGATTCTGAGGAACTTGTGTATGAGGAGGAGTCAATGCGTACAGACTGGATTCCTGCAATCCTTGGAGTGGGCAGGACACGTCCTGCGCCACTCGCACGGTCTGTACCCGGCTCAACAACATTAACCCAATGGGCAGTGACGGAAAGGTATCGCCCCTGTCCATGTTGACTGGTCCACGCATCGGTGGTGAGGTGGACCTTGCTACTGATGGCGTTCAGTAGCGCGTGTTTTATGTGTCCCTCCACATGCTTGTGCAGGGCAGGGATGGCTTGCCTGCTGAAGTAAAAGCGGCTGGGCACCTTGTACTGTGGGACTGCCAATGCCATCAAGTCACGGAAGCTGTCAGTCTCCACCAGCCTGAATGAGAGCATTTCCAGTGACAGAATTTTGGCAATGCCTGCATTCAGAGCCTGTGCTTGGGGGTGGTTTGCCGAGAATGTCCGCCTTTTCTCCCATGCCTGTACTACCGATGGCTGTAGACTAGGCTGGGAGTGTGAGGATGACTGGGAACGTCGTGCTGTGGGTGGAATTACACTAGGTCTCTGGACAACAGTGCCAGAGGTTCTTCCATGGCGATCCTGGGAGGAAGCCGAACCAGCTGTGTGTGAGCTGGAGGAAGAGGCAACATGAGCTGAAGAGGTGGTAGCTGCCGCTGTTGGTTGGCCTAGGCCTTCAGTGTGTTTTTGTAACTCCACCGCGTGCCTGTTCCGCACATGTTTCCACTTATTTGTGGTATTGAGGTTGCTGACACTTTTCCCTCTTTTGACTTTCTGATGACACAGCTTGCATTTGACAAAACAAATGTCATCTGCAACTGTGTCAAAAAAGGACCAGGCACTGCAAGTCTTGGGAGCGCCCTTTTTGGCTTTTGGAAGAGACAGGCTCCTAACGGGTGCCAAAGTGGAGGCTACAGGCTCCGCAGTCTTCCCCCTCCCTCTCCCTCTCCCTCTTTGGCCCGTTTGGGGAATCTCTTCCTCAGAGCTGCTCCCACCACCTTCCTGTTCCTCACGCCACGATGGGTCAAGGACCTCATCATCTCCACTACCCTCTGCCACCAACTGCTCCTCCTGGGTAGTCTCGGCAGCACAGTACGCACCAGAAAGCGGCACCTGAGTTTCATCATCAGATGCGTACTGTGCTGTGGTCACCGGAGGCACTGGCCCACCTGCCTCTTGAGAGTCAGAGAGACAAAGCTGTTGGGCATCACTGCACACTGCCTCTTCTTCCATTTCTCCAATGCTGCTTGGCTGGCCCCCTGTTTCCAAGCCAAGAGATTCAGAGAACAGAAGTAGAGACGGCTCCTGTCCTGGGCTCTCTGACTGCCCGGCCAATTTGGCAGGTGGTGAAGAGACAGATGGCTGCTCTCCAGTTGTCTATGCCTGAGAGGATGTGGCACTAATTGAAGTTGATGCCGATGCGTTAGCTGCCATCCATCCGACAACACCTTCAATTTGATCTTCACACAGCAGCGGTGCACGGCGCTCTCCGACAAAGCTGTACATGAAGGACTGTTCCCTGCTGAAACTGGGTGATGATGAGTCACCGGTGCCCGCAGCAGGCACAGAATCACCACGTCCTCTCCCTGCTCCTCTCCCTGCTCCGCGCCCACGCCCACGCGCCTTACTCCCTGCCCTCTTCATCTTGGTTGACAGATAAAGATAAGCAGAAAAGTACTAAGGCCTTAGTGTGCTTATTCCTGAAATGCTCCTCCTAACAGGTGTAAGAAACACTAATTTTGTAAAGTGTGGACTAGACTTTATTATTGATAAAATGTGGCCTGCACAAGTGTTAAGTGGTGTTTGGTGAACTTAACTTTTTTTTTTGTGAAGATGGGGCTACAGAGCGAGTTTAACTCACATGGGGACCGTGCAGACAGCCGTAAACGGCGCTGCAAGGCCCCAAAACACTCCTCTAGGTTATCCTATGTAGTGTTTTTTCACAATTTAGCTGGAGACGGGTGGAAAGACACTTATAGGAATTTTTTGATAAAATGTGCAGCAGGCTGCACTATTTGCAAAAAAGGACAAGTTATTTTACGGTATGAGGCAGTGAGAAACCCTGAGCTGAATACAACCGGCTGTGGCTACACACAGACTACAGGGCGAGCTGCGCTCACACAGAGACCGTGCAGACAGCCGTATACAGCGCTGCAAGGCCCAAAAACCCTCCTCTAGGTTATCCTATGTAGTGTTTTTCCACAATTTAGCTGGAGACGGGTGGAAAGACACTAATAGGAAATTTTTGGAAAAATTTTCAACAGGCTGCACTATTTGAAAAAAAGGACAAGTTATTCAACGTTATGAGGCAGTGACGCACCCTGAGCTGAATACAACCAGCTGTGGCTGCACACAGACTACAGGGCGAGCTGCGCTCACACGGAGACCGTGCAGGCAGCCATAAACGGCGCTGCAAGGCCCAAAAACCCTCCTCTAGGTTATCCTATGTAGTGTTTTTCCACTATTTAGCTGGAGACGGGTGGAAAGACACTAATAGGAAATTTTTGGAAAAATTTACAGCAGGCTACACTCTTTGAAAAAAAGGAAAAGTTTTTTCACGGTATGAGGCAGTGACGCACCCTGAGCTGAATACACTCGGCTGTGGTTGCACACAGACTACAGGGTGAGCTGCGCTCACACGGAGACCGTGCAGACAGCCGTAAACGGCGCTGCAAGGCCCAAAAAAACCCCTCTAGGTTATCCTATGTAGTGTTTTTTCACAATTTAGCTGGAGACGGGTGGAAAAACACTAATAGGAATTTTTAGAAAAAATGTACAGCAGGCTGCACTATGAGCAAAAAAGGACAATGGATAGAACTGTATGAGGCAGTGTCAACCCCCCCTGAGCTGTATACAACCGGGTATATGGCTGCACACAGACTACAGAGTGAGCTGCACACACACACACACAGAGACCTTGCAGAACGCTGTTAGGCTACGTTCACACTAGCGTTCGGCTAGTGTGCGTCGCGCTAGCGTCGGGCGACGCAGCGGCGACGCACGCGTCATGCGCCCCTATGTTTAACATGGGGGACGCATGCATTTTTGCTTGTTGCGTTTTCCGACACGTGCGTCTTTTTTGACGCTAGCGTCGGACCAAGAAAACGCAACAAGTTGCATTTTTCTTGCGTCCGATTTTCGTCAAAAAACGACGCACGCGTCGAAAAACGCAGCGTTTTTGCGTGCGTTTGCACGCGTTTTTCGGTGCGTTGTGCGTCGCGTCGCCGACGCAGCGGTGCACAACGCTAGTGTGAACGTAGCCTTAAAACAGCGCTGCAAGGCAAGAGCAAGGTGAACACACAGCGTTTGCTAAATTAGCCTTGGAAAAGCAAAATAAAGCAATTAGCTATCTCAACTGGCCCTAAGTTAGAACACAGCGTCCTGTCCCTAACTGAAATCACAGCAGAGTGAGCGCGAAATGGCGGCAGTGTTTTTTATAGTGCAGAGTCACATCATTTCAGCAGCCAATCACAGCCTTGCCAGTACTTACATGCCCACCATGCTAAACAGGATGTGCCCACACTTCCATTCATTCCTCATTGGCTGCTGCGTGCAGTTTGAATTCTGGGAACTTCCGATTCCGGTATCCGATATGCGGGAAATATCGGAATTCGGTATCGGAATTCCGATACCGCAAATATCGGCCGATACCCGATACTTGCGGTATCGGAATGCTCCACACTAGTCCTGACGAGAATGAATAAGAGTAATGGTTAGAGTTTTTGCTGAGTCACTAGGTAAGAAAGGGTCAAATTCTAGAGTTGTTTTTGAGATGTATGGTTAAAGCCAGAAGTGTTCATACACTATATAAAAAGACACATATGCATGTTTTTCTCAGTATCTGACATGAAATCAGAATAAACCTTTTCCGTTTTAGGTCAACTAGGATTACCATAATTATTAATATTTGCCAAATGCCAGAATAATGTGAGAGAATGTTTTGAGGCATTTTTATTACTTACTGCAAAGTCAAAAGTTTACATACATTTCATTAGTATTTGGTACCATTGCCCTAAAACTGAATGACTTGGGTCAAACGTTTGGAATATCCTTCCACAAGTTTCTCACAGTAGATGGTCGGAATTTGGGCCTATTCCTACTGACAAAATTGGTGTACCTGATCCAGGTTTGTATGACGCCTTGCTGGCACCTCCCATTTCAGCTTTGCCCATAAATTTTCAATAGGATTGAGATCAGGGCTTTGTAATGGCCACTCCAAAACAATGAGTTTGTTGTCATTAAGCCACTTTGTTACCATTTTGGCAGCATGCTGCGGGCCATTGACCATTTGTAAGACACATTTCTGCCCAAGCTTTAACTTCCTGGCTGATGTCTTGAGATGTTGCTTCAGTATTGACACATAATCTTCTTTTCTCACAATGCCATCTATTTTGTGAAGTGCACCAGTCCCTCCAGCAGCAAAACAACCCCACAACACGATGGTGCCACCCCGTGTTTCAGAGTTGGATGGTGTTCTTAGGCTTCCAAGCTTCTCCCTTTTGCCTCCAAACATAACGATGTTCATTATTTCCAAAAAGTTCAATTTTAGTTTCATCAGACCACAGGACATGTCTCCAAAGATTAAGGTCTTTGTTCCTGTGTGCATTTGCAAACATTAATCTGCCTTTTTTATGTTTCTTTTGGAGTAATGGCTTCTTCCTGGTAGAGTGACCTGTTGTGAATTCCGCTCTTGGGCTCCCTCCGGTGGTTGTAAGTATCATTTTTTTGAGTTCTGCTCTTGGGCTCCCTCCTGTGGTTTTGAGTGGTATGGCTGCTTCTTGGATTTAGCTTCTGCAGCTGTTTTCACTTATCGTCTTCTTGGCTCGGCTATATTAGTCTGGCCTTTTCTCTCATTCATTGCCAGTTGTCAATTGTTCCTGCCTGGAGTCATTGCTCTTAGGATTTCCTGACACTCTGACAAGCTCTGCAAAGCTAAGTCCTTGCTTGTCTTTTTGCAGTTCACTTTTTGTGGACTTTGTTGATCAGCATTTTGTAGTTTTTGCTCTTTTGCCCAGCTTATCAATATGCATCTATTCAGCTAGCTGGAAGCTCTGGGCAGCAGAGTTTGCCCTCCACACCTTTAGTTAGGTGTGGAGACTTTTTGCATTTCTCTGCGGTGGACTTTTTCTAGTTTTTTTTTACTGACCGCACAGGGTACTTTTTCTATCTAGCTAAAAGTGGCCTCCTGTGCTAAATCTTGTTTCATACTATGTATGTCATTTCCTTCTCCTCTCACAGTCATTACATGTGGGGGGCTATCTATCCTTTGGGGATTTTCTCTGAGGCAAGATAGTTTTCCTGCTTCTGTCTTTAGGGGTAGTTAGCTCTTAGGCTGTGTCGAGGGGTCTAGGGAGTTTCAGGTACCCCCCACGGCTACTTCTAGTGTTGTGTTGAGCTTAGGGACTGCGGTCAGTATAGCTACCACCTGCTCAGAGCTAGTCACATGTCGCTCCTTAATCACCAGATCATAACAGTACAACTGGCCAAAAATGAGCTGAATGCATCTCAAAAGAAGGAAAAGAAAAGGAGTTCTGAGCCATTTTTTTTTCTTTGGTTTGTTTTGTCATTTTTCTTCCTCTTAATTTCTGGGTGATTCAGGATTTGGATGCAGGCATGGATGTGCAGAGGTTATTTTCTCGTGTGGATCAGCTTGCTGCAAGAGTACAGAGTATTCAAGATTATGTTGTTCAGACTCCGGCCTTAGAGCCTAGAATTCCTACTCCGGATTTGTTTTACGGGGATAGATCTAAGTTTTTGAACTTTAAAAATAACTGCAAATTTTTTTTTGCTCTGAAACCCCGTTCCTCTGGTGATCCTATTCAGCAAGTAAAGATAGTTATTTCTCTGCTGCGTGGTGACCCTCAGGACTGGGCATTCTCTCTTGAGTCAGGGAATCCGGCATTGCTTAATGTGGATGCATTTTTTCAATCGCTTGGATTATTGTATGATGAACCTAACTCTGTAGAGCATGCTGAGAAAACACTGTTGGCCCTGTGTCAGGGTCAGGAAGCGGCAGAATTATACTGCCAGAAATTTAGAAAATGGTCTGTGCTCACTAAATAGAATGAGGATGCTCTGGCAGCAATTTTCAGAAAGGGTCTCTCTGAAGCCCTTAAAGATGTTATGGTGGGGTTTCCCACGCCTGTCAGTTTGAGCGAATCTATGTCTCTGGCCATTCAGATTGATCGGCGCCTGCGCGAACGCAAAGTGGTGCACCATATGGCAGTGTCCTCTGAGCAGAGCCCTGAGCCCATGCAATGTGATAGGATTTTGACTAGAGCGGAACAGAGGGGATACAGACGTCAGAATGGGCTGTGTTTTTACTGTGGTGATTCTGCTCATGCTATTTCTGATTGCCCTAAGCGTATTAAGAGGGTCGCTAGATCTTTTACCATTAGTACTGTGCAGCCTAAGTTTCTCCTGTCTGCGACCCTTATTTGCTCATTGTCATCTTTTTCTGTCATGGCATTTGTGGATTCAGGCGCTGCTCTGAACTTAATGGACTTAGAATTCGCTAGGCGCTGTGGTTTTTCTTTGCAGCCTTTGCAGAGTCCCATACCCTTGAGGGGTATTGATGCTACACCATTGGCCAAGAATAAACCTCAGTATTGGACTCAGCTGACTATGTGCATGGCTCCTGCACATCAAGACGATTGCCGTTTTCTGGTGTTGCATAATTTACATGATGTTTTTGTACTGGGTTTTCCATGGTTACAAGTACACAATCCAGTGCTGGATTGGAAATCAATGTCTGTGACTAGTTGGGGTTGTCAAGGGGTACATAGTGACGTTCCTTTAATGTCAATTTCCTCTTCCCCCTCTTCTGATGTTCCTGAATTTTTGTCAGACTTCCAGGATGTATTCGATGAGCCCAAGTCCAGTTCCCTTCCTCCACACAGGAACTGTGATTGTGCTATTGACTTGATTCCTGGCTGTAAGTTCCCTAAGGGCCGACTTTTCAATCTGTCTGTGCCAGAGCATGCCGCCATGCGGAGCTATGTCAAGGAGTCTTTAGAGAAGGGGCATATTCGGCCGTCTTCGTCACCATTGGGAGCGGGATTCTTCTTTGTTGCCAAGAAGGATGGTTCCTTAAGACCCTGTATTGATTATCGCCTTCTTAATAAAATCACAGTCAAATTCCAATACCCTTTACCTTTGCTCTCCGATTTGTTTGCTAGGATTAAGGGGGCTAGTTGGTTTACCAAAATTGACCTTCGAGGGGCATATAATCTTGTTCGTATTAATCAGGGTGATGAATGGAAAACTGCATTTAATACGCCCGAAGGCCATTTTGAATACCTAGTGATGCCTTTCGGGCTTTCTAATGCCCCTTCTGTATTTCAGTCCTTTATGCATGATATTTTCCGCAATTATCTTGACAAATTCTTGATTGTGTATTTGGATGATATTTTGATTTTTTCCGATGATTGGGAGTCTCATGTGAAGCAGGTCAGGATGGTATTCCAGATCCTTCGTGATAATGCTCTATTTGTGAAGGGGTCTAAGTGCCTATTTGGAGTTCAGAAGGTCTCTTTTATGGAGTTTATTTTTTCTCCTTCGTCTATAGAAATGGATCCTGTTAAGGTCCAAGCCATTCATGACTGGATTCAACCCACATCTGTGAAGAGCCTTCAGAAATTTTTGGGCTTTGCTAATTTTTATCGCCGTTTCATTGCCAACTTCTCTAGTGTGGTTAAACCCCTGACCGATTTGACGAAGAAAGGCGCTGATGTGACTAATTGGTCCTCTGAGGCTGTTGAGGCCTTTCAGGAGCTTAAATGCCGATTTACTTCTGCCACTGTCTTGCATCAGCCGGATGTTTCTCTTCCTTTTCAGGTTGAGGTTGACGCTTCTGAGATTGGGGCAGGGGCCGTTTTGTCACAGAGGATATCTGATGGTTCCTTGATGAAGCCATGTGTCTTCTTTTCCCGAAAGTTTTTTGCCTGCGGAACGCAATTATGATGTCGGCAATCGGGAGTTGTTGGCTATGAAGTGGGCATTTGAGGAGTGGCGACATTGGCTTGAGGGAGCCAAGCACCACATTGTGGTCTTGACCGATCATAAGAATCTGATTTACCTTGAGTCGGCCAAGCGGCTGAATCCTAGACAGGCTCGGTGGTCCCTGTTTTTCTCCCGTTTTGATTTTGTGGTCTCATATCTTCCAGGATCTAAGAATGTTAAAGCGGATGCCCTCTCTCGGAGTTTTTTGCCTGATTCCCCTGGAGTCCTTGAGCCGGTTGGTATTCTTAAGGAAGGGGTGATTCTGTCTGCCATCTCCCCTGATTTGCGGTGGGCGCTTCAGGAATTTCAGGCTAATAAACCTGACCGCTGTCCTGTAGGGAAGCTGTTTGTTCCTGATAAATGGACAAGTAAGGTAATTTCTGAGGTCCATTGTTCTGTGTTGGCCGGTCATCCTGGGATTTTTGGTACCAGAGATTTGGTTGCTAGGTCCTTTTGGTGGCCTTCCTTGTCGCGGGATGTGCGATCTTTTGTGCAGTCCTGTGGGACTTGTGCCCGGGCTAAGCCTTGCTGTTCCCGCGCTAGTGGGTTCCTTTTGCCTTTGCCCATTCCGGAGAGGCCTTGGACGCATATTTCCATGGATTTTATTTTGGATCTTCTTGTGTCTCAGAGGATGTCTGTTATCTGGGTTCTCTAAAATGGTCCATTTGGTACCTTTGCCTAAATTGCCTTCCTCCTCTGATTTGGTTCCATTGTTTTTTCAACATGTGGTTCGTTTTCATGGCATTCCGGAGAATATTGTGTCTGACAGAGGTTCCCAGTTTGTTTCCAGGTTTTGGCGGGCCTTTTGTGCTAGGATGGGTATTGATTTGTCTTTTTCTTCGGCGTTCCATCCTCAGACAAATGGCCAAACTGAGCGAACTAATCAAACCTTGGAAACCTATTTGAGATGCTTTGTGTCTGCTGATCAGGATGATTGGGTGACTTTTTTGCCGTTGGCCGAGTTTGCCCTTAATAATCGGGCCAGTTCGGCTACTTTGGTTTCGCCTTTCTTTTGTAATTTTGGTTTCCATCCTCGTTTTTCTTCAGGGCAGGTTGAGCATTCTGATTGTCCTGGTGTGGATTCTGTGATGGACAGGTTACAGCAGATTTGGACTCATGTGGTGGACAATTTGACGTTGTCCCAGGAAAAGGCTCAGCGTTTTGCTAACTGCCGTCGGTGTGTTGGTCCTCGGCTTCGTGTAGGGGATTTGGTCTGGTTGTCTGTTGTGAATTCTGTGGCAGAGCTCCCTCCTGTGGTCACAAGTGGTACTTCGGCTGATTCTGTCTATGAGCTTCCGTTGGTGGATGTGAGTGGTACTGCGGCTTCTGAGTTTCCTTCCTCAGGTGATGTGGTGAAGTCGTTAGGTGCTGCTCTATTTAACTCCACCTAGTGCTTTGCTCCTGGCCTCCAGTCAATGTTCTAGTATTGGTCTTGCTTCCTCCTGGATCGTTCCTGTTATGCTCTGCATAAGCTAAGTTTTGCTTGTGTTATTTTTGTTTGCTATTTTTTATGTCCAGCTTGCTTTATTGGTTTTAATGCTTGCTGGAAGCTCTGGGACGCAGAGGGAGCACCTCCGTACCGTTAGTCGGTGCGGAGGGTCTTTTTGCCCCCTCTGCGTGGTTGTTTGTAGGGTTTTGTGTTGACCGCAAAGTTATCTTTCCTATCTTCGGTCTGTTCAGTAAGTTGGGCCTCACTTTGCTAAATCTATTTCATCTCTGCGTTTGTATTTTCATCTCTACTCACAGTCATTATATGTGGGGGGCTGCCTTTTCCTTTGGGGTATTTCTCTGAGGCAAGGTAGGCTTATTTTTCTATCTTAGGCCTAGCTAGTTTCTCAGGCTATGCCGAGTTGCATAGGGAACGTTAGGCGCAATCCACGGCTGCCTCTAGTGTGGTTGGATAGGATTAGGGATTGCGGTCAGCAGAGTTCCCACGTCTCAGAGCTCATCCTATGTCTTTTGGATATTGTCAGGTCACTTTGTGTGCTCTGAACTTCAAGGTCCATTGTGGTTCTGAATTACCTAATCATAACAGTTGTCCTCTCGTCATGTTCCTATGAAGGTTTCTTCCCCTAAGTTCAAGCCTCGGTTTATCGGTCCTTATAAGATTTCTGAGATTATCAATCCTGTGTCTTTTCGTTTGGCCCTTCCAGCCTCTTTTGCCATCCACAATGTTTTCCATAGATCTTTGTTGCGGAGATATGTGGTGCCCGTTGTTCCATCTGTTGATCCTCCTGCCCCGGTGTTGGTTGAGGGGGAGTTGGAATATGTGGTTGAGAAAATTTTGGATTCTCGTTTTTCAAGGCGGAAGCTTCAGTATCTTGTCAAGTGGAAGGGTTATGGCCAGGAGGATAATTCTTGGGTTGTTGCCTCCGATGTTCATGCCGCCGATTTGGTTCGTGCTTTTCATTTGGCTCGTCCTGATCGGCCTGGTGGCTCTGGTGAGGGTTCGGTGACCCCTCCTCAAGGGGGGGGTACTGTTGTGAATTCCGCTCTTGGGCTCCCTCCGGTGGTTGTAAGTAGCATTTTTGTGAGTTCTGCTCTTGGGCTCCCTCCTGTGGTTTTGAGTGGTATGGCTGCTTCTTGGATTTAGCTTTTGCAGCTGTTTTCACTGATCGTCTTCTTGGCTCGGCTATATTAGTCTGGCCTTTTCTCTCATTCATTGCCAGTTGTCAATTGTTCCTGCCTGGAGTCATTGCTCTTAGGATTTCCTGACACTCTGACCAGCTCTGCAAAGCTAAGTCCTTGCTTGTCTTTTTGCAGCTCACTTTTTGTGGATTTTGTTGATCAGCATTTTGTAGTTTTTGCTCTTTTGTCCAGCTTATCAATATGGATCTATTCAGCTAGCTGGAAGCTCTGGGCAGCAGAGTATGCCCTCCACACCTTTAGTTAGGTGTGGAGACTTTTTGCATTTCTCTGCGGTGGACTTTTTCTAGTTTTTTTTTACTGACCGCACAGTGCTCTTTTCTGTACTTTTTCTATCTAGCTAGAAGTGGCCTCCTGTGCTAAATCTTGTTTCATACTACGTATGTCATTTCCTTCTCCTCTCACAGTCATTACATGTGGGGGGCTATCTATCCTATGGGGATTTTCTCTGAGGCAAGATAGTTTTCCTGCTTCTTTCTTTAGGGGTAGTTAGCTCTTAGGCTGTGTCGAGGGGTCTAGGGAGTTTCAGGTACCCCCCACGGCTACTTCTAGTGTTGTGTTGAGCTTAGGGACTGCGGTCAGTATAGCTACCACCTGCTCAGAGCTAGTCACATGTCGCTCCTTAATCACCAGATCATAACAGTGACCTTTCAGCCCATGTTGATACAATATTCGTTTCACTGGGGATATTGACACAATCTTACCAGCTTCCACCATCATCTTCACAAGGTCTTTTGCTTTTGCCCTTGGGTTGATATGCACATGTCGTACAAATTGAAAAACAATAGGGAGACAAAGAGCGCAATAGGGTCTTATCCACGTTACACAGAGGAGAATATATACCAAATTTGCCCCCAATTTTTTATTTTCCCAAGAGTAAGAGAAGAAATTGGACCCCAAAAGTTGTACAATTTGTCCTGAGTACGCTGATACCCCATATGTGGGGGTAAACCACTGTTTGGACGCATGGGAGGGCTCGGAAGGGAAGGAGCGCCGTTTGACTTTTCAATGCAAAATTGACAGGAATTGAGATGGGACGCCATGTTGTGTTTGGAGAGCCACTGATGTGCGTAAACATTGAAACCCTCCACAATTGACACCATTTTGGAAAGTAGACCCCCTAAGGAACTTATCTAGAGGTGTGGTGAGCACTTTGACCCACCAAGTGCTTCACAGAAGTTTATAATGCAGAACCGTAAAAATAAAAATCATATTTTTTCACAAAGATTATGTTTTCGCCCCCAATTTTCTTATTTTCCAAAGGGTAAAAGAAGAAATTGGACCCCAAAAGTTGTTGTACAATTTGCCCTGAGTACGCTGATACCTCATATGTGGGGGTAAATCACTGTTTGGGCGCATGGGAAAGCTCGGAAGGGAAGGAGCGCCGTTTGACTTTTCAATGCAAAATTGACAGGAATTGAGATGGGACACCATGTTGCGTTTGGAGAGCCACTGATGTGCCTAAACATTGAAACCCCCCACAAGTGACACCATTTTGGAAAGTAGACCCCCTAAGGAACTTATCTAGATGTGTTTTGAGCGCTTTGACCCACCAAGGGCTTCACAGAAGTTTACAATGCAGAGCCGTAAAAATAAAACAAAATTTTTTTCCCACAAAAATTATATTTTAGCCCCCAGTTTTGTATTTTCCCGAGGGTAACAGGAGAAATTGGACCCCAAAATTTGTTGCCCAATTTGTCCTGAGTGCGATGATACACCATATGTGGGGGGAACCACTGTTTCGGCACATGGGAGAGCTCGGAAGGGAAGGAGCGCCATTTGGAATGCAGACTTAGATGGAATGGTTTGCAGGTGTCACATTGCGTTTGCAGAGCCCCTAATGTACCTTAACAGTAGAAACCCCGCACAAGTGACACCATTTTGGAAAGTAGACCCCCTAAGGAACTTATCTAGATGTGTGGTGAGCGCTTTGACCCACCAAGGGCTTCACAGAAGTTTATAATGCAGAGCCGTAAAAATAAAAATTTTCCCACAAAAATTATTTTTTAGCCCCCAGTTTTGTATTTTCCCGAGGGTAACAGGAGAAATAGGACGCCAAAATTTGTTGTCCAATTTGTCCTGAGTGTGCTGATACCCCATATATGGGGGGCAACCACTGTTTGGGCGCATGGAAGGGCTCGGAAGGGAAGGAGCTCCATTTGGAATGCAGACTTAGATGGAATGGTCTGCAGGTGTCACATTGCGTTTGCAGAGCCCCTAATGTACCTAAACAGTAGAAACCCCCCCACAAGTGGCACCATTTTGGAAACTAGACCCTCTAAGGAACTCATCTAGATGTGTTGTGAGAGCTTTGAACTCCCAAGTGTTTCACTACAGTTTGTAACGCAGAGCCGTGAAAATAAAAAATAAAAAACTTTCCCCAAAAGATTATTTTTTAGCCCCCAGTTTTGTATTTTCCCGAGAGTAAGAGGAGAAATTCGACCCCAAAAGTTGTTGTCCAATTTGTTCTGAGTACGCTGATACCCCATATGTGGGGGGAACCACCGTTTGGGTGCATGGGAGGGCTCGGAAGGGAAGGAGTGCCATTTGGATGCAGACTTAGATGGAATGGTCTGCAGGCGTCACATTGCATTTGCAGAGCCCCTAGTGTACCTAAACAGTAGAAATTCCCCACAAGTGACCCCATATTGGAAACTAGACCCCCTAAGGAACTCATCTAGATGTGTTGTGAGAACTTTGAACCCCCAAGTGTTTCACTACAGTTTATAACTCAGAGCCGTGAAAATAAAAAATATTTTTTTTTTCCACAAAAATTATTTTTTAGCCCCAAGTTTTGTATTTTCCCAAGGGTAACAGGAGAAATTGGACCACCAAAGTTGTTGTCCTATTTGTCCTGAGTACGCTGATACTGCATATGTAGGGGTAAACCCCTGTTTGGGCACACGGGAGAGCTCGGAAGGGAAGAAGCACTGTTTTACTTTTTCAACGCAGAATTGGCTGGAATTGAGATCGGACGCCATGTCACGTTTAGAGAGCCCCTGATGTGCCTAAACAGTGGAAACCCCCCAATTATAACTGAAACCCTAATCCAAACACCCCCCTAACCCTCATCCCAACAGTAACCCTAACCACACCTCTAACCCTGACACACCCCTAACCCTAATCCCAACCCTATTCCCAACTGTAAATGTAATCTAAACCCTAACCGTATCTTTAGCCCCAACCCTAACCCTAACTTTAGCCCCAACCCTAACTGTAGCCCTAACCCTATCCCTAACCCTAGCCCTAGCCCTAACCCTAACCCTAGCCCTAACCCTAGCCCTAACCTTAGCCCTAACCCTAACCCTAGCCCTAACCCTAGCCCTAACCCTAACCCTAGCCCTAATGGGAAAATGGAAATAAATACATTTTTTTAATTTTTCCCTAACTAAGGGTGTGATGAAGCGGGGTTTTATTTACTTTTATAGCGGGTTTTTTACCGGATTTTTATGATTGGCAGCTGTCACACACTGAAAGATGCTTTTTATTGCAAAACATATTTTTTGCGTTACCATATTTTGAGAGCTATAATTTTTCCATATTTTGGTCCACAGAGTCATGTGAGGTCTTGTTTTTTGCGGGACAAGTTGATGTTTTTATTGGTAACATTTTTGGTCACGTGACATTTTTTGATCGCTTTTTATTCCGATTTTTGTGAGGCAGAATGACCAAAAACCAGCAATTCATGAATTTCTTTTGGGGGAAGCGTTTATACCATTTCGCGTTTGGTAAAAATTGATAAAGCAGTTTTATTCTTCAGGTCAGTATGATTACAGCGACACCTCATTTATACAATTGATTTATGGTTTGGCGCTTTTATACGATAAAAACTATTTTATAGAAAAAATAATTATTTTTGCATCGCTTTATTCTCAGGCCAATAACTTTTTTATTTTTTTGCTGATGATTCTGTCTGGTGACTCGTTTTTTGCTGGACAAGATGATGTTTTCAGTGGTGCCATGGTTATTTATATTTGTCTTTTTGATCGCGTGTTATTCCACTTTTTGTTCGGCGGTATGATAATAATGCGTTGTTTTTTGCCTCGTTTTTTTTTTCCTTACGGTGTCTACTGAAGGGGTTAACTAGTGGGCCAGTTTTATACGATACTAAATATGTGTACTTTTATTTTATTTTTTTTATTTAGATAAAGAAATGTATTTATGGGAATAATATATATATATTTTTTTTTCATTATTTAGGAATATTTTTTTTTTTTTTTTTACACATTTGGAAATTTTTTTTTTCGTTTTTTACTTTGTCCCAGGGGGGGACATCACAGATCGGTGATCTGACAGTTTGCATAGCATAGTTGATGGAACTTGGTCTACAGAGCTGACCACAACTCCTCAGCTGTGTGATTCACATTTCCCAGACATTTCAATGTAAACTCAGCATAGTAAAGAGGTGTGTAGGATTCCTTCTGCGCAGTTAGAATGCGGGTGGCATTACCAGACAGGCTTTGGGTGCAGGTGGAGGACCAGAGGAGGTTGAGGAGGCAGAAACAGTGAAGGAACTTCTAGATACAGAGGATCGACGAGCAACTCGTGGGGATGGCAAGACTTGGACAGCAGCCCCTTCTCCTGATGTCACCATAGTTACCCAGTGCCCAGTCACCGACATGTAACGCCCCTGTCCATGTCTACTCGTCGAAGTGTCTGTGGTGAAATGCACCCTGTCATGCACACAGTTTCTCAAGGAAGCAGTGATGTTGTGTGCGACATGCTGGTGTAGCGCAGGCACAGCTTTCTTTGAGAAGCAGCGGCGACTGGGCATCTGGTACTGGGGCACTGCGACAGACAAAAGGTCTCAAAAATCCTCTGTGTCCACCAGGCGGAAAGGCAGCATTTCTGTAGCCAACAGCTTGCAGATGGTAAAATTCAACCTCTTAGCTTTGTCATGGCTAGGAGGAAATGGTCTTTTACTTGTCCACATCTGAGGGACTGAGGGCTGGCTGCTGTGCTTAGACGGAGTTGAGTAGGGTGTCCCCGGCAAACTGCTGGTCTGTGAGGAAGGTGCAGGCGGAGATGTTATGTTGCCTTGCTCAAAATGTGGTCTCGATGTCGGAGAGCGCTCAACACCAGCAGGTGTTTCCACTTGCAAATGTCCTGACGACCTGACAGTCACACTGGCTGTTGCGGGTAAAGAGGTGGAAGGTCTGCGTCCAAAACCATGTGCGACTGCTGTCCCCAAAGTCATAGAGGATGAAGAGGATGCGGATGCACTTGATGGGGCAGACAGTGGTTGACCCGACCCACTAGGCCGCATTGTAGCACAGTGAGCTTCCCACTGCAACTTATGCCTCATATCCATGTGACGGTTCATGCATGAACTTCTCAAGCTAGTCATTTTTTGGCCTCTACTGAGATTTTGGTGACAAATTACAGACAACATGAGTTGGGTCATCCTTTGCAATGTCAAAAAATGCCCAGGCTATGCAAGGCTTAGAGCCCATGCGACCGGAAGAGCCACCACGACTTCTGCTCAGAGGCACAGTTGGGGTTGAGGATGCAGTTGTTGACGTGCTTCCAGTACTCTGTCTCTGTCCAGGAAGGCGCAACCTAACCTCGTCGTCAGACTCGTCACTAGCATCCTCCTCCACCTCCTCTGCTGACCTCATGGACTGGCGGACTGTGGGTTGCCAGTAAGTGGGGTCTCCAACCTCATCATCATCATCCTGTGTGTTCTCACACCTATCGTCCTGAGAGCCAACCTCTTCCTGCCCTGACCGAAAAGTCATGTTTTTGTTCCAATTAGGTATCTCAGTCTCATCATCATCTTCCTCATTGTCTCCACCAACAGGAGTTACAGTTTGGGAATTATGCTCTGAACCTTCTTCATCTGGGCCTGGATCCGACTCACAAAGATTCTGGGCATCAGTGCAAATCATTTCCTTGTCTGGATTCACAGAAGCTCTGGAGCAGACTTCTGATTCCCAGGCTATAGTATGAGTAAACAGCTCTGCAGACTCAACCATCTGTGTTTCCCCATACTCAGACGGGCGGCTGGAGACTTGGGAGCTGTGAGGAAGCAAGTGCGATTGGGGTGACAACTCTGAGGACTGGAGTAGTTGTGATGTTGAAGTTGACATGGAGGAGAGCCCATTAGAACGAGCACTTGATATCTGTTCAAGCACCTGCTATTTTTGTGCCTCATCTGGAATTTTTGGCGATGCTCGTAGCGATGGTCATAAGAAAGGGATCATATCAGATTGTCCTCGAAAAGAAGTAGACATCTTACTTTGGCTGGAAGATGGTCTTTCTTCTGCAGATGTTACTGTTACTTTACCACCTACCTCATGGACACAACCTTTTTTTCCCTTTCCAACATGCCTATTCCCCTTTCCACCAGCAGCAGGCCTTTTGCCACTCATTTTGGCGCGTAACTAATTGGCAATTCTGTATCTGTAGTTGTTGGTACAAAAACCGATGGATGAAAACAGAGCAGAACTGAGTGACCAAACTGTGGTACTAGGCCCAAAAGGATTTACTGGGTTAGGTGCAGTAAAAATTTTGATACACAGGCGGTGTAGTTAGCTTCACAGGCGGGCTACTCCGCTGATGTGCAGACACAGCTCCTAGACCCAAAACTATTTACTGGGTTAGATGCAGTAAAAATTTAGATACACAGGCGTGCAGACACTGCTCCTAGGCCCAAAACTATTTACTGGGTTAGATGCAGTAAAAATTTAGATACACAGGCGGTGTAGTTAGCTTCACAGGTGGGCTACTCCGCTGACGTGCAGACACAGCTCCTAGGCCCAAAACTTTTTACCGGGTTAGATACAGTAAAAATTTAGATATACAGGCAGTGTAGTTAGCTTCACAGGTGGGCTACTCCGCTGACGTGCAGACACAGCTCCTAGGCCCAAAACTATTTACTGGGTTAGATGCAGTAAAAATTTAGATATACAGGCAGTGTAGTTAGCTTCACAGGCGGGCTACTCCGCTGATGTGCAGACACAGCTCCTAGGCCCAAAACTATTTACTGGGTTAGATGCAGTAAAAATTTGGATACACAGGCGGCATAGTTAGCTTCACAGGTGGGCTACTCCACTGACGTGCAGACACTGCTCCTAGGCCCAAAACTATTTACTGTGTTGGATGCAGTAAAAATTTAGATACACAGGCCGTGTAGTTGGCTTCACAGGCGGGCTACTCCACTGACGTGCAGACACTGCTCCTAGGCCCAAAACAATTTACTGGGTTAGGTGCAGTAAAAATTTAGATACACAGGCGTGCAGACACTGCTCCTAGGCCCAAAACTATTTACTGGGTTAGATGCAGTAAAAATTTAGATACACAGGCGGTGTAGTTAGCTTCACAGGCGGGCTACTCCGCTGATGTGCAGACACTGCTCCAAGGCCCAAAATAATTTACTGGGTTAGATGCAGTAAAAATTTAGATACACAGGCGGTGTAGTTAGCTTCACAGGCGGGCTACTCCGCTGACGTGCAGACACTGCTCCTAGGCCCAAAACTATTTACTGGGTTAGATGAAGTAAAAATTTAGATACACAGGCGGTGTAGCTAGCTTCACTGGCGGGCTACACAGATGACTATCAGACAATGCTACTAAGCCCAAAAGGATTGGCTGAGCTAGATTACACCAAATGCTGTGACAAACACTTGCACAGCACTGGCACAGACCTGCCTGGCAAAAAGTGCTAGGAACTGCTGTAACCTACCCTGAAAAGGGCTGATATTACAACTAGTCCCGACTTCCCCGACTCCCTAAACCTATCTCTCTGACAATTCGCTCCCAAAAAAGACTCTTAGTCTGTATAGCGCCCACAGCAGCAGCGGTGCCATCTAACACTAAGTTGCAGCAGTGAGGAAATGGTGGCGATGGGGCAAATGGCTGGTTCTTATAGGGCAAGGACATGTGACATACACAGCCAATGACACATTCCCTTGCTTGTGTGCATCACATGCACATTGCTGTGTGTGTGTGCACTGCTGATAGGCTGAGAGACTGCACCACCCCACTGTTAATGCGGGAAAGAAAAAAAAAAGGAGATCATCATTATTTCAGCACAGATCTATCCCCCGCCCACTCGCCCACTCTTCACTGAAACAGTCTATTAACAATGATAAACAGTTTTAATGTGAAAATCAAGTTAGACTTTTGGTGAACGAACAGTTATCAAACATGCAAATTGCCTCTTCTGAGAAAAAGAGGACTTAAACTCTATAGCGCCACCTGTTGGAAGTAGCGATCCTAAAAGTCACAATCAACCCTTTAACGAGTCGTGCAATATGACTTAGGATAAAAGCCAAATCAGTATCTCAATTCGCAGACACGGTGTTTGGGAATGTTGGCCCTCGTCAGTGCGAAGCATGAGAACTGATTTGGCTAGGTGAGAGGCTCTGGACTGGGGTCTAAGGGGTAACGTTTCTCCTTATGGAGAGTGACATACCGGGCAGCACGGTGGCGCAGTGGTTAGTACTGCAGCCTTGCAGCGCTGGAGTCCTGGGTTCTAATCCCACCCAGGACAACATCTGCAAAGAGTTTGTATGTTCTCTCCGTGTTTGCGTTGGTTTCCTCTGGGTACTCTGGTTTCCTCCCACATTCCAAAAGACATACTGATAGGGAATCTAGATTGTGAGCCCCATCGGGGACAGCGATGATAATGTGTGCAAACTGTAAAGCGCTGCGGAATATGTTAGCGCTATACAAAAATAAAGATTATTTATTAAAAAACATATATTACTATTCACAACATGCATTAACTTGATTGGTCCTCCTGAATTAAATATATCTAGTGCTGTAGGTACTGGGCTTATTCTGTAGATCATGTTCTTTGTGGCAAAACCTGGTGTGAAGAAACCAGATTGTATCTTAATTACCCAGAGAGCTACGTTTTTGCAAACCAATAAGAACTGACTTTTCATCTGTATATTGGCTTGTGCATTTAAGTGTTTATGTCTGGTGGTTCAAGAAGACAGACTTGCAAACTGATACTATCTGACATACTGTGTAAAGGTACCGTCACATTTAGCGACGCTGCAGCGATATAGACAATGATGCCGATCGCTGCAGCATCGCTGTTTAGGTCGTTGCGTGGTCGCTAGAGAGCTGTCACACAGACAGCTCTACAGCGACCAACGATGCCGAAGTCCCCGGGTAACCAGGGTAAACATCGAGTTACTAAGCGCAGGGCCGCGCTTAGTAACCCGATGTTTACGCTGGTTACCATTGTAAATGTAAAAAAAAAAAAACACTACATACTTACATTCCGGTGTCTGTCGCGTCCCCTCGCCGTCAGCTTCCCGCACTGTGTCAGCGCCGGCCGGCCATAAAGCAGAGCACAGCGGTGACGTCAACGCTCTGCTTTACGGCCGGCGCTTACACAGTGCAGGGAAGGTGACGGTGAGGGACACGACAGACACCAGAATGTAAGTATGTAGTGTTTGGTTTTTTTACATTTACAATGGTAACCAGGGTAAACATCGGGTTACTAAGCGCGGCTCTGTGCTTAGTAACCCGATGTTTACCCTGGTTACCAGGGGACTTCGGCATCGTTGGTCACTGGAGAGCTGTCTGTGTGACAGCTCTTCAGCGACCACACAACGACGAAACAGCGAAGCTGCAGCGATCGGCATCGTTGCCTATATCGCTGCAGCGTCGCTTAATGTGACGGTACCTTAAGGGTAGCTTACATGCTTTGGGTATAAAAAAGACTGAGAGATCACATCCGGGGGGAGACTGAAGTACACAGAGCTACCAACCCTATGCTTGTCCTTACCTCTTCTCTGTGCATTCATCCACAGATAGAGTAGTGACCCTGGGAGCTCTGACATTGTGTCAACTAGCTTTGGACCTTGTATGGACTCTATGGACAGTTCTTGGTCATCTCCCTTTGCTTGTCGTTACCTCTTCTCTGTGCGTTCATCCACAGATGGAGTAGCGACCCTGGGAGCTCTGACATCATGCCATACTGGAAATACGTGGAGACGCAGTGATATTTTATATGCGCCCATGTAACCAAGCGATTCCAGCCATGGTGGGATTGTTCTGTTTGCTATTGTGTGCTGTGGTTCAATAAAGTATTGCCACACTGTTTTACCTTAAAGGGAACCTGTCACCCCGTTTTTTCAGATTGACATAAAAATACTGTTAAATAGGGCCTGCGCTGTGCGTTACAATAGTGTATGTAGTGTACCCTGATTCCCCACCTATGCTGCGAAATACATTACCAAAGTCGCCGTTTTCACCTGTCAATCAGGCTGGTCAGGTCGGGTGGGCGTGGTGACATCGCTGTTTCTTCCCCAGCTTTCCGTTGGTGGCGTAGTGGTGTGCGCATGTGGCCATTTTCCCAAAGCCGAGATTGCATCTCGGCTTCAGGAAAATGGACGCCGCGATCTCCATCTGCGCACACGCGGCATCCCGCGGCCATTTTCCTGAAGCCCTGTGCAGCAGAGCACTCCATCTGCACACTCGCGGCCTCAGGAAGATGGCCGCCCCCACCGATGACAAGGGTAATAGCGCAGATCGCGCACTTTTTCTTCACCTGCGCGCAGTGGATTCGGAACTTGGACATGCGCTACATACACTATTGTAACGCACAGCGCAGGCCCGATTCAACAGTATTTTCATCTCAATCTGAAAAAACGGGGTGACAGGTTCCCTTTAACCCTGTGTTGTCTGTGTAGTGTATTGCCCACTGGAAGATAGAGCGGGCGTTCAGTGGTATGAGCCGTGGTCCATGAAGTCTTGCTAAAGACAGCCGGGCGAGCGGACGAGAGCACCCACTGACCCCGTTTCTCCACACCTGGCACAATTTCCGCGATGAGGTTCTCTTTCTTCAATGTAGACCAATGTTGGAATTGCAACTTCTAGGCTCCCATAGATGTAATTGTCAGACATCTCTAAAACTGGAAAATCTTTTCAACCTTTTGCCCACCAAATTCTGTTTAGCTGATTACATTGGTAATTTATTAAAACTGTAATACACAAAATCTAGTGCAATAGACTCCAGCACAATAGATACTGTATAAAGTTCATTCTGCTATAACTGCAAATAGATTAATTTGTGTCGTTTTCCCAAACATCAGTATGTGAACTCTACCCCTTGGCACTGGTCCAGCTGCAGAATGGATAAGATAAAAAATTCCATTATCGCACTGGATACATCACGTGATGACACACCTTGGCCAACATTCATTTAGATAAAATGCATAATGTTATGTATATAAAAACAAGAACGGCCAAGCCACGATTGTGTGACAAAGGTAAATGGCAATTGACCAATCAGTTTATTGTAGGTTATTTGTGCCCTAGTAAAGATTAACACGTGTAGAAAAAAATAAGCCCAAGTGTATAAATATAAGGACAGGAGCACAATCAGAACTCACTTTTACCAGTACTTCGCTATGGCTTTCATTGCCTACTTCTTGGCTAGAGCCGATGTGTTGGTATACTTTTCAATTTTCATTGCATTATTCATCTATTGGATAAATGGAATTAGGAAGAGCACAGCAAAGATGCCCCCTGGACCTATGCCTCTGCCGGTCATTGGAAATCTCAACCTGCTGGACCTGAACAAGCCCCATGAATCTCTGATGCAGGTAGGATACTGTACTTACTGTATGGTCAAGGAGGGTGCAACAGTATTTAGCTGGGGGCAAAGGAATTGGGGGTGGTTGCTGAATGAGACTGGTATGAATGGATTCATGGTGGGCACTAAAGGTCTAGAGGTCTTGTCCTTTGCTGCATTATATACTAACCATTGATGTGAATGGGCACTGTGTAACTCTGCATTTCCTCTGTGGTGGCGAGGGAGAGAGATTGAATACTTACTGTCAGATTTCCCTGGAATAATAGCTGATTCCTCCAATTTCTGGCAGGTAGACACTTTGTGATGAAACTATTGTTAAGGGACCATCTAATACAGGGGTCCCCAACCTGTAGCTTGGGAGTCACATGTGGCTTGCGGTCCCATGAATTGAGGCTCGCCGCTGTCTGCCAGTTTGGTGCATTAGCTCCAGATTTAGTTAACTGGTATGAAGAGCACATCTCAAAATGGTGAACTTTGTGAGTAGCCCTGCAGAGAAGAGCAGATCTGGGTGCACATCTACTGGTGTTGGGGGTTTAGAGATAATGTAAGTATGGTATGCTGGAGACAGGATGATACTACCGGTCACAGGAGGTGTTTGAAGCTGGATGTGACTGTGTTGGGAGTGCGTGATGGAAGAATGCTGAATGGGGGTATGGTGGGAATCCCTGGATCTTGGTATACTGCTTCAGGGTGATTTGTGTGGAAAAGCTTTGGTTATCATTATACCCATAATGGGGGCTTTAGTTGCCACTACTGTGAGGGGAGACAGGAGCTGGATATGGCTTGCGACCCTCTTGCACAGCTGAATGTGGCTCTCAAAGTCAGAAATGTAAAATAGGGATTGTGCAAAGTCAAGAACCTCTTGAAGAGCCGCACACTTGTCATGTTGCTGGAGACACGTGCAACCATGTTCTGCTATAATGGTTTTATGTAGTAATTTACAAAGTTAGCTTCTTGTTCGTTTATCAAAACAATGAGAGAATAAAAAATGGATTAATGACAATACCATAGCATTTAATATATGGCCAAATGTAAAGACGCATTAGAGAGTAATAGAATCTATTATATCCGTACTCTGTTTTGCGTTCTCTCATGAACAAGAGCTATCCTGGGTCACACATTTCTCTGCCATATTTGGGGCGATCGGTGAGGGTCTCAGGACCCAGGCTCCCTCCGTAAAGTGTCATCAAAATATAAAAAAAAGTATAAAAGTTATGACGCTCTTTAAATAGTTGATTTTCAGGATCACTGTTGATAGTTATGACCCAAACTGAACTTCAAAGAAATTTGTCTAAACTCAGAGTCAATGAATGTGTTGATTCATCATGAGTTAATAAAGGGCTAGACCAGTGGTCCCCAACTCCAGGCCTCAAGGGCCGCCAACAGTGCAGGTTTTCAGGATTTCCTTAGTATTGCACAGGGGTTGGAATCATCACCTGTGCAGATGATCACATTACCACCGATGCAATACTAAAGAAATCCTGAAAACCTGCACTGTTGGCGGCCCTCGAGGCCTGGAGTTGGGGACCCCTGGGCTAGACGATGGTGAGCGTGGGCGACATTCTTGCATGGTGTATCTAGGGTGCCAGCCTTCACGGGCAGGTAGGGCTATTGAGAGGGCATTGTCTGACCTATCTTGTCCTATAGTTCACTTGGCGCAATAGTGGATACTGAAACCACTTGTGTTATTATAAATTTGGATAATTTGGGGACTACAGTGGTAATTTTTCACTTTTAATTATGAAAAATAAAGATTATCTTTTATTGATGGAATTCTATATATTAGTCACACCTTTCGGAGTAATGGGACTGAGTAATGTGAATATGAGACCACTAACAATCATATCTCAATTACTCAGTGGTTCCAAGTATCTCTCAGAACATGCCTTGCACTGTCTTACCTGTGCAAGGCTTTACTGCTTCCAGAGACACACGCACTCTCCCTTTGCCCAGTTCTGGTGCAGGTCAAATTTTATCACCAATGTCTCAAGTCATAGAGACTCTCAGTTCAGGCCACATCACCTCCTCTCCTGTCAATTTTAATTTTTTAGCTGTTCTGAACAGATCTTTACGCCTCTTGTTCCCTAAAATTAGTGGTAAGGCAAAATTCCTTGATCATATCATGATTTTTGCATATTTCCCCAGCATCATGGCATCAACAGCAACTGTGGCTTTTTAGAAGTTTATCTTTTTTCGCTCTGTTTAAGTGATATTGTGGTTTGAAAATACAACCCCTGGCAAAAATTATGGAATCACCGGCCTTGGAGGATGTTTATTCAGTTGTTTAATTTTGTAGAAAAAAAGCAGATCACAGACATGGCACACAACTAAAGTCATTTCAAATGTCAACTTTCTGGCTTTAAGAAACACTGAAAGAAATCAAGAACAAAAAATGTGGTAATCAGTAATGGTTACTTTTATTAACCAAGCATAGGGGAAAAATTGTGGAATCACTCAATTCTGAGAAAAAAATTATGGAATTTCCCTGTAAATTTTCATACCCCAAAAAACCACCTGCATCAAATTAGATCTGCTCGTTAGTCTGCATCTAAAAAGAAGTGATCAGACCTTGGTGAGCTGTTGCACCAAGTGGACTGACATGAATCATGGCTCCAACACGAGAGATGTCAATTGAAATCATTTTTCAAGATGATAATGCATCCTGCCATAGAGAAAAAACTGTGGAAACATTCCTTGAAAAAAGACACATAAGGTCAATGTCATGGCCTGCAAATAGTCCGGATCTCAATCTAATTGAAAATCTTTGGTGGAAGTTGAAGAAAATGGTCCACGACAAAGATCAAACCTGCAAAGCTGATCTACAGCAATCAGAGAAAGTTGGAGCCAGATTGATGAAGAGTCCTGTGTGACACTCATTGAGTCGATGCCGCAGAGACTGCAAGCTGTTATAAAAGCCAGAGATGGTGCAACAAAATACTAGTGATGTGTTAGAGTGTTTTTTGTTTGTTTGTTTTTCATGATTCCAGATTTTTTTCCTCAGAATTGAGTGATTCCATAATTTTTCCCCTATGCTTGGTTAAAAAAAGTGACCATTACTGACTACCACATTTTTCGTTCTTGATTTCTTTTAGTGTTTCTTAAAGCCAGTAAGTTGCCATTTGAAATGACTGTAGTTTTGTGCCATGTCTGTGATCTGCTTTTTTTCTACAAAATTAAACAACTGAATGAACATCCTCCAAGGCCGGTGATTCCATAATTTTTGCCAGGGGTTGTACATGTTTTGTCTTTACAGAAGTACAACTCAAATTAATGTTTTGCAGCTTTCTGAGAAGTATGGTGAAGTATTTACTTTGCATTTTGGACCCAAGAAAATGGTGATACTTGCTGGATATAAGATTATAAAGGAAGCACTTGTTACGCAAGCTGAGGATTTTTCAGAACGGCCGACTACTCCACTCTTCGATATCCTCTCTAATGGACATGGTATTTATAGAACTATAATATTGTGCATTCTATGAATCGTAAAATCCACAATGGTGACCTGTAAGAGTAGAAGAATACTATAGAGTCTAGTAAATATAGCTGATTCTGCTAATAAAAGATTCACTAAAAACCTCAGCAAAGGAAATTTATGAGCAAATATTATGAATGAAGAACACTTTAGACATGGAAGCCGACTGTTAGAAGTTGCGTAATGACTGCAGAAAGTCGTAGCGTCTAGTGTCTATACTTCTGCATTCTTCTTATTCCTACCTTATTGTCATCATCATTCTACGTCCTTTCTCTCATTTTCAACATTTTTCTGTGAATTTTTCACAAATTAATATATATTAAAATGAAGCTTCTATTATACACTGAACAAATCCAGGGGAACAAACAAGTGAACATTTTTTATAAGTCAAGGGTGAACATGAAAAAGAAAGAAACAAAAGAAAAAGGGAAGGGAGGGAAGCGCTCAGGTTATCCTTGGGAAGTAACCCGCGGTCCTGCTTTTCACTTTTATCTACCTTCTCCTTATCCTCTTTCTATTTCATCTCCTTCTACTTCTGTACACCATTCTTTTTCCGTTTCCTTCTTCTCATTCATCTTCCTCATGATGATTATGTTCAGTCTTCTTCCTTATTCATTTTGTTCTTTTCTTTGATTTCATCTTCTTTCTGTTTTTCTTTCTTTATCTAATTATTCATCTACTTCATGATTCTCTTCATTTTTATCTTATGTTCACCTTATCTACTTCTTGTCTTCTTTTCCATCTCCTGCATCATCATTATCATAACATCATCTTGACTATTCTGCCTTCACCTTTTTCATCACCATCTTTATTATTATTATCTACGGTTTAAATTTCTTCCTTTGTTTCGTCTTCATCATCCATCTTCTTCTTCTCCAACTTTCTTCTTCAGTTTTATTGTAATTTTCGTAATTCTCTCTTTCTTACTTTTCCTGTTATTTTCTTATCTTTTTCTTTTTTTTGTCCTCCCTTTCTCCATCTTTTCTGTAACCATCATCTTTTTCTTTTCTGTTTCTTCTCTTCTTCTTTCCTCTTACTTTTGCAACATTTTCATCTTTCTCATCTATATATAATTGTATAAGGTTCATTTCCATCTGTTTTCCACTTCTGTCTGTCTGTCGTGGAAATCCCGCGTCGCTGGCTGGGTGCGACCAATCAGCGACCGGCATAGTCCGGCCGCAAATTGGCCAATCCCTACTCCCCTCCAGTCAGTGCCCCCATACTCCCCTCCAGTCAGCACCCACATAGCGTTTTAGCAGTCTGTTAAACAGACTGTGTTACACCGCTGCATAACATGGTGTAACGCAATCCGTTAACGCTGCCATTAACCCTGTGTAACCAACTTTTTACTATTGATGCTGCCTATGCAGCATCAATAGTAAAAACATAAAATGTTAAAAATAATAATACAAAAAACCATTATATTCTCACCTTCCGGCGTCCAAGGCTGCCTTTCCGGCTCCTCGCAACGCCCAAGAATGTATTGCGGCAACGACCCGTGATGACGTAGCTGTCTCGCGAGATGATGACATAGCGGTTTCACGAGACCGCTACATCACCACAGGTTATTGCCACAAGGCATTACTGGGAACGGAGCATCGCGAGGAGCATCGCTAAAGGCCTGGCCTGGATCTGGGGGCTGCCGGAAGGTGAGTATATAACTATTTTTTTATTTTAATTCTTTTTTTTTAACAGGGATATGGTGCCCACATTGCTATATACTATGTGGGCTGTGTTATATACTACGTGGGCTGTGTTCCATACTGCGTGGGCTGTTTTATATACTGCGTGGGCTGTGTTATATATACTACGTCACTGTGCTCTACACTACGTGGGATGTGCTATATGCTACATGGCTGTGCAATATACTCCATGGCTGTGCTATGTACTACATGGCTGTGTTATATGCTGCATGGGCTGTGCTATATATACTGCATGGGCTGTGTTATATACTGCGTGAGCTGTGCTATATACTACGTGGGCTGTGTTATATACTACATGGGCTACATCATATACTGCGTGGGCTGTGTTACATATTGTGTGGGCTGTGTTATATACTGTGTGGGCTGTGCTATATACTATGTGGGCTGTGCAATATACTACATGGGCTGTGTTATATACTGCATGGGCTGTGTTAAATACTGCGTGGGCTGTGCTATATATTACGTGGCCTGTGCTATATACTGCATGGGCTGTGTTATATACTATGTGGCTGTGCTATTTACTACATGGCTGTGTTATATACTTCGTGGCTGTGTTATATACTACATAGCTGTGCTATATACAATGTGCCTGTGCTATATACTACATACCTGTGCTATATGCTACGTGGCTGTGCAATATACTATGTGGCTGTGTTATAAACTGCATGGGCTGTGCTATATACTACGTGGATGTGTTATAAAATGCATGGGCTGTGCTATATACTACGTAGTTGTGCTATATACTATGTGAGCTGTGTTATATACTACGTGGCTGTGCTATATACTACATGGCTGTGCTATATACTACGTGGCTGTGTTATATACTGCTCGGGCTGTGCTATATACTATGTAACTGTGCTATATACTACGTGGCTGGGCGATATACTATGTGGCTGCTATATACTATGTGCCTGTGCTATATACTACGTGGCTGTGCTATATACTACATGGGCTGTGTTATATGCTACGTGTGGGCTGTGAGACTCTTTTGCCCGGGGCCCTCAAAAACCTGCAGCGGGCCCTGGCTTCACTTATTGTTCGCAGCCGGCCACGAACAATCAGCGACGGGCGCAGTCCGGCCACGAAGTGGCCCCGGATTTGAACCACGCTTCGCTAATTGGTTGCACCCGGCCGGCCGAATCCTGTGTATTCATTGCACTATTCTGAAATCTTCATAAATAAACTACATACATATTCTAGAATACCTGATGCGTTCTAATTGGGCCACCATCTAGTTATTAATAAAATTATTATTGTGTATGACACCCTTGGTTGTCAATTTACTTGTATTTTCTTACTTGTGGGTGTTTTTTATAAATGACATTTTTAAGTCACAGAATTAAAGTTCTTCAACTTTAAAAAAAAAACACTTGTTGGATTGTTTAGATTACTAAAGGCTGTTTTCTATTCAGTTTGATTAATTTATACTTGCCAAAGTTTTTCATATTTACCGTAACTATATTTTAGGTGTACTATTTTCCAATGGAGAAACATGGAGATCCATGAGGAGATTCATGCTATCAACACTTCGAGACTTTGGAATGGGGAAGAAAAGTATGGAAGCCAGAATTCAAGATGAATTAATGCCCCTTATAGAAAGTTTTAGATCTCACAATGGTAAGATACATCATTCCCATTTATCTCCTAGATTTCATATACTCTAACCTCTTGTCTGTTGCTTTCTACAACCCGGTCTACACAATCCACATTGTCAATCCCCAACACAGTTAAACTATAACGATATTCAGAGGGGTTTTGTAGACCCCCATTCACATATAGTAGAGGATACACCACAGTGTGAAGTTTTTGCTTTATATTTGAATCATATTTTGCTGCACGTGGAAAACATCTGCAGCATCTAAACATATTAGAAGTTTAATTGGCTGTAGATTTGCTTCAATTATCACTTGATTGCTTCAGTAATCTACTGTCATTACTGAAGATAGTTTTGACCTGAGGTTACAATACCTGGAGCATTTTTTATTCTTATTTTATTTTATTGTATACTGTATGTATATTTTTATTATTTTAGGCAAACCATTTAATACTCACATTGTGATAAACACTGCCATTTCCAATGTAATCTGCTCTATTATCTTTGGGAAAAGGTTTGAGTACGATGACCCAGAGTTTGAAAAATTAATCAAAATCGTAGATGAAAATGTCAACCTGGTCGGTTCACCCAAAGTGCTGGTAAGAAAACCTTCAAATGCTATATCTAACCTTTTTAGTGAATTCTCAGAAGAATAGTATCTGTTTCACATTTAGGACTAATTGTAGTGCAATCATGAGCTCAGACAAACAGAGCCAAACTCATCTTTTGGTTCTCACCCAATACACTCAAGTTGCTTCAGTTATATAATGAAAGTGTCCTACATAGTAGATGATGATGTACAAACTTGGTTCTGTGCATGGTTCCTTACAATTAATGTACAATATCCAATTAATATTTTTTTCCCCTTTCTCAAATTCAATGGGTCACTATACTGGAGCAGAACAGTCCTCAGACTTTCACCAAATACAGTGGGTGTAATATGAACATAATAGGGAGTTTAAGGAAACAGACTGCTATGGAGGCTAGATAATACTGATTGTGTTCCTCTATTGATTTATTATTTCTACAGCACCGACATATTTCACAGCACTTCACATTTTAGATGGGACTTGTACAGACAATTAAAGAATTACACATAACTCAGATCCTGTAGACTGTGAGTCCTCGCGGGAAGGGTCCTCTCTTCTTCTGTACTTGTGTTTGCCTTGTTTTGGTTATGCTTATTGTGCTTGTCTATATTTGCCCCTTTAACATGTAAAGTGCCATGGAATAAATTGCGCTATAAAAATGTATAATAATAATAAATAAAATACCAAGAGGAGTGAGGGCCCTGAATGGTAGATGGCAAAAAGTGATTGTGTTGTGTGGTCCGGTTATTAATATCATAAATAAGATACATAACGCTGCATGAACGAGTCACCAGCCAGTATGTGTACAAGTACTGATACAGAGGGCTATTAAGTGCATAGAGTATGTGTGAATATGTGCTAGAAAGGTTTTGATTTCATAGAAAATTTTGTATGGGCAAAAATGGGATATTTAGATAAGTGAGGAGAGGTGATAGACCAATCTAAAGAAATGTGTTTTAGGCCACACTTAAAATTGGGGGTATTGGGAACTAATCTTATTGTCAGGGGTAGTGCATTCCCAAAAAAATGGTGAAGCATGTAAGAAGTCTTGGAGACAGGAGTGGGAGGTTTGGATTATTGAGTATGTAAGTTTTAGGTCACTAATGGTAACTTCACACTCAACGATGTCGTAAACCGCGCGCCGTAAGGACATTATTGCAAGAGAGCTTGGCTGAGTAGATTACACAAGAAGGAAAACACACAGCAAGTCAGCAGGATCTAGGAGCAACATGGCAGATGTGACAACCTACATGGTGAGCTGCAGCATGTGCTACATGTTCACAGATCGACCAGAAGAAGAATTAAATTTCACCTGTCAGAAGTGTAGACTAGTGGCCCTTTTAGAAGAAAAGGTGCGGGGTCTGGAAGAAAGAATAGCAACCTTGAAACTCATCAAAGAGAATGAAGACTTTCTAGACAGAACAGAAGCATCTCTACTGGTCACAGAAGGTGAAAAAAGTGTCAGAGAACCTCCAAAACAAGATGAGTGGAAGCATGTGACCAAAAGAAGCAAGAAGACCATGGAGAAATCACCAACCACACAACTGAAGAACCGATATCAAATCTTTGTAGAGGATGAAGATGGCACACCTAAGAATGAAGCAATACCAGCAAGCAAAAAAGAAAAGGGCACACAGCAACAAGTGACAGCAAAAAGTACAGCCAAGAAGCAACGAAGAGTGGTGGTGGTGGGAGACTCACTACTGAGAGGCACAGAAGCAGCCATCTGCAGACCGGTCATAACTGCAAGAGAAGTATGCTGCCTTCCAGGTGCGATGATCAAGGATGTGACCGATAGGATACCAAAGCTCTTCAACTCCAAGGACGTCCACCCATTTCTTCTGATACATGTTGGCACCAATGACACGGCAAGGAAGGACCTACCGACAATCTGCAAAGACTTTGAAGAGTTGGGGAAGAAAGTAAAGGAACTGGATGCACAGGTAGTTTTTTCTTCTATCCTTCCAGTAGACGGGCATGGCACCAGGAGATGGAACAGGATCCTTGATGCAAACAACTGGCTAAGACGATGGTGCAGACAACAAGGATTCGGATTCCTGGACCACGGTGTGAATTACTTGTACGATGGACTCCTCGCCAGAGACGGACTACACCTCAACAAACCTGGGAAACACACATTCGCCAGAAGACTCGCTACACTCATCAGGAGGGCGTTAAACTAGAAGAAGAGGGGACGGGAAGAAAAACATTAGACTTGAACAAAGAAGATCCAGGAAAACATACTCAGAAGGGAGGTAAGAACATTTCTAAAACAATCCACAGCGAGGAGATTGGAACAAAACAAAATCCTCTAAACTGCATGCTTGCAAACGCCAGAAGCCTGACAAGCAAGATGGAAGAACTAGAAGCAGAAATATCTACAGGTAACTTTGACATAGTGGGAATAACCGAGACATGGTTAGATGAAAGCTATGACTGGGCAGTTAACTTACAGGGTTACAGTCTGTTTAGAAAGGATCGTAAAAATCGGAGAGGAGGAGGGGTTTGTCTCTATGTAAAGTCTTGTCTAAAGTCCACTTTAAGGGAGGATATTAGCGAAGGAAATGAGGATGTCGAGTCCATATGGGTCGAAATTCATGGAGGGAAAAATGGTAACAAAATTCTCATTGGGGTCTGTTACAAACCCCCAAATATAACAGAAACCATGGAAAGTCTACTTCTAAAGCAGATAGATGAAGCTGCAACCCATAATGAGGTCCTGGTTATGGGGGACTTTAACTACCCGGATATTAACTGGGAAACAGAAACCTGTGAAACCCATAAAGGCAACAGGTTTCTGCTAATAACCAAGAAAAATTATCTTTCACAATTGGTGCAGAATCCAACCAGAGGAGCAGCACTTTTAGACCTAATACTATCTAATAGACCTGACAGAATAACAAATCTGCAGGTGGTTGGGCATCTAGGAAATAGCGACCACAATATTGTGCAGTTTCACCTGTCTTTCACTAGGGGGACTTGTCAGGGAGTCACAAAAACACTGAACTTTAGGAAGGCAAAGTTTGACCAGCTTAGAGATGCCCTTAATCTGGTAGACTGGGACAATATCCTCAGAACTAATAATACAGATAATAAATGGGAAATGTTTAAGAACATCCTAAATAGGCAGTGTAAGCGGTTTATACCTTGTGGGAATAAAAGGACTAGAAATAGGAAAAACCCAATGTGGCTAAACAAAGAAGTAAGACAGGCAATTAACAGTAAAAAGAAAGCATTTGCACTACTAAAGCAGGATGGCACCATTGAAGCTCTAAAAAACTATAGGGAGAAAAATACTTTATCTAAAAAACTAATTAAAGCTGCCAAAAAGGAAACAGAGAAGCACATTGCTAAGGAGAGTAAAACTAATCCCAAACTGTTCTTCAACTATATCAATAGTATAAGAATAAAAACTGAAAATGTAGGCCCCTTAAAAAATAGTGAGGAAAGAATGGTTGTAGATGACGAGGAAAAAGCTAACATATTAAACACCTTCTTCTCCACGGTATTCACGGTGGAAAATGAAATGCTAGGTGAAATCCCAAGAAACAATGAAAACCCTATATTAAGGGTCACCAATCTAACCCAAGAAGAGGTGCGAAACCGGCTAAATAAGATTAAAATAGATAAATCTCCGGGTCCGGATGGCATACACCCACGAGTACTAAGAGAACTAAGTAATGTAATAGATAAACCATTATTTCTTATTTTTAGGGACTCTATAGCGACAGGGTCTGTTCCGCAGGATTGGCGCATAGCAAATGTGGTGCCAATATTCAAAAAGGGCTCTAAAAGTGAACCTGGAAATTATAGGCCAGTAAGTCTAACCTCTATTGTTGGTAAAATATTTGAAGGGTTTCTGAGGGATGTTATTCTGGATTATCTCAATGAGAATAACTGTTTAACTCCATATCAGCATGGGTTTATGAGAAATCGCTCCTGTCAAACCAATCTAATCAGTTTTTATGAAGAGGTAAGCTATAGGCTGGACCACGGTGAGTCATTGGACGTGGTATATCTCGATTTTTCCAAAGCGTTTGATACCGTGCCGCACAAGAGGTTGGTACACAATATGAGAATGCTTGGTCTGGGGGAAATTGTGTGTAAATGGGTTAGTAACTGGCTTAGTGATAGAAAGCAGAGGGTGGTTATAAATGGTATAGTCTCTAACTGGGTCGCTGTGACCAGTGGGGTACCGCAGGGGTCAGTATTGGGACCTGTTCTCTTCAACATATTCATTAATGATCTGGTAGAAGGTTTACACAGTAAAATATCGATATTTGCAGATGATACAAAACTATGTAAAGCAGTTAATACAAGAGAAGATAGTATTCTGCTACAGATGGATCTGGATAAGTTGGAAACTTGGGCTGAAAGGTGGCAGATAAGGTTTAACAATGATAAATGTAAGGTTATACACATGGGAAGAAGGAATCAATGTCACCATTACACACTGAATGGGAAACCACTGGGTAAATCTGACAGGGAGAAGGACTTGGGGATCCTAGTTAATGATAAACTTACCTGGAGCAGCCAGTGCCAGGCAGCAGCTGCCAAGGCAAACAGGATCATGGGGTGCATTAAAAGAGGTCTGGATACACATGATGAGAGCATTATACTGCCTCTGTACAAATCCCTAGTTAGACCGCACATGGAGTACTGTGTCCAGTTTTGGGCACCGGTGCTCAGGAAGGATATAATGGAACTAGAGAGAGTACAAAGGAGGGCAACAAAATTAATAAAGGGGATGGGAGAACTACAATACCCAGATAGATTAGCGAAATTAGGATTATTTAGTCTAGAAAAAAGACGACTGAGGGGCGATCTAATAACCATGTATAAGTATATAAGGGGACAATACAAATATCTCGCTGAGGATCTGTTTATACCAAGGAAGGTGACGGGCACAAGGGGGCATTCTTTGCGTCTGGAGGAGAGAAGGTTTTTCCACCAACATAGAAGAGGATTCTTTACTGTTAGGGCAGTGAGAATCTGGAATTGCTTGCCTGAGGAGGTGGTGATGGCGAACTCAGTCGAGGGGTTCAAGAGAGGCCTGGATGTCTTCCTGGAGCAGAACAATATTGTATCATACAATTAGGTTCTGTAGAGGGACGTAGATCTGGGGATTTGTTGTGATGGAGTGTGGGCTGAACTGGATGGACAGATGTCTTTTTTCGGCCTTACTAACTATGTTACTATGTTACTATGATGTCGATCGCTGCAGCGTCGCTGTTTGGTCGCTGGAGAGCTGTCATACAGACAGCTCTCCAGCGACCAACGATCCCGAAGTCCCCTGGTAACCAGGGTAAACATCGGGTTACTAAGCGCAGGGCCGTGCTTAGTAACCCGATGTTTACCCTGGTTACCATCCTAAAAGTAAAAAAAACAAACACTACATACTTACCTTCCGTAAATGTAACGGTGACCACTCTCTGCTCATTCTCCTCGATCTTTCTGCAGCTTTTGACACTGTTGACCACCCTCTCCTACTCTCTAAGGACACTGCTCTCTCCTGGTTCTCTTCCTATCTTTTTTGTGACCGCTCCTTCAGTGTTCTGTTCTCCGGCTCCACTTCATCTCCTCTTCCTCTCACTGTCGGGGTCCCTCAGGACTCAGTCCTTGGCCCCCTTCTCTTCTCCCTCTACACAGCCCCAATTGGACAGACCATCAGCAGATTTGGCTTTCAGTACCATCTTTATGCTGATGACACACAACTATACATGTCAGCCCCTGACCTTACCCCCGCTGTACTACAAAACGCCACTGACTGTCTGTCTGCAGTCTCTAACATCATGTCCGCTCTCTATTTGAAACTCAACCTCTCCAAAACGGAACTTCTTCTACTCCCACCATCTAATAACCTCCCTAAACCTGACATTTCCCTCTCCGTGGGTGGCACCATAATAATGCCTAGGAAGCAGGCACGCTGTCTGGGTGTTATGTTTGACTCCGATCTCTCCTTCACCTCCCACATACAATCTCTTGCCCGCTCGTGCCGTTTACACCTAAAGAACATCTCTAGAATCCACCCTTTTCTCACCATGGAGACAACAAAAACTCTCACTGTCGCCCTAATCCACTCCCGCCTGGACTACTGCAACTCTCTATTAATTGGCCTCCCCCTCACGCGACTTTCCCCTCTCCAGTCTATCCTTAATTCAGCAGCCAGGGTTGTCCATCTGGCTAATCGTTACTAGGACGTGTCCGCCCTTCACCAGTCATTACACTGGCTGCCCATTCATTACAGGATACAATTCAAAGTACTTGTTCTCACCCACAAAGCTCTTCACAGTGCAGCACCCTCTTACATCTCCTCTCTCATTTCTGTCTATCGGCCTAGCCGACCGCTGCGCTCTGCAAACGACTTTCGACTAACCTCTGCACTAATCCGTACCTCCCACTCCCGACTCCAAGACTTCTCCCGTGCTGCACCAATCCTCTGGAATGCTCTACCCCAAGATATTAGGACCATCCACAACTTGCATAGTTTTAGGCGCTCGCTCAAAACTCATTTGTTCAGAGCGGCCTATCACGTTCCCTAATCAGTCATTTTATGCTTGTGTGTGTGTAGCCCATTCACTATCTCCATCTATCCCCCACCCCCTGAAGATGGCTGGACCATCATTGTAAATACATCATTGTAAATACACACCTGTACTTTGTATCTCCCCCACCTCATTGTAGATTGTAAGCTCTCACGAGCAGGGTCGTCTTATTTTGCTTTATTACTGTATTGTTAACATTGTTACCTATGACTGTTGTGTTTGAAACTGTTAATCTGTAAAGCGCTACGGAATATGTTGGCGCTATATAAATAAAGATTATTATTATTATTATTATTCCGTGTCTGTCCTCCGGCGCTCTGCTTTCCTCTGCACCGGTCAGCCGGAAAGTAGAGCGGTGACGTCACCGCTGTGCTTTACAGCTGGCCGGCGCTCACAGCCAGTGCAGGAAAGCACAGCGCCGGAGGACAGACACGGAAGGTAAGTATGTAGTGTTTTTTTTTTTTACGTTTACGCTGGTAACCAGGGAAAACATCGGGTTACTAAGCGCGGCCCTGCGCTTAGTAACCCGATGTTTACCCTGGTTACCAGTGAAGACATCGCTGAATCGGCGTCACACACGCCGATTCAGCGATGTCTGCAGGGAGTCCAGCGACGAAATATAGTGCTGGACTTTCTGCAGCGACCAACGATCTCCCAGCAGGGGCCTGATCGTTGGTTGCTGTCACACATAACGATTTCCTTAACGATATCGTTGCTACGTCACAAAAAGCAACGATATCGTTAACGATATCGTTATGTGTGACGGTACCTTAAGTATGAAGGGCACAGATAAGGTGGTAGACTGAGATAAGGGATGAGATTTAGGATGGTGCTACACTTTGCAAGTGAGAGCGTTAAGTTTATATTGGACTCTAGTGGATCGACAACCAGTGCAATGGCTGGCATAGGGTAGAAGAATCGATATAGTGGTTGGAAGGGAATGTGATCCTGGCTGCTGCATTGAGGATAGATTGGAGAGCGCAGTGTTTAGTAAGAGGGAGACCGATTAGTAGAGAGTTCTAATAGTCCTGACGAGAAGGAATAAGAGTAACGGTTGGAGTTGTTAGGGCTAGCGGAACGCACCAAATAATAAGATAGGTAGAATAAGGTGCGTTCGCAGCCCGGGGTCCACCGTGCAGAGATGGAACCTGCTGCCAAGTAATGATGGACTATATGGTGGTACAATGTGAATACACACGGGTTAACTTCACCCTGTATGAAGGAAGCGAACCCTGTTAAGTCACAGGGCCGCGGTACCGCACACAAGAGCACAAGCAAGGAGTCTCCGAGCTCAGTCCTAAGACTTGGGATCTGAGTCTGTGAAGACTACTTGCGGTCGACACCGCAACTGGGGTGTCAGCATAACCAAAATAATAACAAAGGAATGCACGAGAGTGCGTGCGGTGCCGCACTGGCGAACGCCACTAACCACCCAGGCTTGGGTCAGGAAAGCACTGTGAAAGCGCACTGCGCCGCACTGACGGACACAGCAACTAGACGCTGTATTAGTGTGTGATGTGCTGTTGGATAAGTCGTGCGCTAGATAGCAAACATACACCTTCCGCAAACAGTCATCCCATAGGGAGGTTTATTTAAAGAGCGACTTTCTCTCACAACACACACATGTTTACAAATGTACACTAGCGCATGGCCGTGCGGCCATGCGAGCCTTAAATAGCTGCAGCACGTACAGGACACTTCAAAGAAGGACCAATGGAATTGCTGCAGTACCAGAGCATGTGACCCTAGATCTCCACTGAGAGATCTTGCCCTGGGCATGCTTAGTGTGCAAAGCAGAACTTAGTCCAAATACCTGCAGGACCTTCCGTGAGAAGGACCAATGGAAGTCGCTGCAGTACCTGAGCATGTGACCCAAGATCTTCATTGAGAGATCTTGCCCTGGGCATGCTCAGTGTGTGCAAAGTAGGACTTAGTCCCAGAAGCGTCTGCTCGCCGCTGCCCAGCACTGGCTTCAATGGCAGAAGCTGGAAAAGCAGCAGTAACCCTATGCACAGAGTGAGACTGAGCAAGACGCTGGGACCGACGTCTGAGCAGACTCCACTGCGGCTGGAGAAGAATGGGAGACTGCAGCAGAGATGGTTCGAGATTCCCCCTGTGCAGAGGCGGGAACTCGACACCTAACATTACCCCCCTCCTAGGGCCCCCCCCCCTTGGACCTCGCTACGCTCGAAGGCATCAATGAGCTGTGGAGCTCGAATGTGTTCAGCAGGCTCCCAGGACCTGTCCTCTGGGCCATAACCCTTCCAATCCACTAAATAGAATTTTTTGCCACGTACCACCTTGCACCCCAAAATAGCATTCACCTCGTAATCGTCCGTAGACGAACCCGATGTCCCGGCAGATGACTCGGAAAACCGGGAAATGTATACGGGTTTCAAGAGGGACACATGAAAGGTGTCGGTGATACCCAGGCGTGGAGGAAGGGCCAGACGGTAGACCACAGGATTAATCTGTTCGAGGACCTTGAAGGGACCCAAGTAGCGAGGTGTAAACTTAGTGGACTCAACACGCAGCCTGATGTTACGGGCGGAGAACCACACTAAGTTGCCAGGAGCAAAGGTCGGAGCGGGGCACCGATGAGCATTGGCGGAGGACCTCATTCTCTCCTTGGAGGCCCGAATGGCATCCTGAGTCCAGTCTCAAATGTCCCGTGCCTCCACAGCCCAGTCTGCCACCCTCGAGTCGGCGGAAGACACGGGCATGGGCACAGGGACACGCGGATGCTGGCGTAATTTAGGAGGAATGGAGTCTGACCGGTGGAGTTGGCTACGGCATTGTTAAGCGCAAACTCTGCCCACGGTAGCAAGGATGCCCAGTCATCCTGCCTGGCAGAAACAAAATGTCGCAAATATGTGACACATAAATACATCCACAGGTGTGTCGCTAATTAAATCAGATGTTGCCAAAAAATTGAAGCTTCCAAACACATGACATCATCATATGGGCAGTCCAGAATTGTTTAAAGGCACAGTAATCTTACTGTATGTTAACTTTTGACCTTGCAGTAAGTAATAAATGTGCCTTAAAACATTCTCTATCTTATTTTTCTGGCATTTGGCAAATATTAATAACTATGGTAATCCTAATTGACTTAAAATGGGAAAGGTATATTTTGATTTCATGTCAGATATTGAGAAAGACGTATGTATGTGTCTTTATATATAATGTATGCAAACTTTTGGTTTTAACTGTAGGGGATATGAGCTAGCGAGTGATCGACTGTGGGGAATGAAGGAAAGATCTGAGACAAACATGAACCCAAGACAGTGAACGTGCTGATGGAGACTAATGGCAGAACCACATGTGGAAATGGCAATATTTGATTAGACATCTTTGTAAAGGAAGGAAACACAATGTGTTCAGTTTTTGACAGATTCATTTTTAGATGGAAAGACAATCACTTGTGTTTTGTAAAAATGCGTAAGTGATGTCAGGAGACAATGTGTATAATTGGGTGTCATCCTGATAGAGATAGTACTGAAAACCAAAACTACTGATTGCTTGTCCTATAGTGGCAATATATAAGGAGAAAAGGAGGAGGCCAAAAACCGATCCTTGAGGAACATTGATGGGGAAGAGAAGAGGAAGAGGAGCCAGCAAAAGATACAGTGAGAAAGCGGTCAGAGAGGTAGGAGGAGAACCAGCATAGAACAGTGTCCTAGAGGCCGATAGAGCGGAGCGTAGTGAGGAGGAGCTGGTGATCCACAGTGTTAGATGCTGAAGAGAGATCCAGGAGAATCAGCAGGGATCATTAGGATTAGCAGTTAGTAGATCTCATAGATGTTTTTCATATTTCATGTAAGTGAATAAGGAGCTTTTTAGTATTCGCACTGATAAATGGTACTGAGTTCCTTATAGCACACAGATAAGCTGCTAGGTAAGAAAGAATAGTCTTTAATTAATTAAAGGGAATAATATTACCTATTGAATACATCAGGTTTTTATGAGCATGTGCAAAGGTCATTGTGAAATCAGGGATAGCAGGGAGAGCTGTGACATTGCCTATTGTGGTTGGTGGATCTTTTGTTATCAGCTGAGTATAGAGTTGTCACTAGTCATTGTAATCCTGCCTCTGATGATATAGAGTCTGTTTCAAACTGTTCCTGTAAGCACAGGAAGTATGAGGCTAAAAAAGCCCCAGTGGCCAGTGTGAAAATTGCAAGATTACTTTTGTTTTATTTTAAATAAAGATCTTAATAGTAAAAAGAAAAAAAGTAACACAAACAGTAGGTCATTCTGGTCATTTTCTGATGATAGCTTCCCTATAAGTGAATTATTTTTAGGTGAAAAACTAGACACAGCTGAAGCATTACGTTTTCATAAAAGGGAGACCCTTTTTCTAATCATAATTATTATTATTATTATTTATTTATATAGCACCATTAATTCCATGGTGCTGTACTTGAGAAGGGGTTACATCAAAATGCAAATATCACTTACAGTAAACAAAATTAACAATGACGGACGGATACAGAGGGGAGAGGACCCTGCCCTTGCGGGCTTACATTCTACAGGATTATGGGGAAGGAGACAGTAGGTCGAGGGTTGCAGTAGCTCAAATCGTGTTGAGGTGGCCGTGTGGTCGTTACAGGCTGTAAGCGTCTTTGAAGAGATGGGTTTTCAGGTTTCTTTTGAAGAATCCAAATGTGGTGGATAACCGGACATGTTGGGGCACAGAATTCCAGAGGATGGGGGATATTCGGGAGAAGTCTTGGAGGCGATTGGGTGAGGAGCGAATAAGCGTGGAGGAGAGGAGGAGGTATTGGGAAGACCGGAAATTACGTGAGGGAAGATATTGAGATATTAGTTTGGAAATATACGGAGGAGAAAGGTTATGGATGGCTTTGTAGGTCAGTGTTAGTAGTTTAAACTGCATACGCTGGAAAATTGGGAGCCAGTGAAGGGATTTGCAAAGAGGGGAAGCAGGAGTGTAGCGAGGAGAGAGATTAATTAGTTGGTCAGCAGAGTTAAGGATGGACTGGACGGGTGCGAGAGTGTCAGAAGGTAGGCCACAGAGAAGGATGTTGCAGTAGTCGAGGTGGGAGATGACTAGGGCATGCACAAGCATTTGTGTAGAGTGAGGGTTGAGGAAAGGACGGATTCTGAAAATATTTTTGAGCTGGAGGCGACAGGAGTTGGCAAAAGCTTGTAGTGCGGTTTTAAGGACAGGGCAGAGTCCAGAGTTACTCCGAGACAGTGGATTTTGGGGACAGGGGAAAGTGTGATTTCATTTATTTTGATAGATAGATCAGGTAGGGAAGATATGCGAGATGGAGGAAAGACAATTGGCTCAGATTTGTCCACATTGAGCTTGAGGAAGCAAGAGGAGAAGAAGGACGATATGGCTGATAGACACTCCGTTATTCTGGAGAGCAGAGAGGTGACATCTGGGCCAGAGAGGTAGATCTGAGTGTCATCAGCATATAGATGGTACTGGAAGCCATAGGACCTTATGAGTTGTCCCAGGCCGAGTGTATAAATTGAGAAGAGTAATGGCCCAAGGACAGAGCCTTGAGGGACACCAACAGAGAGGGGGCGAGATGAAGAGGTGGTATGGGAGTAGGAAATGCTAAGGCTATGTGCACACATCAGGATTTCTGGCAGAAATTTTCCTGACAAAAACCGGACATTTCTGCCAGAAATCCAGATGCGTTTTTACCACGATTTTACCACGTTTTTAATGTATTTTTTGTGCGTTTTTTCCCAACTGCATAGAATTGCGGGAAAAACGCGGAAAATCCGCAAAATTAATGAACATGCTGCCTTTTTTACCGCAATGCGTTTTTTTCACAGAAAAAAATGCACCATGTGCACAAAACATGCATAATGCATTCTAAATGATAGAATGTATAATATATGCATTTTTAATGAGTTTTTATAGTGTTTTTATCGCAAAAAAATGCGGGAAAAAAACACGAAAAAACCTGATCTTGTGCACATAGCCTTAATGTGCGGTTGGTAAGGTGTGAGGAGATCCAAGATAGGGCAAGGTCTTTGACCCCAAAGGAAGAGAGGATCTGTAGTAGGAGGCTGTGGTCAACTGTGTCGAAGGCAGAGGACAGGTCTAGAAGGAGGAGTATAAAGAATTGTCCGTTAGCTTTGGCTGTAAGTAAGTCGTTAGTAATTTTAGTCAGAGCAGTCTCAGTGGAATGGTGGGGACGGAAGCCAGACTGTAGGTTGTTGAAGAGAGATATAGATACAAAGTGAGAGGAAAGTTCAGCATGGACGTACTGCTCAAGGAGTTTGGATGCAAATGGGAGCAAAGATATGGGGCGATAGCTGGACTTAGCACTTGGGTCTAGGGATGGCTTTTTGAGGATAGGTGTGATTGTGGCATGTTTGAAAGCAGTGGGGAAGGTACCAGAAGTTAGTGATAGGTTGAAGAGATGGGTTAGGGATGGGATTAGTGTGGTGGTGAGGTTGGGGAGGAGGTGGGATGGGATGGGGTCAAGTGCACAAGTGGTGAGGTGTGATTTTGAGAGAAGATGAGCAATTAATTAATTAATGAATTAATTAATGCCTATAATTAATTGATTGATGTGACGTGTCCTCTCTTTGATAAATAGGTTTGTACTATAATATTGTACAGCGCTCCACAGAGATCGCCATTACTCTTATCAGTTGTTGTCCCCAATGAGGGTCACAACCTTAAATCTGCCTCTCACTCACCTACACACTAGGACCAATGAGCTTACCCGTATGCTTTTTAGAATATGGAAAAAAGTGGAGAGCCTCGAGGGAACCCGTGCAAGCCTACAAGGAGAACATAGCAACTTAAGTCCCATTTACACAGGTTTTGCGTACATGTTTTGTGTTTTCTTATTTGCTACTATTATAGTCTATAAATTGAACATAAACGACATATTTAAGATATCAGCTATTGCCCTATATGGGAAGGATGTCAAAGTTATCTCTGGACAGCCGGACAACTCCCATTATAAATTAAACCTATAGAGACCACCAGAGTATAACGCCCCAAAAATATATTTCAAGGTACACATAATAGTGAAAAAGTGTATATACGGTAGCTTTATTAAATAATACAAAAAGCCATAAAATATCAGTAGAATGATGGATAGTTGGTGATGATGACACAATAAACAGACATAGCGGTATCATATAAATCAGTATTAGCACTTAATAGCAAAAAAGACTTACCGTATATACTCGAGTATAAGCCGAGATTTTCAGCCCAAAAAAATGGGCTGAAAGTGCCCCTCTCAGCTTATACTCGAGTCATGGTCGACGGAGGGGTCGGCGGGTGAGGGGGAGCAATGACGGTCACATACTCACCTGCTCCAGGCGCTCCTGACGCGGTCCCTGCATGTCCCATGGTCTCCGGCTTGGGAAACTTGTGTTTTTCTCTCATATGAGAAAAATGGATGACACACATGAATGGTAAAAAAAATCCATCCACAAGGACTAAAAATGTATACAGTTGGATCCACTATACTGATAAAAGTGATGTAGAAAACGAACAGGGCCCAATTCAGGGAATACACTTGGCCGAATTCTAACCTAGGCTCCTAGTGATGTAGGGTGGAGCGCCACTGACTGGCCGAGCTGCTACCAATATACACCGTTATTGAACTGGTCTGTACTTTTTGTTGCAAGAAAATCTAAAGAGGAATTGTTGATTTCCACAGCTGTATAATTATTATCCTTTCCTCGGATCACTCCTTGGCCTACATAAGAAAGTAAAGCAGAACATAGAAGATCAGAAGAGATTTATGCTTAAACGTTTCACGAATCAACGATTGGATTTCAATGCAAATAATATCACAGGATTCATCGATGCATATCTTCTGAAGCAGGAACAGGTGCGTTAATGGTGCATATGTTGCCCTCATTTTCCATTGTAAGATCAAAAAGGGTGTGATATCAATTATTCTGGGAACATCTGAGGATTTTACAATCTACTTAGTCACGGTTGGTTTTAGGTGACGTGTGACCCTGTGGCCGAAAGTAAAAGTGAGATGGTAAATGCTGAACTATTTATACCAACAACACACAATCATATTCAGTCAGCATAGAAGGTCTTGTGCTGAGAGCAGAGCAGAGGCACCGATGTTTGGGCACTGCTAGGGTTCAATTTTTGGATTTTAAGATGCACCACAGGTTTAGGCAACATAAGTTCTACCAATCAAAACTGTCCTGGCAGTATAAAAAAGTGCGTGTGAGGTCAATGTCACAATTGTTAATGACCTGCAGGGCAGAATAGGGAGGCAATTGTTAGTGTTTCTCCTCAGTGTGTCTTATAAATCCAATCCAAGACCAATGTCTTCTCTTATTGGACTTGTTCACTTTTCCCATCTTTTTCACGTGGCTAAGACCGCTATGAAGACTTCTTCCAGCCACAATTTGTGTCTGCAGAGTTATGTTCACTGATATTTTGCATCCTTGATCTGTATTCGTGCCCTTAGGTCCAAAAGTCTCTTACCCTGAGTAACTATTATGCATCTTTGTAGAGGGAGTTGCCCAGGACCCTCTTCCTCATGCCAGCACTGTAGTCAGTAATTGTACTCGCATCACTGCCTTCGCATATAATACAACTAGGAAATCAGAGCTGACACTCTCCCATGAGTCCCCCTGTGCGTCTGACATCTCAGTGCAGCGGGCGCAATTATGTCATTGCAATGCGCCCTCTGTATTGATATATGCAGAGGATCTGATGACACCATGAAGAGACCTGAACAGTGTTGGGAACGGGCAAAAGTGAGTACTGTTGAGGAATTCACTGTGGGTGCATTATACTGTGTTTCGGGGGACTATTGTTTGCATTGCACTTTATTTTTCAAGGTTTTTTATCATTTGTTATCAGAAATTTAAATTAGGCCATTGAGCCATATGTTTTTTCCGAGATCACATCTCCGAAGACCTTCAGTTTATCCCGACAGACCTTTCAGACAAGCGAAGCATATTTGTAAAGTTTTTAGACATTTCTTGAAACAATTGGGGCTCCATTTAACAATCTCCTTCTAAAACTAATCAATAACAGGATTGTGAATCTGCAACCATGGAAGCCTCAGTACCAACCCAGCAGGTAAATCATCCAACACAAAACAGGAGATGGATTCAGAGTGAAGTGCTCCCACTTGGAGAGTGAAATCCACCTTTACTCTCTTGACAATATTCCGGGCTAAAGTGTCCTGTCAAGGGTGAATATTTGAATGGGCCTTTCTAAACTGATTGTCCTTAACTCTAAATTGAAAACCAGTCCGGAATCAATAAAGCTAGCAGCAGACCCAAAGTCAATGAACACCAATATTGATAACACCTGGTTCTCAAAAGATAACACTGTATTTATCAGTACTTTACCAGAGTAAGATTTTGTCTATGTGTTTTTTTCACAACACGAAGACTGTCAACGCTAACCTCCAATGGATCCACCTTCGGCAAATGGACCTGCTGCAGGGAAGTATGACGGATAGCCTACTGTTCAACACATCTCTCACAGATTCTACAGTCCATTTGTATGGCCTGGGTCATGGCTTTTTCCAGAGAACAAGGGGCTTCATGAAGAACCAGAGTCCTTAAATGTTTCGGAAAAGCCCTTTGAGGAATTGGCTCCTGAGATCTGCATAATTCCACAGAACTTCAGTGGACCACTGCTGGAACTTAGTACAGTAGTCCTCAACTGTGTGACCTCTCTGTGCCGAGTTCATGATCTTAGTCATATATCAGTCCTAAACTGTCAAAAAAGGCATCAACAGAGAACTGTTCTGGGGCTTGAGGGGACAATGAAAATGCCCTGTTCTGAGGACACCTTCTCAGTAGGGACATAGTTATTCCCACTCCTCCCTGATGACCGGATGCACATGGTAAAAAATAACTGACAGCTTTCCCTAAATGCCCTGGTCTTTCTCTCCTGAAAATTAATCAAAGAGGGTTATTACAGGTTCGAGAGAGATCAACTGTGCATCAGAGGGTATTGATGTCACAGCCCATGCCGTCAGTGGATGGCTGTAAGTGGTCTTCAACAAATTAATTATCTGATCCTACAATTGGCATTGTGATGATTTTGGAAATTAAGAACACCAGGAGGATAGTAGATCAGAACAGAAGGTGGTAAAAAGATGGATGGCTAGAACAAGGTCAGACAATGAAAGATTTACAAACAGAACTCAAGGCACAGAGAGACAAACCACACTTAGCTGAATGTACTGTACGTTAGGAAGATGTCTGGCAGTAACAGCCCAGTAAAGTAGCCTGGCAATCACCTGGCACTTTGAACACCTGGAAGCAGCCTGCGCCTCCCAGTCTCAGATTGGACAGTCGAGCTGTCAATCAACACAATGACAGCTCAGCACGCCCCTGTACAAGATTGGACGGCTGAGCTGTCAATAACTGCATCCCAGACACACTGAGGGGTGCAACCGTAACATTTCCTTAAAACTTCCCATTCAGAAAGCTATAGTCATGAGAACATTACTGTGACAAACTTAGTATTTCAGGCAAAAAAAATGTTAAGAAAAAGGGGACGGTGAGTACCAAATAACAAAAAGAATCAGATGATAATTACCTGGGAACAAGCTGATTATTGTAACATGGGGAATATTCATGTTATGTAATTTTAGGAAGCAACGAAAGCTCAGACATATTTTAATGAAGAAAATCTACTTATTTCTGTCCTGGATCTCTTCGCTGCTGGAACTGAAACCACATCTACAACAGTCCGGTGGGGAATATTATTGATGATGAAATATCCGGAGATTCAAAGTAATTCTTGATATATTTTTAAAAGTTATATAAGACCGTAAATGAACAGCTACAATTAGGGATGAGCGAAACGGGTCGGCCATTTTCAGAAGTCGCCGACTTTTGGCAAAGTCGGGTTTCATGAAACCCGACCCGACCCCTGTGTGGGGTCGGCCATGAGATCGGCGATCTTCTGAATCTGGTATCGGAATTCCGATACCGAGTTCCGATATGTTTGCAATATCGGAAATCGGTATCGGAATCCATATTTGAGTGTAAAATAAAGAATTAAAATAAAAAATATTGCTATACTCACCCTCTGACGCGCCCTGGTACTAATTGGCAGCCTTCCTTCCTTAGAATCAGCGCGTGAAAGACCTTAGATGACGTCACGGCTTGTGATTGGTCGCGCGACCACCCATGTGACCGCTCACGCGACCAATCACAAGCCGCGACGTCACCGAAGGTCCTTCAAGCACTGATTCTTAGGAAGGAAGGCTGCCGGAAAGAAGCAAGGCGCGTCCGAGGGTGAGTATAGCAATATTTTTTATTTTAATTCTTTATTTTACACTTAAATATGGATCCCAAGGCCTGAAGGAGAGTTTCCTCTCCTTCAGACCCTGGGAACCATTAGAAACTCAATGCACTGCATTGGGTTTCGTGTTTCGGCCGACCCCGACCCCGACTTTTCTATAGGATCGGCGACTTTTGAGAAAGTCGGGTTTCGTGAAACCCGACCCGATCCTATAAAAGTAAAAGTCGCTCAACCCTAGCCAAGTCACCTTTTTCTGAAGGCTACCACTTTACCCAGATTTTCTGTTATTTATTCACTTTTGCATCATATTCTATTTACTGGTGGTGTGTGAACATGATCATACAGACTTGTTCACTGTGCAAGTAGCCCATGTGTTCCTGTTATCATATTCTATTTACTGTATAATGGCCGTCTTTTTGATGACCGCCCCTGTAGAAGTCAATTTTTAATTGCAATTTTACTATAATTGTATGAACAAATTATCAATTATGTTGAAGTAATTCTAGTGTATATTTTTGCATTTATTGCATGTTTTATATTTTCTAATGTTCTAGCATGATGCTGACACTCAACCTAGACCGGGACATGTGATTTTTGCCAGAATGTGACATTTAGATTGCACCTAAAATATATTTTTTCATAGCCAATAAAAATCAGCAGTCCAATAGAGAATGAATGGAGCCGCAGTGCCCATGCTTTATCTCAACTCTATTTAAAGATAACCTGTCATGTTCTCAAACACTATTAACATGCAGATGCAAGGTTAATCCGCAGGTTAATAACATTTCACTGCATTGAAAGCTCAGCTACTGTGAGGAAATTTAATTTATTCCTCTCTGCAGCCTCTGGCTTTCAGTCATAGTGGGGCAGCAAACGCGGCTTCAGTCAAAGGTCAGTACATAGTGAGCATCAGTGGTAACCACGCCCTAGCACTGACTGACCATACAAATCATAACAAAAGCCTATAATATATTAATTAAATACATTGGCATTGTTGTGCAAGTACAAAAGGTAATGAAATATGTTTTCCTTTGCTTTATAGAGAAGGTACAGGAGGAAATTAAAACACATATCAAACCTGGACAACTGCCGACAGTTGAAGATCGGAAGAAAATGCCCTATACTGATGCAGTAATACATGAAATACAAAGGTTTGGAAATATTCTCCCATTGAGCGGTGTGCACTCAACTTCAACTGATGTCTATTTGCGGGGTTACCTGATCCCAAAAGTGAGTTTATGTATAAAAAAGTCCTTATGCTCAAGTACTGTAAGCATTTACCTATTAGTAAAAGGGACTGCTATGGGGTTCACAGCCATCCAAATTATCTCACAATTTTTAAATTTAAATAATAAAAAAATATTTGCTGATTTATTGTTCCCAGGATACAGAGGTTATTCCATTCCTGACATCAGTTCTCTTTGACAAAACTCAGTGGAAAACTCCCTATGATTTCAATCCTAATCACTTCTTAGATGAAAATGGGAAATTCGTCCGACCTGATGCATTTATGCCATTCTCAGTAGGTAAGCAATGAGGAGCATTAAGATGAAAAATAAAATCATTTTACATGTCACCTACCTGACAAAACACTACCCAACAGAATGACTATATTTTAACAAGGAATAATATGTATGTTTTCTAAATCTCATATTTTATCTTCCAAAAAGTTTAAAAATGTGCTATGGGCTTATTAAGATGCTCAGTATATGAATGAGCACTTTATTTTTTTTTTGCAACATAGCCTAGAGCAATAATAATAATTGTATTTATTCAATGCCAACATATTATACAGCATTTTACAAAAAGGCTATGTGCCCACAATCTGGAACTATCAGCACTTTGGAATCAGCCTATGTTCACTGCGTCCTAAGCGCTGCCTTTTATTGAACGCAGGTAAATCCTCATGCGGACTTAGCGCATTCAATATATTATATTGATTTAATTTTTCTTGTGGAGACATCTTGAAGACGTTCCCCATGTCAGTGTCCATGGATGATGCGCAGGCGTACATGCATGTATAGTATAAGCTTGGGCTGGCCTGGATGCGAAACGTCCTGAAGCCATGAAAAAGAACCATTCAGTTAACAATTCTTTCCAGGGGGGTCTGGGAAAGTTTTGTGACTTTCTTGAGGTCTCCATTTTTTTTCTAGGACCCTCGCCGTCATTTAGAGAGATTTGAAAAGTATGCATTATTTCCAATTTATTTAATTACTACAAGTGTTAGACCAGAGTCACACTACCTTACAATATGGCCGACTGTCATGCGCTAAGACATTGCATAGTACTCAGCCCAGTGTTACTCTATGGGGTAGCTCACACCTGCGATTATTTTCTCATGCCAAATCGGCATGCGAGAACAAGTCTATGAGTGCCAGTGACACAATTCACAGCACTCGTTAAATGCCGACGCCTGCAGCGGAGGAGATGGAGAAAATAATTCCTCTACCTCCTCCACACCTGTGCTTCGATCCTCTCTGTGCAAGGGGATCCAAGCACAGTAGCATGACACTCGGCTCCTGCTTGCAGCAGAGCAGGAGCAGAGGTTCCTTAGCATATCGCATCCGGTGATCTCGCATCCGATGCCATACGCTAGTGTGACTCCGGCCTTAGAGTCAAAATCTACTTTTAACATCAAATTGTTAACTCACTAATCCCATTTCTACAGGAAGAAGAGCTTGTGCTGGGGAGGCCTTGGCCAAGATGGAACTTTTCCTGTTTTTTACTGGACTTCTTCAAGCATTTACTTTCTATCCCCCTCCAGGAGTTTCCAGAGAAGACCTCAGTCTCAAGCCTGTCGTTGGATTCACATTAGTGCCCACACCATACATGACTTGTGCGAAGCCAAACTATTAGTTTGGAGTGAAAAACAGAGACAACACAGAGACTGATTTTTTTGTTTGATTATATTTTAATATATTTAATTTTCTATTTTAAAAAAATCTCATTTTCAAATCTCTTTAGTTGAAAGCTGTGGAATAAATCTTGCAATTGCCTCCAATTATCTTAATTGAATTTTAAGCTAAAGGATTTTTTTTTAGTTTTTGAAAATGCTGATAGGATTTTTTTGATTGGTGCGAAACCATATACACATTACGCTAAAGTTGAACAAACATCTAATGTGTATAGGGACCCCCTGACTTTTCTCCAACTAATGAAGTCAGAAAGGACGCTCAGTCATTATCAAGTTAATTGCTGTAAGCCTTTCTCCAGTTTTGCCATTAAACATTTACAAACCAAGAGTGCACATATTTTGGAATGTCAGTAGAGATGGTTATTAGTCGATTGAGGCTGATCTTTTCCTAGGTTTATCGGCACTTATAGATCACTAATCAGGGTCTTTCGGCCATTCCCCATCCCGTTGACTGACAACAATGCAATTATTCAGAAGAGGGAAGTCCTAAAAACGATCATTACACCCAATGGCATAAGACATAAAACAGAGGAAAGTACTCTAGGGGTCTTCCAGCGATAGTGAATAATTGTAATTGCTGCTGTTATTATTGCACACACATGCAGGGAAATAATGCACTGGTATATACAGGGTGGGCCATTTATATGGATACACCTAAATAAAATGGAAATGTTTGGTGATATCAACTTCATGTGTGTGGCACATTAGTATATGGGAGGGGGAAAACTTTTCTCAAGGTGGGTGGTGACCATGGCAGCCATTTTGAAGTTGGCCATTTTGGATCCAATGTTATTTTTTTCAATGGGAAGTGGGTCATGTGACACATCAAACTTATTGAGAATTTCACAAGAAAAACAATGGTGTGCTTGGTTTTAACATAACTTTATTCTTTCATGAGTTATTTACAAGTTTATGACCACTTATAAAATGTGTTCAAAGTGCTGCCCATTGTGTTGGATTGTCAATGCAACCCTTTTGTCCCACTCTTGACACACTGATAGCAACACCACAGAAGAAATGCTAGCACAGGCTTCAAATATCGGTTGTTTCAGGTGCTGCATATCTCGTGATGCAGAGATACATATCTACACTGTGGGCCATTTATATGGATACACCTAAATAAAATGGTAATGGTTGGTGATATCAACTTCCTGTTTGTGGCACAATAGTATATGGGAGGAGGAGAACTTTTCAAGATGTGTGGTGACCACGGTGGCCATTTTGAAGTTGACCATTTTGGATCCAACTTTATTTTTTCCAATGGGAAAAGGGTCATATGACACATCAAACTTATTGAGAATTTCACAAGAAAAACAATGCTGTGCTTGGTTTTAATGTATCTTTATTCTTTTATGAGTTATTTACAAGTTTCTCTTTGTTTACAGCCATTGACATGTCACAGAGGATAACACGTGAGGAGTGGATAGAAGTTGTGTTGATGTCTGGTGAACGCAGTACAGGGGTCATTGCAGCAGATTTCAATGCAAGACACCCTACGCAAGAAAACTGTCACCATTCCCATGTTATTTAGGTGTATCCAAATAAATGGGCCACCCAAAAAAAGTTTGCCTCATCACTGAACATAATGTTTGTTAGGTGTCGAGTTTCCGCCTCTGCACAGGGGGAGTCTCAAACCATCTCCACTGCGATCTCCCATTCTTTCTCCAGCCCCAGTGGAGTCTGCTCAGCGGAGACAACGGTCCCAGCATCTAGCTCAGGCTGAATACTGGACAACTAATTACTACTGCCCATCCAGGTTCTGTCGTTGTAGCCAGTAATTTCCAGCTGCGAGCAGGTCTTTCTGAGACTAAGTCTTGCTTTTCACATGCTGAGCATGCCCATGGGACGACCTCCCATTGGAGGTCGGGGGTTACATGCTCAGGTCCTGTTGCGGCTCCTATTGTTCCATCTGGAAGGTCTTGTAGCACTGCCGCTATAAAAGGTTCGCATGGCCGCTTGGCCATGCACTAGTGTACACTTGTGAACGTGTGCATGTTGATGAGACAAAGTCGCTCTTTAATTATCCCCTCCCTTGTGTTTGACTGCTTGTGAAAGGTGGATGATTGCTATCTAGCGCCCGACTTGTTATCAGCACTAGAACACACGAAACAGTGTCTGTTTGCTGTGACCGCCAATGTGGCGCCGTGCGCTATCACAGTGCTTTCCTAAGCCAAGTCTGAGTGGTTAGTGGCATCCGCCAGTGCGGCACTGCACGCACTCCCGTGCATATTAATTATTATTTCTGTTACTATGACACCCCAGTTGCGGTGTCGAGCACAAGAGGTCTAGTTGTACTCTATCCTGAGTCTTCGGGTAGAGTTCTGTGACTCCTTGCTTGCGCTCCTTGTGCGGTACCGCAGCCCTGTGACGTAACAGGGTTCACCTTCTTCATAATGGGTGAAGTTAACCCATGTGTGAATCCATATTATACCGCCATATATTCCGTCATTACTTAGCAGCAGGTTCCATCTCTTCACGGTGGACCCCGGGTTGCGAACGCACCTTACACTATCTTTCTAATTATTTGGTGCGTTCCGATAGCCCTAAGAATGTTCTGTTTAAACTGAGGGTACTTTTCCAATTTTTGTTTTGCCCATTCTGCAAATTCAGAGCGCCAATCTGGGTCATCCTCATGGAGATGCTGCAGCAGCTGGATTTTGTAAGACTGCTATTTGTAAGTAGCTAATATCCACCGAAGAGATGTTCGACTGATGCCAGATCGGCATGTTGAATATGCAGAATGGGCAAAATAAAATTGGAACCGGACCCTCAATGACAGAACATTATGTTCAGTGATGACTCTGATGAGGCAAACTTTTTTGAGTGGCCCATTTATATGGATACACCTAAATAACATTGGAATGGTGACAGTTTTCTTGCGTAGGGTGTCTTGCATTGAAATCTGCTGCAATGACTCGAGTAATGCGTTTACCATACATCAACACTCTTAGGGCTAGCGGAACGCACTGAGTAAATATAGATATTTTATTGTTATAGATGCGTTCGCAGCCCAGGGTCCACCGTGTAGGAGAACCTGCTGCTAGCAAACGGCGGCACTATATGGCAGTATGAACTAGCTCTGTTATTTCACAGAGTAGTTGTGAAAGCAAAGCACTGCGCCCTGTTAGACTTCACAGAGGCACAGGCTAACTACCCAACTGAGAGCAGTCAGTGGTCATGCATTCACACAAAACTCCTCGCCGGAGGTGCCAGCATTCTAGGGGCTAGTTGCAGCCGGGTCCCTAAACACAATCTTACATGACCACACTGGTGCACAGAACATAACTTAGAAAGATACTAGCGCATGACCGTGCGGCCATGCAAGCTTTAAAGGGACACTGTCACCTGAATTTGGAGGGAACAATCTTCAGCCATGGAGGCGGGGTTTTCGGGTGTTTGATTCACCCTTTCCTTACCCGCTGGCTGCATGCTGGCTGCAATATTGGATTGAAGTTAATTCTCTGTCCTCCATAGTACACGCCTGCGCAAGGCAAGATTGCCTTGTGCAGGCGTGTACTACGGAGGACAGAGAATGAACTTTAATCCAATATTGCAGCCAGTGGGTAAGGAAAGGGTGAATCAAACACCCGAAAACCCCGCCTCCATGGCTGAAGATTGTTCCCTCCAAATTCAGGTGACAGTGTCCCTTTAAATAGTTGCAGCACGTACAGGACCTTCCTAGAAGGACCAATGAGAGGCTGCCACAGAGCCTGAGCACCTACAAGACCTTCCTGAACATGTGACCCTCGATCTCCACTGAGAGATCTTACTCTGGGCATGCTCAGAACGAGAAATGCAGGACTTAGTCCTAGAAGCATCTGCTCACCGCTGCCCAGCACTGGCTTTAATGGCAGAAGCAGGAAAAGCATCAGTAACTCTTTGTACAGAGTCAGACTGAGCAAGACACTGGGACTGACGTCTCCGCTGAGCAGGCTCCACTGCAGCAGGAGAAGAATGGGAGACTGCAGCGGAGATGGCCCGAGATTCCCCCTGTGCAGAGGCGGGAACTCGACCCCTAACATTATCACCCCCTAGGGCCCCCCCTTGGGCCTCGCTACGCTCGAAGGCGGCAATGAGCTGCGGAGCCTGAATGTGCTCAGCAGGCTCTCAGGACCTATCCTCAGGACCGTAACCCTTCCAGTCCACCAAATAAAATTTTTTGCCACGTACCACCTTGCACCCCAAAATAGCATTCACCTCGTAATCGTCTGTAGATGAACTCGATGCCCCGGCAGATGACTCAGAAAACCGGGACATGTACAGTTAGGTCCATATATATTTGGACAGAGACAACATTTTTCTAATTTTGGTTATAGACATTACCACAATGAATTTTAAACAAAACAATTCAGATGCAGTTGAAGTTCAGACTTTCAGCTTTCATATGAGGGTATCCGCATTTAAATTGGATGAAGGGTTTAAGAGTTTTAACTCCTTAACATGTGCTACCCTGTTTTTAAAGGGACCAAAAGTAATTGGACAATTGACTCCAGGGCTATTTCATGGACAGGTGTGGGCAATCCCTTCATTATGTCATTCTCAATTAAGCAGATAAATGGCCGGGAGTTGATTTGAGGTATGGTGCTTGCATTTGGAAGGTTTTGCTGTGAAGTAAACATCTGGTCAAAAGAGCTCTCCATGCAGGTAAAACAAGCCATCCTTAAGCTGCGAAAACAGAAAAAACCCATCCGAGAAATTGCTACAATATTAGCATCCTGAGAAAGAAAAAAAAAGCACTGGTGAATTCATCAATGCAAAAAGACCTGGGCGCCCACGGAAGACAACAGTGGTGGATGATCACAGAATAATCTCCATGGTGAAGAGAAACCCCTTCACAACAGCCAACCAAGTGAACAACACTCTCCAGGAGGTCGGTGTATCAATATCCAAATCTACCATAAAGAGAAGACTGCATGAAAGTAAATACAGAGGGTTCACTGCACGGTGCAAGCCCCTAATAAGCATCAAGAATAAAAAGGCTAAACTGGACTTTGCTAAAAACATCTAAAAAAGCCAGCACAGTTCTGGAAGAACATTCTTTGGACAGATGAAACCAAGATCAACTTCTACCAGAATGATGGAAAGAGAAAAGTATGGCAAAGGCGTGGTACAGCTCATGATCCAAAGCATACCACATCATCTGTAAAACTGCAGAGGCAGTGTGATGGCTTGGGCATGCATGGCTTCCAGTGGCACTGGGGCACTAGTGTTTATTGATGATGTGACACTGGACAGAAGCAGCCGAATGAATTCTGAGGTATTTGGAGCCATACTGTGTGCCCAGATCCAGCCAAATGCAGCCAAACTGATTGGTCGTCGTTTCATACTACAGATGGACAATGACCCAAAACATAAAGCCAAAGCAACCCAGGAGTTTATTAAAGCAAAGAAGTGGAATATTCTTGAATGGCCAAGTCAGTCACCTGATCTCAACCCAATTGAGCATGCATTTCACTTGTTAAAGACTAAACTTCAGACAGAAAGGTCCACAAACAAACCAACTGAAAACCACCACAGTGAAGGCCTGGCAGAGCATCAAAAAGGAGTAAACATAGCGTCTGGTGATTTCCATGAGTTCAAGACTTCAGGCAGTCATTGCCAACAAAGGGTTTTAAACCAAGTACTAAAAATGAACATTTGATTTAAAATTATTGAATCTGTCCAATTACTTTTGGTCCCTTTAAAAACAGGGTGGCACAAGTTAGGGAGCTGAAACTCCTTAAACCTTCATCCAATTTTAATGTGGATGCCCTCAAATGAAAGCTGAAAGTCTGAACTTCAACTGCATCTGAATTGTTTTGTTTAAAATTCATTGTGGTAATGTCTATGACCAAAATTAGAAAAATGTTGTCTCTGTCCAAATATATATGGACCTAACTGTATACGGGCTTAAGGAGGGACACATGAAAGGTGTCGGTGATACCAAGGCGTGGAGGAAGGGCTAGACGGTAGACCACAGGACTAACCTGTTCGAGGACCTTGAAGGGACCCAAGTAGCGAGGTGCAAACTTAGAGGACTCAACAAGCAGCCTGATGTTACGGGCGGAGAGCCACTCTAAGTCGCCAGGAGCAAAGGTCGGGGCAGGGCGCCAATGTGCATCAGCGGAGGACCTCATTCTCTCCTTGGAGGCCCGGATGGCATCCTGAGTGCGGTCCCAAATGTCCTGTGCCTCCACTGCCCAGTCTGCCACCCTGGAGTCAGCAGAGGACACGGGCATAGGCACAGGAACCAACGGATGCTAGCCGTAATTAAGGAGGAAAGGAGTCTGACCGGTGGAGTCGGCTACAGCGTTGTTAAGGGCAAACTCTGCCCACGGTAACAAGGATGCCCAGTCATCCTGCCTGGCAGAAACAAAATGTCGTAAATATGTGACCAGAGTCTGATTGGCCCTCTCAACCAACCCATTCGTCTCGGGATGATAAGCCGAGGAGAGATTCAACTCAATACTGAGCAGACGACAAAGCTCTCTCCAGAACCGAGAGGCAAACTTTCCTCGGATCACTCCTTGGCCTACATAAGAAAGTAAAGCAGAACATAGAAGATCAGAAGAGATTTATGCTTAAACGTTTCACGAATCAACGATTGGATTTCAATGCAAATAATATCACAGGATTCATCGATGCATATCTTCTGAAGCAGGAACAGGTGCGTTAATGGTGCATATGTTACCCTCATTTTCCATTGTAAGATCAAAAAGGGTGTGATATCAATTATTCTGGGAACATCTGAGGATTTTACAATCTACTTAGTCACGGTTGGTTTTAGGTGACGTGTGACCCTGTGGCCGAAAGTAAAAGTGAGATGGTAAATGCTGAACTATTTATACCAACAACACACAATCATATTCAGTCAGCATAGAAGGTCTTGTGCTGAGAGCAGAGCAGAGGCACCGATGTTTGGGCACTGCTAGGGTTCAATTTTTGGATTTTAAGATGCACCACAGGTTTAGGCAACATAAGTTCTACCAATCAAAACTGTCCTGGCAGTATAAAAAAGTGCGTGTGAGGTCAATGTCACAATTGTTAATGACCTGCAGGGCAGAATAGGGAGGCAATTGTTAGTGTTTCTCCTCAGTGTGTCTTATAAATCCAATCCAAGACCAATGTCTTCTCTTATTGGACTTGTTCACTTTTCCCATCTTTTTCACGTGGCTTAGACCGCTATGAAGACTTCTTCCAGCCACAATTTGTGTCTGCAGAGTTATGTTCACTGATATTTTGCATCCTTGATCTGTATTCGTGCCCTTAGGTCCAAAAGTCTCTTACCCTGAGTAACTATTATGCATCTTTGTAGAGGGAGTTGCCCAGGACCCCCTTCCTCATGCCAGCCCTGTAGTCAGTAATTGTACTCACATCACTGCCTTCGCATATAATACAACTAGGAAATCAGAGCTGACACTCTCCCATGAGTCCCCCTGTGCGTCTGACATCTCAGTGCAGCGGGCGCAATTATGTCATTGCAATGCGCCCTCTGTATTGATATATGCAGAGGATCTGATGACACCATGAAGAGACCTGAACAGTGTTGGGAACGGGCAAAAGTGAGTACTGTTGAGGAATTCACTGTGGGTGCATTATACTGTGTTTCGGGGGACTATTGTTTGCATCGCACTTTATTTTTCAAGGTTTTTTATCATTTGTTATCAGAAATTTAAATTAGGCCATTGAGCCATATGTTTTTTCCGAGATCACATCTCCGAAGACCTTCAGTTTATCCCGACAGACCTTTCAGACAAGCGAAGCATATTTGTAAAGTTTTTAGACATTTCTTGAAACAATTGGGGCACCATTTAACAATCTCCTTCTAAAACTAATCAATAACAGGATTGTGAATCTGCAACCATGGAAGCCTCAGTACCAACCCAGCAGGTAAATCATCCAACACAAAACAGGAGATGGATTCAGAGTGAAGTGCTGCCACTTGGAGAGTGAAATCCACCTTTACTCTCTTGACAATATTCCGGGCTAAAGTGTCCTGTCAAGGGTGAATATTTGAATGGGCCTTTCTAAACTGATTGTCCTTAACTCTAAATTGAAAACCAGTCTGGAATCAATAAAGCTAGCAGCAGACCCAAAGTCAATGAACACCAATATTGATAACACCTGGTTCTCAAAAGATAACACTGTATTTATCAATACTTTTCCAGAGTAAGATTTTGTCTATGTGTTTTTTTCACAACACGAAGACTGTCAACGCTAACCTCCAATGGATCCACCTTCGGCAAATGGACCTGCTGCAGGGAAGTATGACGGATAGCCTACTGTTCAACACATCTCTCACAGATTCTACAGTCCATTTGTATGGCCTGGGTCATGGCCTTTTCCAGAGAACAAGGGGCTTCATGAAGAACCAGAGTCCTTAAATGTTTCGGAAAAGCCCTTTGAGGAATTGGCTCCTGAGATCTGCATAATTCCACAGAACTTCAGTGGACCACTGCTGGAACTTAGTACAGTAGTCCTCAACTGTGTGACCTCTCTGTGCCGAGTTCATGATCTTAGTCATATATCAGACCTAAACTGTCAAAAAAGGCATCAACAGAGAACTGTTCTGGGGCTTGAGGGGACAATGAAAATGCCCTGTTCTGAGGACACCTTCTCAGTAGGGACATAGTTATTCCCACTCCTCCCCTGATGACCGGATGCACATGGTAAAAAATAACTGACAGCTTTCCCTAAATGCCCTGGTCTTTCTCTCCTGAAAATTAATCAAAGAGGGTTATTACAGGTTCGAGAGAGATCAACTGTGCATCAGAGGGTATTGATGTCACAGCCCATGCTGTCAGTGGACGGCTGTAAGTGGTCTTCAACAAATTAATTATCTGATCCTACAATTGGCATTGTGATGATTTTGGAAATTAAGAACACCAGGAGGATAGTAGATCAGAACAGAAGGTGTTAAAAAGATGGATGGCTAGAACAAGGTCAGACAATGAAAGATTTACAAACAGAACTCAAGGCACAGAGAGACAAACCACACTTAGCTGAATGTACTGTACGTTAGGAAGATGTCTGGCAGGAACAGCCCAGTAAAGTAGCCTGGCAATCACCTGGCACTTTGAACACCTGGAAGCAGCCTGCGCCTCCCAGTCTCAGATTGGACAGTCGAGCTGTCAATCAACACAATGACAGCTCAGCACGCCCCTGTACAAGATTGGACTGCTGAGCTGTCAATAACTGCATCCCAGACACACTGAGGGGTGCAACCGTAACATTTCCTTAAAACTTCCCATTCAGAAAGCTATAGTCATGAGAACATTACTGTGACAAACTTAGTATTTCAGGCAAAAAAAATGTTAAGAAAAAGGGGACGGTGAGTACCAAATAAGAAAAAGAATCAGATGATAATTACCTGGGAACAAGCTGATTATTGTAACATGGGGAATATTCATGTTATGTAATTTTAGGAAGCAACGAAAGCTCAGACATATTTTAATGAAGAAAATCTACTTATTTCTGTCCTGGATCTCTTCGCTGCTGGAACTGAAACCACATCTACAACAGTCCGGTGGGGAATATTATTGATGATGAAGTATCCGGAGATTCAAAGTAATTCTTGATATATTTTTAAAAGTTATATAAGACCGTAAATGAACAGCTACAATTAGGGATGAGCGAAACGGGTCGGCCATTTTCAGAAGTCGCCGACTTTTGGCAAAGTCGGGTTTCATGAAACCCGACCCGACCCCTGTGTGGGGTCGGCCATGAGATCGGCGATCTTCTGAATCTGGTATCGGAATTCCGATACCGAGTTCCGATATGTTTGCAATATCGGAAATCGGTATCGGAATCCATATTTAAGTGTAAAATAAAGAATTAAAATAAAAAATATTGCTATACTCACCCTCTGACGCGCCCTGGTACTAACTGGCAGCCTTGCTTCCTTAGAATCAGCGCGTGAAAGACCTTAGATGACGTCGCGGCTTGTGATTGGTCGCGCGACCGCCCATGTGACCGCTCACGCGACCAATCACAAGCCGCGACGTCACCGAAGGTCCTTCAAGCGCTGATTCTTAGGAAGGAAGGCTGCCGGAAAGAAGCAAGGCGCGTCCGAGGGTGAGTATAGCAATATTTTTTATTTTAATTCTTTATTTTACACTTAAATATGGATCCCAAGGCCTGAAGGAGAGTTTCCTCTCCTTCAGACCCTGGGAACCATTAGAAACTCAATGCACTGCATTGGGTTTCGTGTTTCGGCCGACCCCGACCCCGACTTTTCTATAGGATCGGCGACTTTTGAGAAAGTCGGGTTTCGTGAAACCCGACCCGATCCTATGAAAGTAAAAGTCGCTCAACCCTAGCTACAATCTCTATAGAGCATCAAGTCACCTTTTTCTGAAGGCTACCACTTTACCCAGATTTTCTGTTATTTATTCACTTTTGCATCATATTCTATTTACTGTATAATGGCCGTCTTTTTGATGACCGCCCCTGTAGAAGTCAATTTTTAATTGCAATTCTACTATAATTGTATGAACAAATTATCAATTATGTTGAAGTAATTCTAGTGTATATTTTTTCATTTATTGCATGTTTTATATTTTCTAATGTTCTAGCATGATGCTGACACTCAACCTAGACCGGGACATGTGATTTTTGACAGAATGTGATATTTAGATTGCACCTAAAATATATTTTTTCATAGCCAATAAAAATCAGCAGTCCAATAGAGAATGAATGGAGCCGCAGTGCCCATGCTTTATCTCAACTCTATTTAAAGATAACCTGTCATGTTCTCAAACACTACTAACATGCAGATGCAAGGTTAATCCGCAGGTTAATAACATTTCACTGCATTGAAAGCTCAGCTACTGTGAGGAAATTTAATTTATTCCTCTCTGCAGCCTCTGGCTTTCAGTCATAGTGGGGCAGCAAACGCGGCTTCAGTCAAAGGTCAGTACATAGTGAGCATCAGTGGTAACCACGCCCTAGCACTGACTGACCATACAAATCATAACAAAAGCCTATAATATATTAATTAAATACATTGGCATTGTTGTGCAAGTACAAAAGGTAATGAAATATGTTTTCCTTTGCTTTATAGAGAAGGTACAGGAGGAAATTAAAACACATATCAAACCTGGACAACTGCCGACAGTTGAAGATCGGAAGAAAATGCCCTATACTGATGCAGTAATACATGAAATACAAAGGTTTGGAAATATTCTCCCATTGAGCGGTGTGCACTCAACTTCAACTGATGTCTATTTGCGGGGTTACCTGATCCCAAAAGTGAGTTTATGTATAAAAAAGTCCTTATACTCAAGTACTGTAAGCATTTACCTATTAGTAAAAGGGACTGCTATGGGGTTCACAGCCATCCAAATTATCTCACAATTTTTAAATTTAAATAATAAAAAAAATTTGCTGATTTATTGTTCCCAGGATACAGAGGTTATTCCATTCCTGACATCAGTTCTCTTTGACAAAACTCAATGGAAAACTCCCTATGATTTCAATCCTAATCACTTCTTAGATGAAAATGGGAAATTTGTCCGACCTGATGCATTTATGCCATTCTCAGTAGGTAAGCAATGAGGAGCATTAAGATGAAAAATAAAATCATTTTACATGTTACCTACCTGACAAAACACTACCCAACAGAATGACTATATTTTAACAAGGAATAATATGTATGTTTTCTAAATCTCATATTTTATCTTCCAAAAAGTTTAAAAACGTGCTATGGGCTTATTAAGATGCTCAGTATATGAATGAGCACTTTATTTATTTTTTTGCAACATAGCCTAGAGCAATAATAATAATTGTATTTATTCAATGCCAACATATTATACAGCATTTTACAAAAAGGCTATGTGCCCACAATCTGGAACTATCAGCGCTTTGGAATCAGCGTATGCTCACTGCGTCCTAAGCGCTGCCTTTTATTGAACGCAGGTAAATCCTCATGCGGACTTAGCGCATTCAATATATTATATTGATTTAATTTTTCTTGTGGAGACATCTTGAAGACGTTCCCCATGTCAGTGTCCATGGATGATCCGCAGGTCTACATGCATGTATAGTATAAGCTTGGGCTGGCCTGGATGCAAAACATCCTGAAGCCATGAAGAAGAACCATTCAGTTAACAATTCTTTCCAGGGGGTCTGGGAAAGTTTTGTGACTTTCTTGAGGTCTCCTTTATTTTCTAGGACCCTCGCAGTCATTTAGAGGGATTTGAAAAGTATGCATTATTTCCAATTTATTTCATTACTACAAGTGTTAGACCAGAGTCACACTACCTTACAATATGGCTGACTGTCATGCGCTAATACATTGCATAGTACTCAGCCCAGTGTTACTCTATGGGGTAGCTCACATCTGCGATTATTTTCTCATGCCAAATCGGCATGCGAGAACAAGTCTATGAGTGCCAGTGACACAATTCACAGCACTCGTTAAATGCCGACGCCTGCAGCGGAGGAGATGGAGAAAATAATTCCTCTACCTCCTCCACACCTGTGCTTCGATCCTCTCTGTGCAAGGGGATCGAAGCACAGTAGCATGACACTCGGCTCCTGCTTGCAGCAGAGCAGGAGCAGAGGTTCCTTAGCATATCGCATCTGATGATCTCGCATCCGATGCCATACGCTAGTGTGACTCCGGCCTTAGAGTCAAAATCTACTTTTAACATCAAATTGTTAACTTACTAATCCCTTTTCTACAGGAAGAAGAGCTTGTGCTGGGGAGGCCTTGGCCAAGATGGAACTTTTCCTGTTTTTTACTGGACTTCTTCAAGCATTTACTTTCTATCCCCCTCCAGGAGTTTCCAGAGAAGACCTCAGTCTCAAGCCTGTCGTTGGATTCACATTAGTGCCCACACCATACATGACTTGTGCGAAGCCAAACTATTAGTTTGGAGTGAAAAACAGAGACAACACAAAGACTGATTTTTTTGTTTGATTATATTTTAATATATTTATTTTCTATTTTAAAAAAATCTCATTTTCAAATCTCTTTAGTTGAAAGCTGTGGAATAAATCTTGCAATTGCCTCCAATTATCTTAATTGAATTTTAAGCTAAAGGATTTTTTTTTAGTTTTTGAAAATGCTGATAGGATTTTTTTGATTGGTGCGAAACCATATACACATTACGCTAAAGTTGAACAAACATCTAATGTGTATAGGGACCCCCTGACTTTTCTCCAACTAATGAAGTCAGAAAGGACGCTCAGTCATTATCAAGTTAATTGCTGTAAGCCTTTCTCCAGTTTTGCCATTAAACATTTACAAACCAAGAGTGCACATATTTTGGAATGTCAGTAGAGATGGTTATTAGTCGATTGAGGCTGATCTTTTCCTAGGTTTATCGGCACTTATAGATCACTAATCAGGGTCTTTCGGCCATTCCCCATCCCGTTGACTGACAACAATGCAATTATTCAGAAGAGGGAAGTCCTAAAAACGATCATTACACCCAATGGCATAAGACATAAAACAGAGGAAAGTACTCTAGGGGTCTTCCAGCGATAGTGAATAATTGTAATTGCTGCTGTTATTATTGCACACACATGCAGGGAAATAATGCACTGGTATATACAGGGTGGGCCATTTATATGGATACACCTAAATAAAATGGAAATGTTTGGTGATATCAACTTCATGTGTGTGGCACATTAGTATATGGGAGGGGGAAAACTTTTCTCAAGGTGGGTGGTGACCATGGCAGCCATTTTGAAGTTGGCCATTTTGGATCCAATGTTATTTTTTTCAATGGGAAGTGGGTCATGTGACACATCAAACTTATTGAGAATTTCACAAGAAAAACAATGGTGTGCTTGGTTTTAACATAACTTTATTCTTTCATGAGTTATTTACAAGTTTATGACCACTTATAAAATGTGTTCAAAGTGCTGCCCATTGTGTTGGATTGTCAATGCAACCCTTTTGTCCCACTCTTGACACACTGATAGCAACACCACAGAAGAAATGCTAGCACAGGCTTCAAATATCGGTTGTTTCAGGTGCTGCATATCTCGTGATGCAGAGATACATATCTACACTGTGGGCCATTTATATGGATACACCTAAATAAAATGGTAATGGTTGGTGATATCAACTTCCTGTTTGTGGCACAATAGTATATGGGAGGAGGAGAACTTTTCAAGATGTGTGGTGACCACGGTGGCCATTTTGAAGTTGACCATTTTGGATCCAACTTTATTTTTTCCAATGGGAAAAGGGTCATATGACACATCAAACTTATTGAGAATTTCACAAGAAAAACAATGCTGTGCTTGGTTTTAATGTATCTTTATTCTTTTATGAGTTATTTACAAGTTTCTCTTTGTTTACAGCCATTGACATGTCACAGAGGATAACACGTGAGGAGTGGATAGAAGTTGTGTTGATGTCTGGTGAACGCAGTACAGGGGTCATTGCAGCAGATTTCAATGCAAGACACCCTACGCAAGAAAACTGTCACCATTCCCATGTTATTTAGGTGTATCCAAATAAATGGGCCACCCAAAAAAAGTTTGCCTCATCACTGAACATAATGTTTGTTAGGTGTCGAGTTTCCGCCTCTGCACAGGGGGAGTCTCAAACCATCTCCACTGCGATCTCCCATTCTTTCTCCAGCCCCAGTGGAGTCTGCTCAGCGGAGACAACGGTCCCAGCATCTAGCTCAGGCTGAATACTGGACAACTAATTACTACTGCCCATCCAGGTTCTGTCGTTGTAGCCAGTAATTTCCAGCTGCGAGCAGGTCTTTCTGAGACTAAGTCTTGCTTTTCACATGCTGAGCATGCCCATGGGACGACCTCCCATTGGAGGTCGGGGGTTACATGCTCAGGTCCTGTTGCGGCTCCTATTGTTCCATCTGGAAGGTCTTGTAGCACTGCCGCTATAAAAGGTTCGCATGGCCGCTTGGCCATGCACTAGTGTACACTTGTGAACGTGTGCATGTTGATGAGACAAAGTCGCTCTTTAATTATCCCCTCCCTTGTGTTTGACTGCTTGTGAAAGGTGGATGATTGCTATCTAGCGCCCGACTTGTTATCAGCACTAGAACACACGAAACAGTGTCTGTTTGCTGTGACCGCCAATGTGGCGCCGTGCGCTATCACAGTGCTTTCCTAAGCCAAGTCTGAGTGGTTAGTGGCATCCGCCAGTGCGGCACTGCACGCACTCCCGTGCATATTAATTATTATTTCTGTTACTATGACACCCCAGTTGCGGTGTCGAGCACAAGAGGTCTAGTTGTACTCTATCCTGAGTCTTCGGGTAGAGTTCTGTGACTCCTTGCTTGCGCTCCTTGTGCGGTACCGCAGCCCTGTGACGTAACAGGGTTCACCTTCTTCATAATGGGTGAAGTTAACCCATGTGTGAATCCATATTATACCGCCATATATTCCGTCATTACTTAGCAGCAGGTTCCATCTCTTCACGGTGGACCCCGGGTTGCGAACGCACCTTACACTATCTTTCTAATTATTTGGTGCGTTCCGATAGCCCTAAGAATGTTCTGTTTAAACTGAGGGTACTTTTCCAATTTTTGTTTTGCCCATTCTGCAAATTCAGAGCGCCAATCTGGGTCATCCTCATGGAGATGCTGCAGCAGCTGGATTTTGTAAGACTGCTATTTGTAAGTAGCTAATATCCACCGAAGAGATGTTCGACTGATGCCAGATCGGCATGTTGAATATGCAGAATGGGCAAAATAAAATTGGAACCGGACCCTCAATGACAGAACATTATGTTCAGTGATGACTCTGATGAGGCAAACTTTTTTGAGTGGCCCATTTATATGGATACACCTAAATAACATTGGAATGGTGACAGTTTTCTTGCGTAGGGTGTCTTGCATTGAAATCTGCTGCAATGACTCGAGTAATGCGTTTACCATACATCAACACTCTTAGGGCTAGCGGAACGCACTGAGTAAATATAGATATTTTATTGTTATAGATGCGTTCGCAGCCCAGGGTCCACCGTGTAGGAGAACCTGCTGCTAGCAAACGGCGGCACTATATGGCAGTATGAACTAGCTCTGTTATTTCACAGAGTAGTTGTGAAAGCAAAGCACTGCGCCCTGTTAGACTTCACAGAGGCACAGGCTAACTACCCAACTGAGAGCAGTCAGTGGTCATGCATTCACACAAAACTCCTCGCCGGAGGTGCCAGCATTCTAGGGGCTAGTTGCAGCCGGGTCCCTAAACACAATCTTACATGACCACACTGGTGCACAGAACATAACTTAGAAAGATACTAGCGCATGACCGTGCGGCCATGCAAGCTTTAAAGGGACACTGTCACCTGAATTTGGAGGGAACAATCTTCAGCCATGGAGGCGGGGTTTTCGGGTGTTTGATTCACCCTTTCCTTACCCGCTGGCTGCATGCTGGCTGCAATATTGGATTGAAGTTAATTCTCTGTCCTCCATAGTACACGCCTGCGCAAGGCAAGATTGCCTTGTGCAGGCGTGTACTACGGAGGACAGAGAATGAACTTTAATCCAATATTGCAGCCAGTGGGTAAGGAAAGGGTGAATCAAACACCCGAAAACCCCGCCTCCATGGCTGAAGATTGTTCCCTCCAAATTCAGGTGACAGTGTCCCTTTAAATAGTTGCAGCACGTACAGGACCTTCCTAGAAGGACCAATGAGAGGCTGCCACAGAGCCTGAGCACCTACAAGACCTTCCTGAACATGTGACCCTCGATCTCCACTGAGAGATCTTACTCTGGGCATGCTCAGAACGAGAAATGCAGGACTTAGTCCTAGAAGCATCTGCTCACCGCTGCCCAGCACTGGCTTTAATGGCAGAAGCAGGAAAAGCATCAGTAACTCTTTGTACAGAGTCAGACTGAGCAAGACACTGGGACTGACGTCTCCGCTGAGCAGGCTCCACTGCAGCAGGAGAAGAATGGGAGACTGCAGCGGAGATGGCCCGAGATTCCCCCTGTGCAGAGGCGGGAACTCGACCCCTAACATTATCACCCCCTAGGGCCCCCCCTTGGGCCTCGCTACGCTCGAAGGCGGCAATGAGCTGCGGAGCCTGAATGTGCTCAGCAGGCTCTCAGGACCTATCCTCAGGACCGTAACCCTTCCAGTCCACCAAATAAAATTTTTTGCCACGTACCACCTTGCACCCCAAAATAGCATTCACCTCGTAATCGTCTGTAGATGAACTCGATGCCCCGGCAGATGACTCAGAAAACCGGGACATGTACAGTTAGGTCCATATATATTTGGACAGAGACAACATTTTTCTAATTTTGGTTATAGACATTACCACAATGAATTTTAAACAAAACAATTCAGATGCAGTTGAAGTTCAGACTTTCAGCTTTCATATGAGGGTATCCGCATTTAAATTGGATGAAGGGTTTAAGAGTTTTAACTCCTTAACATGTGCTACCCTGTTTTTAAAGGGACCAAAAGTAATTGGACAATTGACTCCAGGGCTATTTCATGGACAGGTGTGGGCAATCCCTTCATTATGTCATTCTCAATTAAGCAGATAAATGGCCGGGAGTTGATTTGAGGTATGGTGCTTGCATTTGGAAGGTTTTGCTGTGAAGTAAACATCTGGTCAAAAGAGCTCTCCATGCAGGTAAAACAAGCCATCCTTAAGCTGCGAAAACAGAAAAAACCCATCCGAGAAATTGCTACAATATTAGCATCCTGAGAAAGAAAAAAAAAGCACTGGTGAATTCATCAATGCAAAAAGACCTGGGCGCCCACGGAAGACAACAGTGGTGGATGATCACAGAATAATCTCCATGGTGAAGAGAAACCCCTTCACAACAGCCAACCAAGTGAACAACACTCTCCAGGAGGTCGGTGTATCAATATCCAAATCTACCATAAAGAGAAGACTGCATGAAAGTAAATACAGAGGGTTCACTGCACGGTGCAAGCCCCTAATAAGCATCAAGAATAAAAAGGCTAAACTGGACTTTGCTAAAAACATCTAAAAAAGCCAGCACAGTTCTGGAAGAACATTCTTTGGACAGATGAAACCAAGATCAACTTCTACCAGAATGATGGAAAGAGAAAAGTATGGCAAAGGCGTGGTACAGCTCATGATCCAAAGCATACCACATCATCTGTAAAACTGCAGAGGCAGTGTGATGGCTTGGGCATGCATGGCTTCCAGTGGCACTGGGGCACTAGTGTTTATTGATGATGTGACACTGGACAGAAGCAGCCGAATGAATTCTGAGGTATTTGGAGCCATACTGTGTGCCCAGATCCAGCCAAATGCAGCCAAACTGATTGGTCGTCGTTTCATACTACAGATGGACAATGACCCAAAACATAAAGCCAAAGCAACCCAGGAGTTTATTAAAGCAAAGAAGTGGAATATTCTTGAATGGCCAAGTCAGTCACCTGATCTCAACCCAATTGAGCATGCATTTCACTTGTTAAAGACTAAACTTCAGACAGAAAGGTCCACAAACAAACCAACTGAAAACCACCACAGTGAAGGCCTGGCAGAGCATCAAAAAGGAGTAAACATAGCGTCTGGTGATTTCCATGAGTTCAAGACTTCAGGCAGTCATTGCCAACAAAGGGTTTTAAACCAAGTACTAAAAATGAACATTTGATTTAAAATTATTGAATCTGTCCAATTACTTTTGGTCCCTTTAAAAACAGGGTGGCACAAGTTAGGGAGCTGAAACTCCTTAAACCTTCATCCAATTTTAATGTGGATGCCCTCAAATGAAAGCTGAAAGTCTGAACTTCAACTGCATCTGAATTGTTTTGTTTAAAATTCATTGTGGTAATGTCTATGACCAAAATTAGAAAAATGTTGTCTCTGTCCAAATATATATGGACCTAACTGTATACGGGCTTAAGGAGGGACACATGAAAGGTGTCGGTGATACCAAGGCGTGGAGGAAGGGCTAGACGGTAGACCACAGGACTAACCTGTTCGAGGACCTTGAAGGGACCCAAGTAGCGAGGTGCAAACTTAGAGGACTCAACAAGCAGCCTGATGTTACGGGCGGAGAGCCACTCTAAGTCGCCAGGAGCAAAGGTCGGGGCAGGGCGCCAATGTGCATCAGCGGAGGACCTCATTCTCTCCTTGGAGGCCCGGATGGCATCCTGAGTGCGGTCCCAAATGTCCTGTGCCTCCACTGCCCAGTCTGCCACCCTGGAGTCAGCAGAGGACACGGGCATAGGCACAGGAACCAACGGATGCTAGCCGTAATTAAGGAGGAAAGGAGTCTGACCGGTGGAGTCGGCTACAGCGTTGTTAAGGGCAAACTCTGCCCACGGTAACAAGGATGCCCAGTCATCCTGCCTGGCAGAAACAAAATGTCGTAAATATGTGACCAGAGTCTGATTGGCCCTCTCAACCAACCCATTCGTCTCGGGATGATAAGCCGAGGAGAGATTCAACTCAATACTGAGCAGACGACAAAGCTCTCTCCAGAACCGAGAGGCAAACTTTCCTCGGATCACTCCTTGGCCTACATAAGAAAGTAAAGCAGAACATAGAAGATCAGAAGAGATTTATGCTTAAACGTTTCACGAATCAACGATTGGATTTCAATGCAAATAATATCACAGGATTCATCGATGCATATCTTCTGAAGCAGGAACAGGTGCGTTAATGGTGCATATGTTACCCTCATTTTCCATTGTAAGATCAAAAAGGGTGTGATATCAATTATTCTGGGAACATCTGAGGATTTTACAATCTACTTAGTCACGGTTGGTTTTAGGTGACGTGTGACCCTGTGGCCGAAAGTAAAAGTGAGATGGTAAATGCTGAACTATTTATACCAACAACACACAATCATATTCAGTCAGCATAGAAGGTCTTGTGCTGAGAGCAGAGCAGAGGCACCGATGTTTGGGCACTGCTAGGGTTCAATTTTTGGATTTTAAGATGCACCACAGGTTTAGGCAACATAAGTTCTACCAATCAAAACTGTCCTGGCAGTATAAAAAAGTGCGTGTGAGGTCAATGTCACAATTGTTAATGACCTGCAGGGCAGAATAGGGAGGCAATTGTTAGTGTTTCTCCTCAGTGTGTCTTATAAATCCAATCCAAGACCAATGTCTTCTCTTATTGGACTTGTTCACTTTTCCCATCTTTTTCACGTGGCTTAGACCGCTATGAAGACTTCTTCCAGCCACAATTTGTGTCTGCAGAGTTATGTTCACTGATATTTTGCATCCTTGATCTGTATTCGTGCCCTTAGGTCCAAAAGTCTCTTACCCTGAGTAACTATTATGCATCTTTGTAGAGGGAGTTGCCCAGGACCCCCTTCCTCATGCCAGCCCTGTAGTCAGTAATTGTACTCACATCACTGCCTTCGCATATAATACAACTAGGAAATCAGAGCTGACACTCTCCCATGAGTCCCCCTGTGCGTCTGACATCTCAGTGCAGCGGGCGCAATTATGTCATTGCAATGCGCCCTCTGTATTGATATATGCAGAGGATCTGATGACACCATGAAGAGACCTGAACAGTGTTGGGAACGGGCAAAAGTGAGTACTGTTGAGGAATTCACTGTGGGTGCATTATACTGTGTTTCGGGGGACTATTGTTTGCATCGCACTTTATTTTTCAAGGTTTTTTATCATTTGTTATCAGAAATTTAAATTAGGCCATTGAGCCATATGTTTTTTCCGAGATCACATCTCCGAAGACCTTCAGTTTATCCCGACAGACCTTTCAGACAAGCGAAGCATATTTGTAAAGTTTTTAGACATTTCTTGAAACAATTGGGGCACCATTTAACAATCTCCTTCTAAAACTAATCAATAACAGGATTGTGAATCTGCAACCATGGAAGCCTCAGTACCAACCCAGCAGGTAAATCATCCAACACAAAACAGGAGATGGATTCAGAGTGAAGTGCTGCCACTTGGAGAGTGAAATCCACCTTTACTCTCTTGACAATATTCCGGGCTAAAGTGTCCTGTCAAGGGTGAATATTTGAATGGGCCTTTCTAAACTGATTGTCCTTAACTCTAAATTGAAAACCAGTCTGGAATCAATAAAGCTAGCAGCAGACCCAAAGTCAATGAACACCAATATTGATAACACCTGGTTCTCAAAAGATAACACTGTATTTATCAATACTTTTCCAGAGTAAGATTTTGTCTATGTGTTTTTTTCACAACACGAAGACTGTCAACGCTAACCTCCAATGGATCCACCTTCGGCAAATGGACCTGCTGCAGGGAAGTATGACGGATAGCCTACTGTTCAACACATCTCTCACAGATTCTACAGTCCATTTGTATGGCCTGGGTCATGGCCTTTTCCAGAGAACAAGGGGCTTCATGAAGAACCAGAGTCCTTAAATGTTTCGGAAAAGCCCTTTGAGGAATTGGCTCCTGAGATCTGCATAATTCCACAGAACTTCAGTGGACCACTGCTGGAACTTAGTACAGTAGTCCTCAACTGTGTGACCTCTCTGTGCCGAGTTCATGATCTTAGTCATATATCAGACCTAAACTGTCAAAAAAGGCATCAACAGAGAACTGTTCTGGGGCTTGAGGGGACAATGAAAATGCCCTGTTCTGAGGACACCTTCTCAGTAGGGACATAGTTATTCCCACTCCTCCCCTGATGACCGGATGCACATGGTAAAAAATAACTGACAGCTTTCCCTAAATGCCCTGGTCTTTCTCTCCTGAAAATTAATCAAAGAGGGTTATTACAGGTTCGAGAGAGATCAACTGTGCATCAGAGGGTATTGATGTCACAGCCCATGCTGTCAGTGGACGGCTGTAAGTGGTCTTCAACAAATTAATTATCTGATCCTACAATTGGCATTGTGATGATTTTGGAAATTAAGAACACCAGGAGGATAGTAGATCAGAACAGAAGGTGTTAAAAAGATGGATGGCTAGAACAAGGTCAGACAATGAAAGATTTACAAACAGAACTCAAGGCACAGAGAGACAAACCACACTTAGCTGAATGTACTGTACGTTAGGAAGATGTCTGGCAGGAACAGCCCAGTAAAGTAGCCTGGCAATCACCTGGCACTTTGAACACCTGGAAGCAGCCTGCGCCTCCCAGTCTCAGATTGGACAGTCGAGCTGTCAATCAACACAATGACAGCTCAGCACGCCCCTGTACAAGATTGGACTGCTGAGCTGTCAATAACTGCATCCCAGACACACTGAGGGGTGCAACCGTAACATTTCCTTAAAACTTCCCATTCAGAAAGCTATAGTCATGAGAACATTACTGTGACAAACTTAGTATTTCAGGCAAAAAAAATGTTAAGAAAAAGGGGACGGTGAGTACCAAATAAGAAAAAGAATCAGATGATAATTACCTGGGAACAAGCTGATTATTGTAACATGGGGAATATTCATGTTATGTAATTTTAGGAAGCAACGAAAGCTCAGACATATTTTAATGAAGAAAATCTACTTATTTCTGTCCTGGATCTCTTCGCTGCTGGAACTGAAACCACATCTACAACAGTCCGGTGGGGAATATTATTGATGATGAAGTATCCGGAGATTCAAAGTAATTCTTGATATATTTTTAAAAGTTATATAAGACCGTAAATGAACAGCTACAATTAGGGATGAGCGAAACGGGTCGGCCATTTTCAGAAGTCGCCGACTTTTGGCAAAGTCGGGTTTCATGAAACCCGACCCGACCCCTGTGTGGGGTCGGCCATGAGATCGGCGATCTTCTGAATCTGGTATCGGAATTCCGATACCGAGTTCCGATATGTTTGCAATATCGGAAATCGGTATCGGAATCCATATTTAAGTGTAAAATAAAGAATTAAAATAAAAAATATTGCTATACTCACCCTCTGACGCGCCCTGGTACTAACTGGCAGCCTTGCTTCCTTAGAATCAGCGCGTGAAAGACCTTAGATGACGTCGCGGCTTGTGATTGGTCGCGCGACCGCCCATGTGACCGCTCACGCGACCAATCACAAGCCGCGACGTCACCGAAGGTCCTTCAAGCGCTGATTCTTAGGAAGGAAGGCTGCCGGAAAGAAGCAAGGCGCGTCCGAGGGTGAGTATAGCAATATTTTTTATTTTAATTCTTTATTTTACACTTAAATATGGATCCCAAGGCCTGAAGGAGAGTTTCCTCTCCTTCAGACCCTGGGAACCATTAGAAACTCAATGCACTGCATTGGGTTTCGTGTTTCGGCCGACCCCGACCCCGACTTTTCTATAGGATCGGCGACTTTTGAGAAAGTCGGGTTTCGTGAAACCCGACCCGATCCTATGAAAGTAAAAGTCGCTCAACCCTAGCTACAATCTCTATAGAGCATCAAGTCACCTTTTTCTGAAGGCTACCACTTTACCCAGATTTTCTGTTATTTATTCACTTTTGCATCATATTCTATTTACTGTATAATGGCCGTCTTTTTGATGACCGCCCCTGTAGAAGTCAATTTTTAATTGCAATTCTACTATAATTGTATGAACAAATTATCAATTATGTTGAAGTAATTCTAGTGTATATTTTTTCATTTATTGCATGTTTTATATTTTCTAATGTTCTAGCATGATGCTGACACTCAACCTAGACCGGGACATGTGATTTTTGACAGAATGTGATATTTAGATTGCACCTAAAATATATTTTTTCATAGCCAATAAAAATCAGCAGTCCAATAGAGAATGAATGGAGCCGCAGTGCCCATGCTTTATCTCAACTCTATTTAAAGATAACCTGTCATGTTCTCAAACACTACTAACATGCAGATGCAAGGTTAATCCGCAGGTTAATAACATTTCACTGCATTGAAAGCTCAGCTACTGTGAGGAAATTTAATTTATTCCTCTCTGCAGCCTCTGGCTTTCAGTCATAGTGGGGCAGCAAACGCGGCTTCAGTCAAAGGTCAGTACATAGTGAGCATCAGTGGTAACCACGCCCTAGCACTGACTGACCATACAAATCATAACAAAAGCCTATAATATATTAATTAAATACATTGGCATTGTTGTGCAAGTACAAAAGGTAATGAAATATGTTTTCCTTTGCTTTATAGAGAAGGTACAGGAGGAAATTAAAACACATATCAAACCTGGACAACTGCCGACAGTTGAAGATCGGAAGAAAATGCCCTATACTGATGCAGTAATACATGAAATACAAAGGTTTGGAAATATTCTCCCATTGAGCGGTGTGCACTCAACTTCAACTGATGTCTATTTGCGGGGTTACCTGATCCCAAAAGTGAGTTTATGTATAAAAAAGTCCTTATACTCAAGTACTGTAAGCATTTACCTATTAGTAAAAGGGACTGCTATGGGGTTCACAGCCATCCAAATTATCTCACAATTTTTAAATTTAAATAATAAAAAAAATTTGCTGATTTATTGTTCCCAGGATACAGAGGTTATTCCATTCCTGACATCAGTTCTCTTTGACAAAACTCAATGGAAAACTCCCTATGATTTCAATCCTAATCACTTCTTAGATGAAAATGGGAAATTTGTCCGACCTGATGCATTTATGCCATTCTCAGTAGGTAAGCAATGAGGAGCATTAAGATGAAAAATAAAATCATTTTACATGTTACCTACCTGACAAAACACTACCCAACAGAATGACTATATTTTAACAAGGAATAATATGTATGTTTTCTAAATCTCATATTTTATCTTCCAAAAAGTTTAAAAACGTGCTATGGGCTTATTAAGATGCTCAGTATATGAATGAGCACTTTATTTATTTTTTTGCAACATAGCCTAGAGCAATAATAATAATTGTATTTATTCAATGCCAACATATTATACAGCATTTTACAAAAAGGCTATGTGCCCACAATCTGGAACTATCAGCGCTTTGGAATCAGCGTATGCTCACTGCGTCCTAAGCGCTGCCTTTTATTGAACGCAGGTAAATCCTCATGCGGACTTAGCGCATTCAATATATTATATTGATTTAATTTTTCTTGTGGAGACATCTTGAAGACGTTCCCCATGTCAGTGTCCATGGATGATCCGCAGGTCTACATGCATGTATAGTATAAGCTTGGGCTGGCCTGGATGCAAAACATCCTGAAGCCATGAAGAAGAACCATTCAGTTAACAATTCTTTCCAGGGGGTCTGGGAAAGTTTTGTGACTTTCTTGAGGTCTCCTTTATTTTCTAGGACCCTCGCAGTCATTTAGAGGGATTTGAAAAGTATGCATTATTTCCAATTTATTTCATTACTACAAGTGTTAGACCAGAGTCACACTACCTTACAATATGGCTGACTGTCATGCGCTAATACATTGCATAGTACTCAGCCCAGTGTTACTCTATGGGGTAGCTCACATCTGCGATTATTTTCTCATGCCAAATCGGCATGCGAGAACAAGTCTATGAGTGCCAGTGACACAATTCACAGCACTCGTTAAATGCCGACGCCTGCAGCGGAGGAGATGGAGAAAATAATTCCTCTACCTCCTCCACACCTGTGCTTCGATCCTCTCTGTGCAAGGGGATCGAAGCACAGTAGCATGACACTCGGCTCCTGCTTGCAGCAGAGCAGGAGCAGAGGTTCCTTAGCATATCGCATCTGATGATCTCGCATCCGATGCCATACGCTAGTGTGACTCCGGCCTTAGAGTCAAAATCTACTTTTAACATCAAATTGTTAACTTACTAATCCCTTTTCTACAGGAAGAAGAGCTTGTGCTGGGGAGGCCTTGGCCAAGATGGAACTTTTCCTGTTTTTTACTGGACTTCTTCAAGCATTTACTTTCTATCCCCCTCCAGGAGTTTCCAGAGAAGACCTCAGTCTCAAGCCTGTCGTTGGATTCACATTAGTGCCCACACCATACATGACTTGTGCGAAGCCAAACTATTAGTTTGGAGTGAAAAACAGAGACAACACAAAGACTGATTTTTTTGTTTGATTATATTTTAATATATTTATTTTCTATTTTAAAAAAATCTCATTTTCAAATCTCTTTAGTTGAAAGCTGTGGAATAAATCTTGCAATTGCCTCCAATTATCTTAATTGAATTTTAAGCTAAAGGATTTTTTTTTAGTTTTTGAAAATGCTGATAGGATTTTTTTGATTGGTGCGAAACCATATACACATTACGCTAAAGTTGAACAAACATCTAATGTGTATAGGGACCCCCTGACTTTTCTCCAACTAATGAAGTCAGAAAGGACGCTCAGTCATTATCAAGTTAATTGCTGTAAGCCTTTCTCCAGTTTTGCCATTAAACATTTACAAACCAAGAGTGCACATATTTTGGAATGTCAGTAGAGATGGTTATTAGTCGATTGAGGCTGATCTTTTCCTAGGTTTATCGGCACTTATAGATCACTAATCAGGGTCTTTCGGCCATTCCCCATCCCGTTGACTGACAACAATGCAATTATTCAGAAGAGGGAAGTCCTAAAAACGATCATTACACCCAATGGCATAAGACATAAAACAGAGGAAAGTACTCTAGGGGTCTTCCAGCGATAGTGAATAATTGTAATTGCTGCTGTTATTATTGCACACACATGCAGGGAAATAATGCACTGGTATATACAGGGTGGGCCATTTATATGGATACACCTAAATAAAATGGAAATGTTTGGTGATATCAACTTCATGTGTGTGGCACATTAGTATATGGGAGGGGGAAAACTTTTCTCAAGGTGGGTGGTGACCATGGCAGCCATTTTGAAGTTGGCCATTTTGGATCCAATGTTATTTTTTTCAATGGGAAGTGGGTCATGTGACACATCAAACTTATTGAGAATTTCACAAGAAAAACAATGGTGTGCTTGGTTTTAACATAACTTTATTCTTTCATGAGTTATTTACAAGTTTATGACCACTTATAAAATGTGTTCAAAGTGCTGCCCATTGTGTTGGATTGTCAATGCAACCCTTTTGTCCCACTCTTGACACACTGATAGCAACACCACAGAAGAAATGCTAGCACAGGCTTCAAATATCGGTTGTTTCAGGTGCTGCATATCTCGTGATGCAGAGATACATATCTACACTGTGGGCCATTTATATGGATACACCTAAATAAAATGGTAATGGTTGGTGATATCAACTTCCTGTTTGTGGCACAATAGTATATGGGAGGAGGAGAACTTTTCAAGATGTGTGGTGACCACGGTGGCCATTTTGAAGTTGACCATTTTGGATCCAACTTTATTTTTTCCAATGGGAAAAGGGTCATATGACACATCAAACTTATTGAGAATTTCACAAGAAAAACAATGCTGTGCTTGGTTTTAATGTATCTTTATTCTTTTATGAGTTATTTACAAGTTTCTCTTTGTTTACAGCCATTGACATGTCACAGAGGATAACACGTGAGGAGTGGATAGAAGTTGTGTTGATGTCTGGTGAACGCAGTACAGGGGTCATTGCAGCAGATTTCAATGCAAGACACCCTACGCAAGTAAACTGTCACCATTCCCATGTTATTTAGGTGTATCCAAATAAATGGGCCACCCAAAAAAAGTTTGCCTCATCACTGAACATAATGTTTGTTAGGTGTCGAGTTTCCGCCTCTGCACAGGGGGAGTCTCAAACCATCTCCACTGCGATCTCCCATTCTTTCTCCAGCCCCAGTGGAGTCTGCTCAGCGGAGACAACGGTCCCAGCATCTAGCTCAGGCTGAATACTGGACAACTAATTACTACTGCCCATCCAGGTTCTGTCGTTGTAGCCAGTAATTTCCAGCTGCGAGCAGGTCTTTCTGAGACTAAGTCTTGCTTTTCACATGCTGAGCATGCCCATGGGACGACCTCCCATTGGAGGTCGGGGGTTACATGCTCAGGTCCTGTTGCGGCTCCTATTGTTCCATCTGGAAGGTCTTGTAGCACTGCCGCTATAAAAGGTTCGCATGGCCGCTTGGCCATGCACTAGTGTACACTTGTGAACGTGTGCGTGTTGATGAGACAAAGTCGCTCTTTAATTATCCCCTCCCTTGTGTTTGACTGCTTGTGAAAGGTGGATGATTGCTATCTAGCGCCCGACTTGTTATCAGCACTAGAACACACGAAACAGTGTCTGTTTGCTGTGACCGCCAATGTGGCGCCGTGCGCTATCACAGTGCTTTCCTAAGCCAAGTCTGAGTGGTTAGTGGCATCCGCCAGTGCGGCACTGCACGCACTCCCGTGCATATTAATTATTATTTCTGTTACTATGACACCCCAGTTGCGGTGTCGAGCACAAGAGGTCTAGTTGTACTCTATCCTGAGTCTTCGGGTAGAGTTCTGTGACTCCTTGCTTGCGCTCCTTGTGCGGTACCGCAGCCCTGTGACGTAACAGGGTTCACCTTCTTCATAATGGGTGAAGTTAACCCATGTGTGAATCCATATTATACCGCCATATATTCCGTCATTACTTAGCAGCAGGTTCCATCTCTTCACGGTGGACCCCGGGTTGCGAACGCACCTTACACTATCTTTCTAATTATTTGGTGCGTTCCGATAGCCCTAAGAATGTTCTGTTTAAACTGAGGGTACTTTTCCAATTTTTGTTTTGCCCATTCTGCAAATTCAGAGCGCCAATCTGGGTCATCCTCATGGAGATGCTGCAGCAGCTGGATTTTGTAAGACTGCTATTTGTAAGTAGCTAATATCCACCGAAGAGATGTTCGACTGATGCCAGATCGGCATGTTGAATATGCAGAATGGGCAAAATAAAATTGGAACCGGACCCTCAATGACAGAACATTATGTTCAGTGATGACTCTGATGAGGCAAACTTTTTTGAGTGGCCCATTTATATGGATACACCTAAATAACATTGGAATGGTGACAGTTTTCTTGCGTAGGGTGTCTTGCATTGAAATCTGCTGCAATGACTCGAGTAATGCGTTTACCATACATCAACACTCTTAGGGCTAGCGGAACGCACTGAGTAAATATAGATATTTTATTGTTATAGATGCGTTCGCAGCCCAGGGTCCACCGTGTAGGAGAACCTGCTGCTAGCAAACGGCGGCACTATATGGCAGTATGAACTAGCTCTGTTATTTCACAGAGTAGTTGTGAAAGCAAAGCACTGCGCCCTGTTAGACTTCACAGAGGCACAGGCTAACTACCCAACTGAGAGCAGTCAGTGGTCATGCATTCACACAAAACTCCTCGCCGGAGGTGCCAGCATTCTAGGGGCTAGTTGCAGCCGGGTCCCTAAACACAATCTTACATGACCACACTGGTGCACAGAACATAACTTAGAAAGATACTAGCGCATGACCGTGCGGCCATGCAAGCTTTAAAGGGACACTGTCACCTGAATTTGGAGGGAACAATCTTCAGCCATGGAGGCGGGGTTTTCGGGTGTTTGATTCACCCTTTCCTTACCCGCTGGCTGCATGCTGGCTGCAATATTGGATTGAAGTTAATTCTCTGTCCTCCATAGTACACGCCTGCGCAAGGCAAGATTGCCTTGTGCAGGTGTGTACTATGGAGGACAGAGAATGAACTTTAATCCAATATTGCAGCCAGTGGGTAAGGAAAGGGTGAATCAAACACCCGAAAACCCCGCCTCCATGGCTGAAGATTGTTCCCTCCAAATTCAGGTGACAGTGTCCCTTTAAATAGTTGCAGCACGTACAGGACCTTCCTAGAAGGACCAATGAGAGGCTGCCACAGAGCCTGAGCACCTACAAGACCTTCCTGAACATGTGACCCTCGATCTCCACTGAGAGATCTTACTCTGGGCATGCTCAGAACGAGAAATGCAGGACTTAGTCCTAGAAGCATCTGCTCACCGCTGCCCAGCACTGGCTTCAATGGCAGAAGCAGGAAAAGCATCAGTAACTCTTTGTACAGAGTCAGACTGAGCAAGACACTGGGACTGACGTCTCCGCTGAGCAGGCTCCACTGCAGCAGGAGAAGAATGGGAGACTGCAGCGGAGATGGCCCGAGATTCCCCCTGTGCAGAGGCGGGAACTCGACCCCTAACATTATCACCCCCTAGGGCCCCCCCTTGGGCCTCGCTACGCTCGAAGGCGGCAATGAGCTGCGGAGCCTGAATGTGCTCAGCAGGCTCTCAGGACCTATCCTCAGGACCGTAACCCTTCCAGTCCACCAAATAAAATTTTTTGCCACGTACCACCTTGCACCCCAAAATAGCATTCACCTCGTAATCGTCTGTAGATGAACTCGATGCCCCGGCAGATGACTCAGAAAACCGGGACATGTATACGGGCTTAAGGAGGGACACATGAAAGGTGTCGGTGATACCAAGGCGTGGAGGAAGGGCTAGACGGTAGACCACAGGACTAACCTGTTCGAGGACCTTGAAGGGACCCAAGTAGCGAGGTGCAAACTTAGAGGACTCAACAAGCAGCCTGATGTTACGGGCGGAGAGCCACTCTAAGTCGCCAGGAGCAAAGGTCGGGGCAGGGCGCCAATGTGCATCAGCGGAGGACCTCATTCTCTCCTTGGAGGCCCGGATGGCATCCTGAGTGCGGTCCCAAATGTCCTGTGCCTCCACTGCCCAGTCTGCCACCCTGGAGTCAGCAGAGGACACGGGCATAGGCACAGGAACCAACGGATGCTAGCCGTAATTAAGGAGGAAAGGAGTCTGACCGGTGGAGTCGGCTACAGCGTTGTTAAGGGCAAACTCTGCCCACGGTAACAAGGATGCCCAGTCATCCTGCCTGGCAGAAACAAAATGTCGTAAATATGTGACCAGAGTCTGATTGGCCCTCTCAACCAACCCATTCGTCTCGGGATGATAAGCCGAGGAGAGATTCAACTCAATACTGAGCAGACGACAAAGCTCTCTCCAGAACCGAGAGGCAAACTGGGTACCCCGGTCACTGACAATCTTGTCCGGCATACCGTGTAGGTGAAAGATATGCTTGATGAACAACTCTGCCAGATCCCATGCAGAAGGTAGCCGTGGAAGAGGCACCAAATGAACCATTTTGGAAAAATGGTCGTGATCACCCAGATAATGGTGCAGCTACGAGACTTGGGTAAGCCCACCACAAAGTCCATCCCGACCATCTCCCAGGACCTGTCCACCACCGGCAGAGGATAAAGCAATCCAGCTGGCCATTGCCGAGGAGACTTGTTGTTGGCGCAAGAGACACACGCCCGAACATAGTCTGCGACATCACGAGCCATATGCGGCCACCAGTATGTCCTTGCCAGTATCTCAGATGTCCTTTTGGAACCAAAATGTCCACCCACACTGGATGAGTGAGCCCAAGAGAGAACCTCCGGTCGCAAACTGGATGGTACAAAAGTCTTGCCCGGAGGCACAGACTCTAGCGAAACCGGGGCCATAGTTCTCAGGCTCTCGGTGGGGACAATAAGCCGAGGCTCCTCTTCCTCCTCCACAGATGATACAACTGAGCGAGAGAGAGCATCAGCACAAATGTTCTTCTCCCCAGAAAGAAAATGAAGGGTAAAATGAAAGCGGGAGAAAAACAAGGACCATCTGGCTTGGCGAGAATTTAACCGCTGGGCTGTCTGCAGGTAAACCAAATTCTTATGATCTGTGAAGACTTGGAAGGGAAAACGAGCTCCCTCCAGGAGATGTCTCCACTCCGAGAAAGCCAACTTCATGGCTAGCAACTCCCTGTCCCCGATGGAATAATTCCTCTCTGCTGGTGAGAAGGTCTTAGAGAAGAAGAAGAAGCAAGGATGCTTCCGACTTTGAGCATCCTTTTGGAAAAGGACTGCTCCAGCACCAACAGATGAGGCATCCACCTCCATTATAAATGGCTTATCTATATCGGGGCGATGTAGGATGGGAGCGCTAGCGAAGTATGACTTAATGGAGATAAAGGCCTTGGAGACATTCTCAGACCACAATTTGGGATTTGCTCCCTTCTTGGTGAGGGCAACCAAGGGAGCTACCAAAGTTGAGAAGTGAAAACAGAGATCCCAACTGCATAATGTGAGAAAACGAGGTCTGGCGAAAATACCGCCAGTCATCCCCGAACTCACTAAATCCACTCAAAACATATCATAATATAAGGAGAAAGATACAGAGCATTGATGAACATTTAATTTAGACAAACTTTATTCCATAACTAGTACAATGACATATAATTTAATATCAAGTATCATGAAGTAATAATACGAACAAAGATGAATGCTTGAGACATGCTGTAAAAATGCCCCCATACCCCCAATCCCCCCTAGTGTAACTACCAAAATGGAAGCACACAAAGAACCCCTGCCCTACCCCCCAGAAAAGGGAGGGGAGGATAGTAGATAACCAGTCACTAATTGCAGGTATGCAAAGGCACAAGTGTGCCTAACCTGAAAAACAAACACCCATGCATGCAGCAAAACTGTCCATACTAGGACTCCATAGTGGCACCAAAAATCATGGTGGCTGACATGGGGGCAAAAAACTTACCAAGTATAAAGGCAGGTAAGCAAAGGCACAAGTATGCCTAACCTGAGAAGCAAACACCCATGCATGCAACAAGACCGTCCATGCTAGGACTCCATGGTGGCACCAAAAATTATAGTGGCTGACATGGGGGCAAAAACTTACCAGATATAGAGACAGGGTGGGGAGACAGTCGGGAGGTGCTCCCCAGAAAGAAAATGAAAGGTAAAATGAAAGCGGGAGAAAAACAAGGACCGCTGGGCTGTCTGCAGGTAAACCAAATTCTTATGATCTGTGAAGACTTGGAAGGGAAAACGAGCTCCCTCCAAGAGATGTCTCCACTCCGAGAAAGCCAACTTCATGGCTAGCAACTCCCTGTCCCCGATGGAATAATTCCTCTCTGCTGGTGAGAAGGTCTTAGAGAAGAAGAAGAAGCAAGGATGCTTCCGACCTTGAGCATCCTTTTGGAAAAGGACTGCTCCAGCACCAACAGATGAGGCATCCACCTCCATTATAAATGGCTTATCTACATCGGGGCGATGTAGGATGGGAGCACTAGCAAAGTATGACTTAATGGAGATAAGGGCCTTGGAGACCTCCTCAGACCACAATTTGGGATTTGCTCCCTTCTTGGTGAGGGCAACCAAGGGTGCTACCAAAGTTGAGAAGTGTGGAATGAACTGGCGATAGTAGTTAATGAACCCCATAAAGCGCTGCACCGCTTTAAGAGAATGGGGTTCCTGCCTGTCCATCACAGCCTGTAGTTTGGCAGGATCCATAGCCAATCCCTGGACGGAGATAATATAGCCCAGGAAAGATAAGGACTCCTGCTCGAACACACACTTCTCCAACTTGGCATAGAGGGAGTTTGCCCATAGGAGATCGAAGACTTTGCAAACATCTCTCCGGTGGGAGTCAATATCTGGTGAGTAGATGAGAATATCATCCAGATAGACTACAACTGAGGTGGAGAGCATATCCCGGAAGATGTCGTTCACAAAGTCTTGGGGCATTACAGAGCCCGGAGGGCATCACCAGATATTTATAGTGCCCATCCCTGGTGTTAAAAGCCGTCTTCCATTCGTCCCCCTCACGGATGTGAATCAGGTTGTAAGCAGCCCTCAGATCTAATTTAGTATATACCCTTGCTCCCCGAAGCCTATCAAAAAGCTCAGATATCAGGGGCAAAGGATAGTTATTCTTAACGGTGATGGCGTTAAGACCCCTATAATCTATGCATGGACGTAGTTCCCCATTCTTCTTCTGCACGAAATAGAACCCTGCCCCAGCAGGTGACATTGACTTCCTGATGAACCCTCTTGCCAGATTCTCTTGAACGTACTGAGACATTGCCTCCATCTCCGGGAGAGATAACGGATAGACTCGACCGCGGGGAGGCTCAGCACCAGGCACGAGATCAATAGGACAATCATAGGGGCGATGGGGCGGAAGGGTCTTCGCCGCCTTTTTGGAGAACACGTCCGCATAGGACCAATATTGCTTGGGGAGAGAGGATAGATCTGTGGGTACCTCTGTAGTAGCAACCTGAATGCACTCCCTCTGACACCTACCCCCACAAGATTCACCCCATCCCAAAATTCTGCCTGAGGACAACTCGATATGAGGACAGTGGTACCGTAGCCAAGGTATCCCCAACAGGACCTCATCAATTCCCTCAGGAATGACAAGCAGAGATATAATCTCCTGATGGGATGGCGACATGGACAGAGTAAACGGGATGGTCTGGTGTGTTATCTGTGAGGGCAGTGTCGACCCATTCACCACTCATACCATTACTGGTTGAGCTAGCATTACCAGGGGTATTGCGTGATGTTGGACAAAGGCAGAAGACATAAAATTGCCCTCCACCCCAGAATCCACGAAGAGCTCTACCGAATGGGAGGATGAGCCTATAATAATTGTCCCCTTAAAAGACAATTTGGAGGCAAACGTTGCCGTGTCTAATATACCTCCACCTACTACCACTAGATGCTGACGTTTCCTCGAACGCTGGTGACATCTGGTGGCAAGATGCCCTGACTGCTGGCAAACATGACAGACCTTGAGTGCACAAGCGGTCCGGGACTTAGATCCCGCTCATGACACTTCCATGGCCTCATGTGACTCAGGAACCAGACCGGGGATTCCAGAGGTTTGGCGAAGGTGGGAGCCAGCCGAAACCTCTGCCTACACTGGGCTCACTCTAACCTCCGCTCGTTAAACCGGAGGTCAATACGTGTGGAGACAGCTATTAACTCCTCCAGTGTGGCAGGAATCTCCCTAGTGGCCAGAGTGTCCTTCACGTGGTCAGCCAGCCCCCTCCAAAATATGGGGATAAGGGCTTTATCCGACCACTCCAGCTCAGATGCTAGGGTACGGAAGTGGACGGCAAAATGGCTGACCAAGGACAAACCCTGAGTCAATTCTAGTAGTTGGAGCGCCGTGTCATGGGTGACTCGAGGTCCTAAGAAGACCTGTTTCAGAGTGCTCAGGAACAACGGCGCACTCTGCACCACATGATCGCCACGCTCCCACAATGGCGTAGCCCATTACAACGCCCTGTCCGACAAGAGAGACACAATTAATCCCACCTTTGCCCACTCTGTGGGAAAACGTGCAGCCAGGAGCTCGAGGTAAATAGAGCCCTGACTCATGAAACCCCTACAAAATTTACTACCTCCAGAAAATTTTTCTGGCAGCGGGAGGCGAGATAATGTCGGAAAAGTGGACAATGGATAATGTGAATAGTGGATAATGTCGGGGTGGCAGTGGACAAGGTTGCTGCAGCCACGCTAGCAGCCTATACAGCAACTGCGGTAACATCCATAGCTGAGGTTGTGCTCTCGAGAGTCGCCAACCTACCCTCCAGCTGCTGGATATACCGCAAGGATTACTGAATGTCCGCCATTTACTAGCCAGACCCTGGCGCTAGTATTCTGTTAGGGCTAGCGGAACGCACCAAGTAAATATAGATGTTTTATTGTTATAGATGCATTCGCAGCCCGGGGTCCACCGTGCAGGAGAACCTGCTGCTTGCAAACGGCGGCACTATATGGTGGTATGAACTAGCTCTGTTATTTCACAGAGTAGCCATGAAAGCAAAGCAGTGCACCCTGTTAGACTTCACAGAGGCACAGGCTAACTACCCAACTGAGAGCAGTCAGTGGTCATGCATGCACACAAAACTCCTCGCTGGAGGTGCCAGCATTCTAGGGGCTTATTTCAGCCAGATCTCTGAATACATACAAACACAATATCCTCGCCGGATGTGCCAGTATTCTAGGGGCTTATTTCAGTCAGGTCCCTGAACACAATCTTACATGACCACACTGGCGCAAAGCACATAACTTAGAAAGATACTAGCGCATGGCCGTGCGGCCATGCGAGCTTTAAGTAGTTGCAGCAAGTACAGGACCTTCCTAGAAGGACCAATGAGAGGCTGCCACAGAGCCTGAGCACCTACAAGACCTTCCTGAATGACCAATGGATTCAGCTGCAGTATCTGAACATGTGACCCTCGATTTCCACTGAGAGATTTTACTCTCGGCATGCCCAGAACGAGAAATGCAGCACTTAGTCCTAGAAGTGTCTGCTCGCCGCTGCCCAGCACTGGCTTCAATGGCAGAAGCAGGAAAAGCATCAGTAACTCTTTGTACAGAGTCAGACTGAGCAAGACACTTGGACCGACATCTCCGCTGAGCAGGCTCCACTGTGGCAGGAGAAGAATGGGAGACCGCAGTGGAGATGGCCCGAGATTCCCCTTGTGCAGAGGCGGGAACTCAACTCCTAACAAACACAATCTCTTTCTGCTCCTCATGAGTTAACATCTGCGACATGTCAATGGCTGTAAACAAAGAGAAACTTGTAAATAAATCATGAAAGAATAAAGCTACACTAAAACCAAGCACAGCATTGCTTTTCTTGTGAAATTCTCAATAAGTGTATGTGTCACATGTCCCTTTTTCCATTTGAAAAAATAAAGTTGGATCCAAAATGGCCGACTTCAAAATGGCTGCCATGGTCACCACCCATCTTGAAAAGTTTTTCCCCTCCTATATACTAATGTGCCACAAACACGATGTTGATATCACCAACCATTCCCATTTTATTTATGTGTATCCATATACATGGCCCACCCTGTACAGAGTGTGAATTGAAAATGGTGAAAAAAATAATCATGCACTTACGTGCATATACATGCATGCATATACACACACAAAAGTAAAGAAAAATAAAAGAATTATAGAAAATGAAAAAAATAGTTAATTAAAAAATAAATAATAACAAAATAAATAAATGAATAATAGAAAAATATTGATCATTGAATAATAAATGATGAATAATAATAAATAAAATTGAATAAATGCAAATATATAACAAAAATAATAATAATAAAATAATAATAAAATTATAGATAATATAACAAGCCATCAGTCACCACCACTTTAATACAAATATATATACAGATCATAATATAATATTCACAAATATACTATGAGGAAATTCCAAATATCCATCCTAATAAATTGCATCAATGGCCACAGAATTACATCAGCTACAACAAGCCTACATAGTCGATTATAATGCAAAATTTTGCACACTGGAGATATCTGATCTTCCCACAAAAATGTGAGCAAAAAGAGTCAAGGTTGTATATCGACCAATTATTTTCAGCTCCACTTAAGCCCTCTGTCTTGACTTCCATCCTCTAGTTTACCATCTTCACAGTCTCAGCCTCTAGTACTGCCTGACTCTCCGGATAGGTTCAAGATTGATTCACATTGGTAACCATATCCGTCCCGGCCGAAACACTGCACAGACCTTCAGCACTAAGGTCTAGCACTTCGAGGGGTTATTTAGCACTTTTTCTATGTATGTGTTTTTTGCAATACTTTTTTTTGCTTCATTCGACAAATTAAAAAATGTGTTTAGAGGCAAGATTATAAAAAAGCAAGTCAGCTATGAAAGTGACAAATTGCATAAAATTTTTTAGCTCAACCAAATAGACCAACCAAGGGGTGACATTAGAAAGGGGAAAGTGTTTATCATGTATAGCAATTTTCTCCAAGTCTATCATTTAGAGTAGGCGTTAGAGTTGCAGTAGTGTTGATTCAAGATGTGGATTAAACTCCTTGTGATGACACAGTATTTTATCTTTATTAACCAGAAGTCTATTTTCAGCAAGCCAGGAGGAATAGACTGTTATCTATAAGTTGACTTTTGAAAGTATGTGTTTCTTTCTGGCTAGTCAAGAAAACACAGACTTTTGTTCATATAAACCTGTAATATTGACTTGTAAGTTGACAATTTGTTGTGACATATTGTGCTGTTATACTGGATGATTAGTAATTAGGGTTGAGCAAAACGGGTCGGCCAGATTCAGAAGTCGCCGACTTTTGGCAAAGTCGGGTTTCATGAAACCCGACCCAACCCCTGTGTGGGGTCGGCCATGAGGTCGGCGATCTTCTGAACTGGAATCGGAATTCCGATACTGATTCCTGATATGTTTAAGATATCGGGAATCGGTATCGGAATTCAGATTTAAGTGTAAAATAAAGAATAAAAATAAAAAATATTGCTATACTCACCCTCGGACGCGCCCTGGTTGTAACCGGGAGCCTTCCTTCCTAAGAATGAGCGCCTGAAGGACCTTTTGATGATGTCGCGGCTTGTGATTGGTCACGTGAGCGGTCACACGGGCGTCACGCGACCAATCACAAGACGCGACGTCATCGAAAGGTCCTTCAAGCGCTGATTCTTAGGAAGGAAGGCTGCGGGTTAGAACCAGGGCGCGTCCGAGGGTGAGTATATACCTATTAGGAATATACTCACCCTCGGACGCGCCCTGGTTCTAACCCGCAGCCTTCCTTCCTAAGAATCAGCGCTTGAATGACCTTAGATGACGTCGCGGCTTGTGATTGGTTGCGTGACGCCCATGTGACCGCTCACGCGACCAATCACAAGCCGCGACGTCATCGAAAGGTCCTTCAGTCGCTCATTCTTAGGAAGGAAGGCTCCCGGTTACAACCAGGGCGCATCCGAGGGTGAGTATAGCAATATTTTTTATTTTTATTCTTTATTTTACACATTAATGTGGATCGCAGGGCCTGAAGGAGAGTTTCCTCTCCTTCAGACCCTGGGAACCATTAGAAACCCAATGCACTGCATTGGGTTTCGTGTTTCGGCCGACCCCGACCCCGACTTTTCTATAGGATCGGCCGATTTCACTCAACCCGACTTTTGAAAAAGTCGGGTTTCGTGAAATCCGACCCGATCCTATAAAAACAAAAGTCGCTCAACCCTACTAGTAATACAGGGTCATTCAACAATGATGTTTGGTGATATGTTGGTTACACATTGTCCAGGCCAGCCAGTTTGTTTATTTGAAAAATAGAGGAAGAAAAACTATGCAAATAAATTAAATAATAAAAGAATGTGAGTTGATCTTGTCATCATTCTTCCCCTTTACCTGTGGATGCTGCTTTAAGGATAGCCGCTATTTTAGCTATATAAGTGAGAAATATACAATCATACACAGAGTCAGCCAAGACATCCAGACATCCAAAGAATCAGATGAACTTTATAAGACAGCAGTCAGAACATCATCGCTCCATCACGAGGGACACAGATTTGACATTCTACAAGATGCCAGCTTAGGGGCCATGGCCCAGGCAGGAAGAATTCAGCTCCATTGACCATTGCTGAACCATGGATACATTTGGGGTTGTGGGGAATGGGACCCACTGGTCACCTGGCTCCATGGAGATGTTCGGAGAAGCCAGGTTGTGATCCTCTGGTCAACTGACCTTATACCCTGATGGACTGTTATCTTCCTAAGCTTTTTGTTACCTCCTCTCTGTGCATGTCAAAGGTGGTGTAGTTGGACCAGGAAGCTATGAAGTCACAGCTGCTGTTATCCCGATGAGTGAGCAGAATAATAGGACTCTGTAATGTGAACCATCTGGGGTATTGTGCTGGGACTGTTCTCTGTGTTATTTGCCTGTTTTTGTGGCTCAATAAAGTATTGCAACATTGCAACACTGTTTTACTGTTTTACCCTCATCCTGCGTTGTCTTAGTAATAATATGCCCACGGTAAAATGAGAGCAGGCATTCAGCAACCGCTGCCATTTTGGTAGAGAAAAAAAGTCTCCATCAAGATGTCGCTGGCATCGCCTGTGCAGTAGCATCTATTGGAATGCAATAGATGCTAATGCATAGGCACCAACACCGACGCCCCTTTACTGGAAAAAAAATTGGCTTAATCGAAATGACGTTAGTGGCAGCGCCTGTGCACTAGCATCTATCGCATTGACGGAGCCTACATTTTTTCTCTCTACCAAAATGGTGGCGCCGGCGGTGCCTGTGCAGTAGCATCTCTTGGTGCTACTGCGCAGGCGCAGCCACCGACGCTATTTTGATTAAGATGATTTTTTTTAACAAAGCAAAATGCTTAAACAAAATGAATATATGCACATTATACATTGTATCATGCTACAGTGCAGGCGCCGATGAATGTAATTTTTTTTCCAAACAATAGTATATTCAGTATGTAAAATACGGGGCAAGTTCTGTAGCGTCAGTGACCTGTCATAAACCTATAAGGATTTATATCTAAGAAGAGCATCACATAAGACCCCCACAGTCCTGCCACAGGCCGCCCAGAACCACCAGAATCTCATTAACTGAAGACTGCAAATAAAGATTAAACAACAACCACAAGACAGATTTCATCAACCAAAGTATCATTTTAATTAGTGTAATGGTGCCAAACTGACTGTAGGTGTCTGTAGGTTACTGAGCACAATCCTGCTGACAGGTTCACTTTAACCACTGTTTCGACCGAAACGTTCTTCAATAATAATCTAATCTCATCACTGCTGAGCTTCTAGAGATCAGCTGCAATCGGTGATGGAAAGCAAGAAAAGGTTTTCAATTTCTTTACGACGCCACTGCTGGGAATACAATTTTATCCAGATTCAATTGAAAAAACATATATTACTATTCACAACATGCATTACCTTGATTGGTCCTCCTGAATTCAATATAGCTAATACTGTAGGTACTGGGCGTATTCTGTAGATCATGTCCTTTGTGGAATACCTGGCACAATTTTTTCTATGAGGTTCTCTTTCTTCAATGTAGACCAATGTTGGAATTGCAACTTCTAGGCTCCCATAGATGTAATTGTCCGACATCTCTAAAACTAGAAAATCTTTTCAACCTTTTGCCCACCAAATTCTGTTTAGCTGACTACATTGGTAATTTATTAAAACTTTAATACACAAAATCTAATGCAAAAGGCTCCAGCACAATAGATATAAAGTTCATCCTGCTATAACTGCAAATAGAATGATCCGTGTCCCCAAACATTAGTATGTGAACTCTACCCCATGGCCCTGGTACAGCTGCAGAACAGATAAGATAAAAAATTGCAAATCGTATTCCATTATCCCACTGGACACATCACATTATAATGCACTTGGCCAACATTTATTTGGATGAAATGCACAATTCTATGTATATAAAAACAAGAACAGTCAAGCCAAGGTTTTCTGACCAAGGTAAATGGCAATGGACCAATCAGTTTATTATAGGTTATTTGTGCTCTACTAAAAATTAACACATGTAGGAAAAATAAGTCCATGTGTATAAATATCAGGACAGGAGCACAATCAGAACGGACTCTTACCAGTACTTCGCTATGGCTTTCATTGCCTACTTCTTGGCTAGAGCCGATGTGTTGGTATACTTTTCAATTTTCATTGCATTATTCATCTATTGGATAAATGGAATTAGGAAGAGCACAGCAAAGATGCCCCCTGGACCTATGCCTCTGCCGGTCATTGGAAATCTCCACATGGTGGACCTGAACAGGCCCCATGAATCTCTGATGCAGGTAGGATACTGTACTTACTTCATGGTCAAGGAGGGTGCAACATTGTTTAGCTGGGGGCAAAGGAATTGGGGATGGTTGCTGAATGAGACAGGTATGAATGGATTCATGGTGGGCACTAAAGGTCTAGAGGTCTTGTCCTTTGCTGCATTATATACTAACCATTGATGTGAATGGGCACTGTGTAACTCTGCATTTCCTCTGTGGTGGCGAGTGAGAGAGATTGAATACTTACTGTCAGATTTCCCTGGAATAATAGCTGATTCCTCCAATTTCTGGCAGGTAGACACTTTGTGATGAAACTATTGTTAAGGGACCATCTAATGCAGGGGTCCCCAACCTGTAGCTTGGGAGTCACATGTGGCTTGTGGTCCCATGAATTGAGGCTCGCCGCTGTCTGCCAGTTTGGTGCATTAGCTCCAGATTTAGTTAACTGGTATGAAGAGCACATCTCAAAATGGTGAACTTTGTGAGTAGCCCTGCAGAGAAGAGCAGATCTGGGTGCACATCTACTGGTGTTGGGGGTTTAGAGATAATGTAAGTATCGTATGCTGGAGACAGGATGATACTACCGGTCACAGGAGGTGCTTGAAGCCGGATGTGACTGTGTTGGGAGTGCGTGATGGAAGAATGCTGAATGGGGGTATTGTGGGAATCCCTGGATCTTGGAATACTGCTTCAGGGTGATTTGTGTGGAAAAGCTTTGGTTATCATTATACCCGTAATGGGGGCTTTAGTTGCCACTACTGTGAGGGGGGACAGGAGCTGGATATGGCTTGCGACCCTCTTGCGCAGCTGAATGTGGCTCTCAATGTCAGAAATGTAAAATAGGGATTATTCAAAGTCAAGAACCTCTTGAAGAGCCGTAGACTTGTCATGTTGCTGGAGATACGTGCAACCATGTTCTGCTATCATGGTTTTATGTGGTTATTTACAAAGTTAGCTTCTTGTTCGTTTATCAAAACAATGAGAGAATAAAAAATGGATTAATGACAATACCATAGCATTTAATATATGGCCAAATGTAAAGACGCATTAGAAAGTAATAGAATCTATTATATCCGTACTCTGTTTTGCGTTCTCTCATGAACAAGAGCTGTGCACTTCTGGGTCACACGCTGCACATTTCTCTGCCATATTTGGGGTGATCAGTGAGGGTCTCAGGACCCAGGCTCCCTCCGTAAAGTGTCATCAAAATATAAAAAAAAGTATAAAAGTTATGATGCTCTTTAAATAGTTGATTTTCAGGATCACTGTTGATAGTTATGACCCAAACTGAACTCCAAAGAAATTTGTCTAAACTCAGAGTCAATGAATGTGTTAATTTATCATGAGTTAATAAAGGGCTAGACGATGGTGAGCGTGGGCGACATTCTTGCATGGTGTATCTAGGGTGCCAACCTCCACGGGCAGGTAGGGCTATTGAGAGGGCATTGTCTGACCTATCTTGTCCTGTAGTTCACTTGGGGCAATAGTGGATATTAAAACCACTTGGGTTATTATATATTTGGATAATCTGGGACTACAGTGGTAATTTTTCACTTTTAATTATGAAAAATATCTTTTATTGATGGAATTCTATATATTAGCCATCCCTTGCAGAGTAATGGGACTGATTAATGTGAATATGAGACCACTAACAATCATATCTCAATTACTCAGTGCTTCCAAGTATCTCTCAGAACATGCCTTGCACTGTCTTACCTGTGCAAGGCTTAACTTCTTCCAGAGACACACACTCTCCCTTTGCCCAGTTCTGGTGCAGGTCAAATTTTCTCAACACTGTCCCAAGTCATAGACACTCCCAGTTCAGGCCACATCACTTCTCCCGTCAAAGTTCCTCAAACTGTTTTCGGCTATAGTACCATTTAGTGTTCAAGACAGGAATTGAGGCCCTAAGCTTGGTGGTTACACTTCAAAATTGAGGCAGAGAGCTTAGTGGTTGTGGAGTAATAGGAGCATTCTTTTTTACTCTAACATCAGATTACTTGCAATCACAGCTAGAATATTTCCAACTCTCTCCTGTCAATTTTAATTTTTTAGCTGTTCTGAACAGATCTTTACGCCTCTTGTTCCCTAAAATTAGTGGTAAGGCAAAATTCCTTGATCATATCATGATTTTTGCATATTTCCCCAGCATCATGGCATCAACAGCAAGTGTGGCTTTTTGGAAATTTATATTTTTTTGCTCTGTTTAAGTGACATTGTGGTTTTAAAATACAACCCCTGGCAAAAATTATGGAATCACCGGCCTTGGAGGATGTTTATTCAGTTGTTTAATTTTGTAGAAAAAAGCAGATCACTGACATGGCACAAAACTAAAGTCATTTCGAATGGCAACTTTCTGGCTTTAAGAAACACTAAAAGAAATCAAGAACAGAAAATGTGGTAGTCAGTAATGGTTACTTTTTTAACCAAGCATAGGGAAAAAATTATGGAGTCACTCAATTCTGAGAAAAAAATTATGGAATTTCAATGTAAATTTTCATACCCACAAACAACACCTGCATCAAATTATATCTGCTCATTAGTCTGCATCTAAAAAGGAGTGATCACACCTTGGAGAGCTGGACTGACATAAATCATGGCTTTAACACGAGAGATGTTAATTGAAGCAAATGAGAGGATTATCAAACTCTTAAAAGAGGGTAAATCATCAGCAATGTTGCAAAAGATGTTGGTTGCTCTCAGTCAGCTGTGTCTAAAATCTGGACCAAATAGAAACAACATGGGAAGGTTGTTAAAGGCAATCATACTGGTAGACCAAGGAAGACATCAAAGTGTCAAGACCAGAAACTTAAAGCAATATGTCTCCAAAAAAGGAAATGAACACAAAGTAAGTGAGGAACGAATGGTTGGAAACTGGAGTCAACGTCTGTGACCGAACTGTAGGAAACTGCCTAAAGGAAATGGGATTTACATACAGGAAAGATAATATGGGGCTGCATGTCAGGTAAAGGCACTGCGGAGATAGCTATCATTACATCTTCAATAAATGCACAAGTCTGTATTGATATTTTGGCCACTTTTCTTATCAATTGAAAAGATGCTTGGGGATAATGAAATCATTTTTCAAGATGCTAATGCATCCTGCCATAGAGCAAAAACTGTGCAAACATTCCTTGAAAAAGACACGTAAGGTCAATGTCATGGCCTGCAAATAGTCCGGATCTCAATTCAATTAAAAATCTTTGGTGGAAGTTGAAGAAAATGGTCCATGACAAAGATCAAACCTGCAAAGCTGATCTGGCAACAGCAATCAGAGTAAGTTGGAGCCGGATTGATGAAGAGTCCTGTGTGACACTCATTAAGTCGATGCCTCAGAGACTGCAAGCTGTTATAAAAGCCAGAGATGGTGCAACAAAATACTAGTGATGTGTTAGAGTGTTTTTTTGTTTGTTTGTTTTTCAGGATTCCAGATTGTTTTCCTCAGAATTGAGGGATTCCATAATTTTTTCCCTATGCTTGGTTAAAAAAAGTGACCATTACTGACTACCACATTTTTTGTTCTTGATTTCTTTTATTGTTTCTTAAAGCCAGTAAGTTGCCATTTGAAATGACTATAGTTGTGTGCCATGTCTGTGATCTGCTTTTTTTCTACAAAATTAAACAACTGAATGAACATCCTCCAAGGCCGGTGATGCCTTAATTTTTGCCAGGGGTTGTACATGTTTTGTCTTTACAGAAGTACAACTCAAATTAATGTTTTGTAAAAACAAAGAATTATAATATTTTGCAGCTTTCTGAGAAGTATGGTGAAGTATTTACTTTGCATTTTGGACCCAAGAAAATGGTGATACTTGCTGGATATAAGATTATAAAGGAAGCACTTGTTACACGAGCTGAGGATTTTGGAGAACGGGCGATTACTCCAGTCTTCGATATCATCTCTAATGGACATGGTATTTATAGAACTATAATATTGTGCATTCTATGAATCATAAAATCCACAATGGTGACCTGTAAGAGTAGAAGAATACTATAGAGTCTAGTAAATATAGCTGATTCTGCTAATAAAAGATTCACTGAAAACCTCAACAAAGGAAATTTATGAGCAAATATTATGAATGAAGAACACTTTAGACATGTAAGCCGACTGTTAGAAGTTGCGTAATGACTGCAGAAAGTCGTAGCGTCTAGTGTCTATACTTCTGCATTCTTCTTATTCCTACCTTATTGTCATCATCATTCTACGTCCTTTTTCTCATTTTCAACATTTTTCTGTGAATTTTTCACAAATTAATATATATTAAAATGAAGCTTCTATTATACACTGAACAAATCCAGGGGAACAAACAAGTGAACATTTTTTATAAGTCAAGGGTGAACATGAAAAAGAAAGAAACAAAAGAAAAAGGGAAGGGAGGGAAGCGCTCAGGTTATTCTTGGGAAGTAACCCGCGGTCCTGCTTTTCACTTTTATCTACCTTCTCCTTATTCTCTTTCTATTTCATCTCCTTCTACTTCTGTACACCATTCTTTTTCCGTTTCCTTTTTCTCATTCATCTTCCTCATGGTCATTATGTTCAGTCTTCTTAATTATTCATTTTGTTCTTTTCTTTGATTTCATCTTTCTGTTTTTCTTTCTTTATCTAATTATTCATGTACTTCATGATCCTCTTCATTTTTATCTTATGTTCATCTTATCTACTTCTTGGCTTCTTTTCCATCTCCTGCATCATCATTATCATAACATCATCTTGACTATTCTGCCTTCACCTTTCTCATCACCATCTTTATTATTATTATCTACGGTTTAAATTTCCTCCTTTGTTTCTCCTTCATCATCCATCTTCTTCTTCTCCAACTTTCTTCTTCAGTTTTACAGTAATTTTCTTCATTCTCTCTTTTTTTACTTTTCCTGTTATTTTCTTATCTTTTTCTTTTTTTGTCATCCATTTCTCTATCTTTTCTGTAACCATCATATTTTTCTTTTCTGTTTCTTCTCTTCTTCTTTCCTCTTACTTTTGCAACATTTTCTTCTTTCTCATCTATATATATAATTGTCTAAGGTCCCCTTCCGTCTGTTTTCCACTTCCGTCTGACTGTCGTGGAAATCCCGCGTTGCTGATTGGTCGCGGCCGGCTGGGTGTGATCAATCAGCAAGCGGCACAGTCTGTCCGCGAATTGGCCCCTCCCTAGTCCCTTCCAGTCAGTGCCCCTCCATACTCCCCTCCAGTCAGCGCCCACATAGCGTTTTAGCAGTCCGTTAAACGGACTGTGTTACACCACTGCATAACGCGGTGTAACGCAGTCCGTTAACGCTGCCATTAACCCTGTAAGTGTGACCAACTTTCAATAGTAAAATCATATAATGTTAAAAATGATAATTAAAAAAAACATTATATTCTCACCTTCCGGCGTCCGCGGCAGCCTTTCCGGCTCCTCGCGATGCCCAAGAATGTATTGCGGCAACGACCCGTGATGACATAGCTGTCTCGTGTAGGGTTGAGCGACCTTTACTTTTAAAGGATCGGGTCGGGTTTCACGAAACCCGACTTTTTCAAAAGTTGGGTCGAGTGAAATCGGCCGATCCTATAAAAAAGTCGGGGTCGGGGTCGGCCGAAACTCGAAACCCAATGCAGTGCATTGGGTTTCCAATGGTTCCCAGGGTCTGAAGGAGCGGAAACTCTCCTTCAGGCCCTGCGATCCATATTTAAGTGTAAAATAAAGAATTAAAATAAAAAATATCGCAATACTTACCCTCTGACGCACCCTGGTACTAACCGGAACCTTCCTTCCTTCGAATCAGCGCTTCCAGGACCTGGCGGTGACTTCGCGGTGACGTCGCGGCTTGTGATTGGTCGCGCGGCCGCCCATGTGACCGCTCGCGCCACCAATCACAAGCCGCGACGTCACCGCGACGTCACCGAAGGTCCTGGAAGGGCTGATTCTTAGGAAGGAAGGCTGCCGGAAAGAAGCAGGGCCTGTCCGAGGGTGAGTATATAGCTAATAGGAATATACTCACCCTCGGACGCGTCCTGCTTCTTTCTGGCAGCCTTCCTTCCTTCGAATCAGCCCTTCCAGGACCTTCGGTGACGTCGCGGTGACGTCGCGGCTTGTGATTGGTCGCGTGAGCGGTCACATGGGCGGCCGCGCGACCAATCACAAGCCGCGACGTCACCTGTTGTGAATTCTGTGGCAGAGCTCCCTCCTGTGGTCACAAGTGGTACTTCGGCTGATTCTCTCTGTGAGCTTCCGTTGGTGGAGGAAAGTGGTACTGCGGCTTCTGAGTTTCCTGCTTCCGGTGATGTGGTGAAGTCGTTAGGTGCTGCTCTATTTAACTCCACCTAGTGCTTTGATCCTGGCCTCCAGTCAATGTTCTAGTATTGGACCTGTTTCCTCCTGGATCGCTCCTGTGGCCTGCTGCTCTGCATAGCTAAGTTCTGCTTTGCTATTTTGTTTGCTGTTTTTTTCTGTCCAGCTTGTCTATTTGTTTTTTTCCTGCTTGCTGGAAGCTCTGGGACGCAGAGGGTGTACCTCCGTGCCGTTAGTTCGGTACGGAGGGTCTTTTTGCCCCCTTTGCGTGGTTTTTGTAGGGTTTTGTGTTGACCGCAAAGTTACCTTTCCTATCCTCGCTCTGTTCAGAAAGTCGGGCCTCACTTTGCTAAATCTATTTCATCTCTACGTTTGTCTTTTCATCTTAACTCACAGTCATTATATGTGGGGGCTGCCTTTTCCTTTGGGGTATTTCTCTGAGGCAAGGTAGGCTTATTTTCTATCTCCAGGCTAGCTAGTTTCTCAGGCTCTGACGAGTTGCATAGGGAGCGTTAGGCGCAATCCACGGCTGCCTCTAAGTGTTGTTGGAGAGGATTAGGGATTGCGGTCAGCAGAGTTCCCACGTCTCAGAGCTCGTTCTATGTTTTTGGATTATTGTCAGGTCACTGTATGTGCTCTGACCTCTATGTCCATTGTGGTACTGAATTACCTTATCATAACAGTCACCGCGACGTCACCGCCAGGTCCTGGAAGTGCTGATTCGAAGGAAGGAAGGTTCTGGTTAGTACCAGGGCGCGTCAGAGGGTAAGTATTGCGATATTTTTTATTTTAATTCTTTATTTTACATTAAATATGGATTCCGATACCGATTTCCGATATTGCAAACATATCGGGAATCGGGATCGGAATTCCGATACCACATTCAGAAGATCGCCGACTTCATGGCCGACCCCACACAGGGGTCGGGTCGGGTTTCATGAAACCCGACTTTGCCAAAAGTCGGCGACTTCTGAAAGTGGCCGACCCGTTTCGCTCAACCCAATCTCGTGAGATGACGTAGTGGTCTCACGAGACCGCTACATCATCACGGGTTATTGCCACAAGGCATTACTGGGAATGGAGCGTCGCGAGGAGCATCGCTAAAGGCCTGGCCTGCATCCGGGGGCCGCCGAAAGGTGAGTATACAGGTCCTTCTCAAAAAATTAGCATATAGTGTTAAATTTCATTATTTACCATAATGTAATGATTACAATTAAACTTTCATATATTATAGATTCATTATCCACCAACTGAAATTTGTCAGGTCTTTTATTGTTTTAATACTGATGATTTTGGCATACAACTCCTGATAACCCAAAAAACCTGTCTCAATAAATTAGCATATTTCACCCATCCAATCAAATAAAAGTGTTTTTTAATAACAAACAAAAAAAAAACAACAAATAATAATGTTCAGTTATGCACTCAATACTTGGTCGGGAATCCTTTGGCAGAAATGACTGCTTCAATGCGGCGTGGCATGGAGGCAATCAGCCTGTGACACTGCTGAGATGTTATGGAGGCCCAGGATGCTTCAATAGCGGCCTTAAGCTCATCCAGAGTGTTGGGTCTTGCGTCTCTCAACTTTCTCTTCACAATATCCCACAGATTCTCTATGGGGTTCAGGTCAGGAGAGTTGGCAGGCCAATTGAGCACAGTAATACCATGGTCAGTAAACCATTTACCAGTGGTTTTGGCACTGTGAGCAGGTGCCAGGTCGTGCTGAAAAATGAAATCTTCATCTCCATAAAGCATTTCAGCCGATGAAAGCATGAAGTGCTCCAAAATCTCCTGATAGCTAGCTGCATTGACCCTGCCCTTGATGAAACACAGTGGACCAACACCAGCAGCTGACATGGCACCCCACACCATCACTGACTGTGGGTACTTGACACTGGACTTCAGGCATTTTGGCATTTCCTTCTCCCCAGTCTTCCTCCAGACTCTGGCACCTTGATTTCCGAATGACATGCAAAATTTGCTTTCATCAGAAAAAAGTACTTGGGACCACTTAGCAACAGTCCAGTGCTGCTTCTCTGTAGCCCAGGTCAGGCGCCTCTGCCGCTGTTTATGGTTCAAAAGTGGCTTTACCTGGGGAATGCGGCACGTGTAGCCCATTTCCTGCACACGCCTGTGCACGGTGGCTCTGGATGTTTCCACACCAGACTCAGTCCACTGCTTCCTCAGGTTCCCCAAGGTCTGGAATCGGTCCTTCTCCACAATCTTCCTCAGGGTCCGGTCTCCTCTTCTCGTTGTACAGCGTTTTCTGCCACATTGTTTCCTTCCAACAGACTTACCATTGAGGTGCCTTGATACAGCACTCTGGGAACAGCCTATTTGTTGAGAAATTTCTTTCTGGGTCTTACCCTCTTGCTTGAGGGTGTCAATGATGGCCTTCTTGACATCTGTCAGGTCGCTAGTCTTACCCATGATGGGGGTTTTGAGTAATGAACCAGGCAGGGAGTTTATAAAAGCCTCAGGTATCTTTTGCATGTGTTTAGAGTTAATTAGTTGATTCAGAAGATTAGGGTAATAGGTCGTTTAGAGAACCTTTTCTTGATATGCTAATTTATTGAGACAGGTTTTTTGGGTTATCAGGAGTTGTATGCCAAAATCATCAGTATTAAAACAATAAAAGACCTGACAAATTTCAGTTGGTGGATAATGAATCTATAATATATGAAAGTTTAATTGTAATCATTACATTATGGTAAATAATGAAATGTAACACTATATGCTAATTTTTTGAGAAGGACCTGTATAACTATTTTTTATTTTAATTCTTTTTTTAACAGGGATATGGTGCCCACATTGCTATATACTACGTGGGCTGTGTTATATACTACATGGGCTGTGTTATATATACTAAGTCACTGTGCTCTACACTATGTGGGCTGCACTACTGTATATACTACGTGGCTGTGCTATGTACTACCAGGTTGTGTTATATACTACATGGGCTGTGTTATATACTGCGTGGGCTGTGCTATATACTACATGGGCTGTGTTATATACTGTGTGGGCTGTGTTATATACTGCGTGGGCTGTGCTATATATTATGTGGCCTGTGCTATATACTATATGGGCTGTGTTATATACTGCATGGGCTGTGCAATATACTATGTGGCTCTGCAATATACTACGTGGTTGTGCTATATACTACGTGGCTGTGTTATATACTACATAGCTGTGCTATATACTATGTGCCTGTGCTATATACTACATACTTGTGTTATATACTACGTGACTGTGCAATATACTACGTGGCTGTGTTATAAACTGCATGGGCTGTGCTATATACTACGTTGCTGTGTTATATACTACATAGCTGTGCTATATACTATGTGAGCTGTGCTATATACTACGTGGCTGTGCTATATACTATGTGGCTGTGCTATATACTGCATGGGCTGTGCTATATACTATGTGCCTGTGCTATATACTACGTGGCTGAGCTATATGCTACGTGGCTGCTATATACTATGTAGCTGTGCTATATACTACGTGCCTGTGCTATATACTATGTGGCTGTGTTATATACTACGTAGCTGTGCTATATACTACGTGCCTGTGCTATATACTACATGGCTGTACTATATACTACGTGGGCTGTGTTATATGCTAAGTGGGCTGTGAGACTATTTCGCACGGGGCCCTCAAAAACCTGCAGCTGGCTCTGGCTTCAGTTATTGATCTCGGCCGGCTGGCCGTGAACAATCAGCGACAGGTGCAGTCCGGCCGCGAATTGGCGCGCGATTTGAACCACGCTTTGCTAATTGGTCGCGGCTGGCCGAACCCTGTGTATTCATTGCATTATTCTGAAATCTTCATAAATAAACTACACGCATATTCTTGAATACCCAATGCATTAGAATCGGGCTACCATCTAGTTATTAATAAAATTATTATTGTGTATGAAACCCTTGGTTGTCAATTTACTTGTATTTTCTTACTTGTGGGTGTTTTTTTTTATAAAAGAATTTTTTAAGTCTCAGAATTAAAATTTAAGAAACCGCTTGTTGAATTGTTTAGATTACTAAAGGCTATTTTCTATTCAGTGTGATTAATTAATAACTGACGAAAGTTGTTCATATTTAACTATACTTTAGGTATAATACTTTCTAATGGAGAACAATGGAAATCTATGAGGAGGTTCACGCTATCAACACTTCGAGACTTTGGAATGGGGAAGAGAAGTGTGGAAGCCAGAATTCAAGATGAATTAATGCCCCTTATAGAAAGTTTTAGCTCTCACAATGGTAAGATACATCATCCACATTTAGCTCATAGCTTTCATATAATCTAACCTCTTGTCTGTTGCTTTCTACAACCCGGTCTACACAATCCACATTGTCAATCCCCAACACAGTTAAACTATAATGTTATTCAGAGGGTTTTGTAGATCCCCAATCACATATAGTAGAGGATACACCACATTGTGAAGTTTTTGCTCTATATTTGAATCATATTTTGCTGCACGTGGAAAAGATCTGCAGCATCTAAACATATTAGAAGTTTAATTGGCTGTAGATTTGCTTCAATTATCACCTGATTGTTTCAGTAATCTACTGTCATTACTGAAGGTAGTTTTGCCCTGAGGTTACGATACCTGGAGCATTTTTATTCATATTTTATTTTATTGTATATGTATATTTTTGTTATTTTAGGCAAACCATTCAATCCTCACATGCTGATAAACACTGCAGTTTCCAATGTAATCTGCTCTATTATCTTTGGGAAAAGGTTTGAGTATGATGACCCAGAGTTTGAAAAATTAATCCATATGTTAGATGAAAATGTCAAACTGATGGGTACACCCAAAGTGATGGTAAGAAAACCTTCAGATCTTATAGATAACCTTTTTTCGTGAATTCTCAGAAGAATAGTATCGGTTTCACATTTAGGGCTAATTGTACTGCAATTATGAGCTCAGATAAATAGAGCCAAGCTCATCTTTTGGTTCTCACCCAATACACTCCAGTTGTTTCAGTTATATAATGAAAGTGTCCTATATAGTAGATGATTATTATTATACACCATTATTTATTATTATTATTATTATTATTATTATTTATTTATATAGCACCATTGATTCCATGGTACTGTACAAGAGAAGGGGTAAGGGTACCGTCACACCGTGGCACTTTGATCGCTAGGACTGCACGATCCGTGACGTTCCAGCGATATCCTTACGATCTCGCTGTGTCTGACACGCTACTGCGATCAGGGACCCCGCTGAGAATCGTACGTCGTAGCAGATCGTTTGAAACTTTATTTCGTCACTGGATCTCCCGCTGACATCGCTGAATCGTCGTGTGTGACGCCGATTCAGCGATGTCTTCACTGGTAACCAGGGTAAACATCGGGTTACTAAGTGCAGGGCCGCGCTTAGTAACCCGATATTTAGCCTGGTTACCAGTGTAAATGTAAAAAAAAAAAAACACTACATACTTACATTCCCGGTGTCTGGTCATGTCCCTCGCCTTCAGCTTCCCGCACTGACTGAGCGCTGGCCGTAAAGTACAGAGGTGACGTCACCGCTCTGCTTTCCGGCTATCCGGCGCTCACTGTCAGTGCAGAGAAGCACAGCGCCGAGGGACGCGACAGGAATGTAAGTATGTAGTGTTTGTTTTTTTTACGTTTACGCTGGTAACCAGGGTACACATCGGGTTACTAAGTGCGGCCCTGCGCTTAGTAACCCTATGTTTACCCTGGTTACCCGGGGACTTCGGGATCGTTGGTCGCTGGAGAGCTGTCTGTGTGACAGCTCTCCAGCGACCACACAGCGACGCTGCAGCGATCGACATCGTTGTCGTATCGCTGCAGCGTCGTTTTAGTGTGACGGTACCCTAACATACAAGTTACAGATATCACTTACAGTAAACAAACTAACAATGACAGACTGATACAGAGGGGCGAGGACCCTGCCCTTGCGGGCTTGCATTCTACAGGATTATGGGGAAGGAGACAATAGGTTGAGGGTTGCTTCAGCTCCGGTGTTGGTGAGGCGGTAGCTTCAGTAGTGATGAGGAGGCAGTGTAACGATTATGGTGGTACACTCAGGAATCTCTTGGCTTGAGACAAATAAAGCAACAAAACCAAAGTGCAGTGTAAAGTCTGTATTATTCAAAAAACACAGGTGCAAGGTGTGAGCAAGTCCAAACACAGCAAACAAGATGATATCAGGAGAAGTGCCTTAGCAGTTCTGCTGCAATCAAAGTCAGTGTTCATATGCATAAACATGCGTGCAGCATGTGCACAACAGTTCAAGTAAATAGCAAACGAGGTCCTTCTTAGGAGTAGTTCAGTGCAGCCCTGCTGTGGGCAAAGTCTTATGGGTGAAGCACCCTCTGTGGTGAAGCAGATAATCAGACACAGTTCATGCTAGATTTGGCAGTCATTAGAAAAGAGTCCAGAAGCAGTGCAGAGCTTTGAGTCCAGAAACAGACAAACTGGCAGCGGATACCAAACTTGATTGGCTGTAGCAGGCAGAGCTTACGTGTCCTAGCAGGCAGGAAAAGTTTGCAGATAGACACAGGCAAAAACAGCTTGCAGCACAAAGACCACTGAGAGCTGAGCAGGTTTGCTGAGGAGGCGGAGCTGGCGAATCGGAAGAGGAAAGTCTCTTGTAGCACAAGCCAGGAATACTAGCAGAATACAAAAGCAAAGAGTTGGATGTGAACCAGGGTTATAAAGACAAGGAAGGCGGATCACATGAGCAGAAGCGAGGCAGCAGACGCCATCTTGGAAAAGGGCGAAAAGTACCACAAATGAAACAGGGAATCCAGAGTCCTGACATTACTCCCTCCTTAACAGCGGCCTCAGGACGATCCTGGACCTGGTTTCTCTGGGTATCTTTGATGAAACTGAGCAATCTTCTGTGGGGCACAGATGTTAGCCACGGGTTCCCAGGAGTCCTCCTCAGGTGGATACCCCTGCCATCTTATTAGATACTGAAGTCAATTCCTGCGAATCCTGGAATCGATGATCTCTTCCACCAAGAATGGTTCCTGCCCGTCTACCAGTACGGGTTGTGGAGGGGGCACACTGCGTCCCTGAAATTTATTAGGAGAGACAGGTTTCAATAGAGAGACATGAAATACTGGATGTACCTTCATAGTCCTTGGCAGCTTTAGATGGCAGGCCACAGAGTTCACGATACCGCTGATCTTGAAAGTACCAATGAACTTCTGTCCCAGTTTCTGTGAGGGAACGTTCAGTCTTAGATTCTTAGTGGATAACCACACTGAGTCTCCTACCTTAAACATGGGTGCTGGCTTTCGGAATCTATCAGCTGATTTCTTGTAACGTTCCTGGGCTGTGGTTAGAGATTCCTTAAGGACTTCTAGATTCTCCCTCATAGTAATCAACCTCTCCTCCACTGCCAGAACTGGAACATCAATTGGAGATCTAGGAAAGATGCTCGGATGATAACCTAGATTAGCGAAGAAAGGAGTTACCATAGTGGAGGCACTCTGAGAATTGTTGTAGGAGAATTCTGCTAAAGGAAGTAGCTCCAACCAATCATCCTGAAGATGGCAGATGTAGCATCGCAGATATTGCTCCAAAGTCTGATTGGTTTGCTCGGTCTGACCATTCGTCTGAGGATGATATGCAGAAGAAAGATGAACATTAATATTAAGTGCAGCACAAAACCCCTTCCAGAATCTTGATGTGAATTGTACTCCACGGTCAGAGATGACTTCATCTGGGACCCCATGCAGCCGAAAAATATTCTGAATCACTAAGTTCACAGTCTCTTTCGCCGTGGGGAGGCCGGCACAAGGAACAAAATGAGCAGCCTTAGTCAGACGATCAACTACCACTAGGATTGTATTCATACCACCAGAAGTAGGAAGATCCACAATGAAGTCCATAGAAATTGAGCCCCATGGGCGAGATGGAACTGGTAGTGGTTGAAGTAGACCCGTAGGAGAAGCACGAGGAGTTTTATAACGAGCACATACCTCACAAGAAAGAACATAGTCTTTAGTGTCCTTCAGGCAAGTTGGCCACCAGAAGAATCGGCTCAGGAATTCTTGTGTCTTCTGTACCCCCCTATGACCAGCCAACTTGGAGTCATGTACCAACTTGAGGATCTGCAGACGTACGGCCTCAGGGATGTAGATATGTCGGTCACAGAACCACAAGCCTCCCTTAAGGACAAGATTGAGATCCACAGGTGGGTTAGCAAGACATACATCACCATCATAGGCCTCCTTGATCTGGGTCCACAGGTCTGGATCATGGATTACTCCGATGAAGTTGGCATCTGATAAAATGGTCTTGGGTGGGGCTCCAGGTACGGAATCCGCAGAATGGATTCGGGACAAAGCATCAGCCTTCCCATTACATGAACCTGGGCGGTACGAAATCACAAAATTAAATTGGTTTAAAAATAAACTCCACCGAGCCTGACGTGGAGATAGACATTTAGCAGATCTGAGGAACTCCAAATTGCGATGATCGGTCAGCACAATGATCTGTTGTGCGGCCCCTTGCAGATGGTGCCTCCATTCCTTGAAGGCTGCAATAATCGCTAGAAGTTCCTTATCTCCCACATGGTAGTTCCTCTCTGCAGGGGTAAGCCTACGGGAAAAGAAAGCACAAGGATGTAACAAGGCCTTCTCTCCAGTTCTTTGAGAGAGAATGACCCCCAACGCCCAATCAGAAGCGTCCACCTCCATGATGAAAGGTATTGCTGGATTCGGATGAATCAAGAGCGGAGCTGAAGTGAAACATGATTTCAGCCGATCAAAGGCTTCCTGAGCCTGTGAAGACCATTTAAAGGATTTCTCCTTATTAGTCAGAGAAGTGATGGGACGGACAATCTCTGAAAAATTTCGGATAAAACGTCTGTAGAAATTTGCAAAGCCGATAAAGCGTTGAACCTCTTTAACATTTTTGGGTGCCGGCCAATCAAGGATTGCTTGAATCTTACCAGATTCCATGTTTATCCCTTGAGGAGAGATGACATACCCCAAGAATTGTATTTCAGAACGATGGAAATCACACTTCTCTTGCTTGATATAAAGATTGTTTTCCTGCAAACGTCCCAAAACCACCTTGACGTGTTCTTGATGTTCCTGTAGAGAATCAGAAAAAATTAGGATGTCATCCAGATAGATTACGACAAACTGGTCCAGTAAATCTCTAAAGATACAATTGGCAAGATGTTGAAAGGTTGCAGGGGCATTGCACAGCCAAAAAGGCATCACCAAGTATTCAAAGTGTCCATACCGACATCTAAAAGCAGTCTTCCATTCATCACCAGGACGTAAACGTACCAGATTGTATGCCCCGCGAAGATCCAATTTAGAACATACCTTGGCATGACGGACTCTCTCCAATAGCTCTGGAATCAAAGGCAAAGGATATCTATTCCGGATAGTCACCTTGTTGAGTTCCCGATAGTCAATACAGGGTCTCAGAGTCCCATCCTTCTTCTTCACAAAAAAAATAGGCGCCCCTGCTGGTGAGGAAGAAGGACGTATAAAGCCCTTGGCCAAATTCTCATCTATATACTCCTTCAAAGCTTGGAGTTCAGGAGCCGCTAATGGATAAACATTGCTAAAAGGAATGGCTGCCCCTGGAAGCAGTTCAATAGGACAATCATAAGACCTATGTGGTGGAAGCTGATCTGCCTTCTTATCACAGATATCTGAGAATTCCTTATACACAGAAGGTAATATTAATACCGGTTCTGGAGGTTCCAAATCCAGGGACTTTGGTAGAGTCTCTGTTAATGTTGAATCACTTCTTGTAGGAAATGTTATCTCTCTGGTCTCCCAGTTGATTGTTGGATTCTGTGAACGCAGCCAGGGAATGCCTAGAATCACAGGAAAATGAGGAGAAGAAATTAATAAGGAGAGCTGCTCCTGATGATCTGGCTCCAATACAATGGTAAGAGGTACGGTCTCCTGATCGACAGGCCCAGAGACTAAAGGTGACCCATCCACTGTCTCCATGGCAATTGGGAAAGCTCTATGCAGAATATCTATGCCATGTTTCTTGGCAAAAGCAATGTCCATGAAATTAACCCCTGCACCAGAGTCAATCATGGCTGCACTAGAGATCCACTGTCCAGAGCATAAAACTTTTATAGGAAGTAAACAGTGAGAAGAACTCGTCTCCTTCTGCTCAGTAGAAGAAGTAGTCATTGAGAGTGCATGGAAAACAGCATTCACTGGTAGACTAAATTCAGAGACATCTGACTCAGCATCACAGTTATCATATTCCCCTACTGCTGCTAACACCTTGTTAGGCCGCTTGGGACAATTGATCAGGAAGTGGTCAGATTGGCCGCAATGGAAGCATAGACTCTCACGGAAGCGGTGTTCCCGGCGTTCATTGCTCTCACGCTTCTGCACTGAGTCAATTTGCACAGGCACCACCTCATACTCCCGAGTTGCTTTACCTACAGGTTCCTTGGGAGGAAGGGAATAGTTAGACATGCAATTAAATACTGCCATTTTCTCTTGTCTATGCTCAGTAAGGCGAATATCAATGCGTACACAATGTTGGATAAAGGTTTCTAGTTCTTGTGGTGACTCAGAACGAGCTAGCTCATCCTTTATAACACTAGACAGACCTCTCTTGAATATAGGCAACTGTGCATAACAATCCCAATTAGTATCAACTGCTAACCTTCTAAAATCAGTGGCATATTCAATTACTGAATGTTTACCCTGGCGTAAAGACAGTAAGGCAGTCTCAGCAGAGGCACGACGGTTAGGATCATCGAACATTAAGGCCATAGCAGCAAAAAAGTCTTCCAAAACATTTAGACGTGGGTCACGAGACTCAATCATTGGATTCGCCCAGGCGAGTGCTCGTGATGTCAATAACATAATTATACACAACACCTTAGAACGATCAGTGGGAAAACGGTCGGTGTGCACATCAAAATACAACATACATTGGTTTATAAAGCCACGAAATTTGTCACGATCGCCATTGTATCTAAATGGTGGCAGCTTAGGAGGACTCGCTGCCTGCGGTTGCCCTGGGGGTGAGACCGCCTGAGTGGCCATCTGAGCACTTAAGTCCTGAAAGGCCTGTCCATACTGAGACTCCATGCTCTTAAACTTATTTTCATGGGCGTCCATGCGAGTACTCAAATCCTGCAGAGTCTGTCCAAACACCTGCTGAATACGTTCCAAGCCTCCCACCTTACTCTGCAGAGTGCCCACCTCCTTTTGCAGAGATCTCATCATAGAGAACAATTGTTCCAACTTAGGGTCAGTAGCCATTGTCTCAGCAGATTCCTTATTTGGCTTGTGTATCCTGTAACGATTATAGTGGTACACTCAGGAATCTCTTGGCTTGAGACAAAGAGTCCAGAAGCAGTGCAGAGCTTTGAGTCCAGAAACAGACAAACTGGCAGCGGATACCAAACTAGATTGGCTGTAGCAGGCAGAGCTGACGTGTCCTAGCAGGCAGGAGACGTTTGCAGATAGACACAGGCAAAAACAGCTTGCAGCACAAAGACCACTGAGAACTGAGCAGGTTTGCTGAGGAGGCGGAGCCGGCGAATCGGAAGAGGAAAGTCTCTTGTGGCACAAGCCAGGAATACTAGCAGAATACAAAAGCAAAGAGTTGGATGTGAACCAGGGTTATAAAGACAAGGAAGGCGGATCACATGAGCAGAAGCGAGGCAGCAGACGCCATCTTGGAAAAGGGCGAAAAGTACCACAAATGAAACAGGGAATCCAGAGTCCTGACAGGCAGCGGGGTCAGTGCAGGCTGTAGGCTTTCCTGAAGAGATGGGTTTTCAGGTTCCGTCTGATATATCCAAGTGTGGTTGATAGTCAGGCGTGTTGGGGCAGAGAATTTCAGAGGATGGGGGATATTCGTGAGAAGTCTTGGAGGCGATTGGATGAGAAGCGAATAAGGCCGGTGTCACACTCAGCGTATGAAAATACGGTCCGTTTTTTACGGCCGTAATACGCAGAAATGTTCCCAAAATAGTGATCCGTATGTCATCCGTAGGCAGGGTGTGTCAGCGTATTTTGCACATGTCGGGGCAGCATGGTGGCGCAGTGGATAGCACATCAGCCTTGCAGCGCTGGAGTCCTGGGTTCAAACCACACTAAGGACAACATCTGCAAAGAGTTTGTATGTTCTCTCCTTGTTTGTGTGGGTTTCCTCCGGGTACTCTGGTTTCCTCCCACATTCCAAAGACATACTGGTAGGGAATTTAGATTGTGAGCCCCATCGAGGACAGCGATGATAATGTGTGCAACCTGTAAAGCGCTGCGGAATATGTTAGCGCTATATAAAAATAAATATTATTATTTATTATTATGTCATCCTCCGTATATAATCCGTATGGCATCCGTACTGCGATATTTTCTCGCAGGCTTGCAAAACGGACATAGAATGGATCCATGGGCTCAAATAATCGTAAAAACATATATACTGTCTATATATACAGTGGGGCAAAAAAGTATTTAGTCAGTCAGCAATAGTGCAAGTTCCACCACTTAAAAAGATGAGAGGAGTCTGTAATTTACATCATAGGTAGACCTCAACTATGGGAGACAAACTGAGAAAAAAAAATACAGAAAATCACATTGTCTGTTTTTTAACATTTTATTTGCATATTATGGTGGAAAATAAGTATTTGGCCAGAAACAAACAATCAAGATTTCTGGCTCTCACAGACCTGTAACTTCTTCTTTAAGAGTCTCCTCTTTCCTCCACTCATTACCTGTAGTAATCGCACCTGTTTAAACTTGTTATCAGTATAAAAAGACACCTGTGCACACCCTCAAACAGTCTGACTCCAAACTCCACTATGGTGAAGACCAAAGAGCTGTCAAAGGACACCAGAAACAAAATTGTAGCCCTGCACCAGGCTGGGAAGACTGAATCTGCAATAGCCAACCAGCTTGGAGTGAAGAAATCAACAGTGGGAGCGATAATTAGAAAATGGAAGACATACAAGACCACTGATAATCTCCCTCGATCTGGGGCTCCACGCAAAATCCCACCCCGTGGGGTCAGAATGATCACAAGAACGGTGAGCAAAAATCCCAGAACCACGCGGGGGGACCTAGTGAATGAACTGCAGAGAGCTGGGACCAATGTAACAAGGCCTACCATAAGTAACACACTACGCCACCATGGACTCAGATCCTGCAGTGCCAGACGTGTCCCACTGCTTAAGCCAGTACATGTCCGGGCCCGTCTGAAGTTTGCTAGAGAGCATTTGGATGATCCAGAGGAGTTTTGGGAGAATGTCCTATGGTCTGATGAAACCAAACTGGAACTGTTTGGTAGAAACACAACTTGTCGTGTTTGGAGGAAAAAGAATACTGAGTTGCATCCATCAAACACCATACCTACTGTAAAGCATGGTGGTGGAAACATCATGCTTTGGGGCTGTTTCTCTGCAAAGGGGCCAGGACGACTGATCCTGGTACATGAAAGAATGAATGGGGCCATGTATCGTGAGATTTTAAGTGCAAACCTCCTTCCATCAGCAAGGGCATTGAAGATGAAACGTGGCTGGGTCTTTCAACATGACAATGATCCAAAGCACACCGCCAGGGCAACGAAGGAGTGGCTTCGTAAGAAGCATTTCAAGGTCCTGGAGTGGCCTAGCCAGTCTCCAGATCTCAACCCTATAGAAAACCTTTGGAGGGAGTTGAAAGTTTTTTTTTCTCAGTTTGTCTCCCATAGTTGAGGTCTACCTATGATGTAAATTACAGACGCCTCTCATCTTTTTAAGTGGTGGAACTTGCACTATTGCTGACTGACTAAATACTTTTTTGCCCCACTGTATATATATATGTCAGTGAGACACATATATTTATAAGAGCGTCCAGAGAAAACAGAAAAGGTGGCACTCACCTAGCGATGTAAATGAAAAAGTAATTTATTTATCCATACATTGGGATGCGGACATGCCTTTCGGGCTGCAGTTCAAGCGAGAGGGTGCAGGGAGGGAACCGGACGACGGCCGTTTTGCGCAGGCTGCGCTTCAACGGATCCAGGTATCATATATATATATATATATATATTAATATTTCATACAGAGCTAGATAGCAGAAAAGCCGGTAATTCAATTGCCGGCTTTTCCTATCTCCTTCCCAAACCCGACATGATATGAGACATGGTTTACATACAGTAAACCATCTCATATCCCTTCTTTTATTACATATTCCTCTTTAGTAATGTGAGAAGTGTACTTGTGTTAAATTGGGGGGCTCTAGCCATTAAATTAAAGGGTTAAATTGCTGAAAAAAAATTGGCCTGGGCTCCTGCGCAATTTTCTCCGCCAGAGTGGGAAAGTTAGTGACTGAGGGCAGATATTAATAGCCTGGAGAGGGTCCATGGTTATTGCTCCCCCCCCCCTGGCTAAAAACATCTGCCCCCAGCCACCCCAGAAAAGGCACATCTGGAAGATGCGCCTATTCAGGTACTTAGCCTCTCTCTTCCCACTCCCGTGTAGTGGTGGGATATGGGGTAATGAAGGGTTAATGTCACCTTGCTATTATAAGGTGACATTAAGCCAGATTAATAATGGAGAGGCGTCAATTATGACACCTATCCATTATTAATCCAATAGTACGAGATGTTTAATAAAACACACACATTATTACAAATTATTTTAATGAAATAAAGACACAGGTTGTTTTAATATTTTATTATACTCTTAATCCACCTGAAGACCCTTGTCACCTGAAACAAAGTTAAACAAAGCAAACAACAATATTCCATTGAATTTGAGAAAGGGGAAACAGAATATTAATTGGATATTGTCATTAATACTATACTGGAGCAGAACAGTCCTTTTCACACTTTCACCAAATACAGTGGGTATAAGATGAACATAATAGGGAGTTTAAGGAAACAGACTGCTATGGAGGCTAGGTAATACTGATTGTGTTCCTCTATTGATTTATTATTTCTATAGCACCTACATATTTCACAGCTCACATTTTAGATGGGACTTGTACAGACAATTACAGAATTACACATAACTCAGCTCCTGTAGACCAGGGGTGTCAAACTGCATTCCTCGAGGGCTGCAAACAGGTCATGTTTTCAGGATTTCCTTGTACTGCACAGGTGATAATTTAATCACCTACACACATAATGATTGCAGCACCTTGTGCAATGCTAAGGAAATCTTGAAAACACGCTCTCGAGGAATGCATTTTGACACCCCTGCTTTAGACTGAGTCCTCATGGGCAGGGTCCTCTCTTCTTCTGTACTTGTGTTTGCCTTGTTTTGGTTATGCTTATTGTGCTTGTCTGTATCTTCCCATTTCATATGTAAAGCGCCATGGAATAAATTGCGCTATAAAAATGTATAATAATAATAAAAAAATAAAATACCAAGAGGAGTCAGGGCCCTGAAAGGTAGATGGTAAAAAGTGATTGTGTTGTATGGTCCGGTTATTAATACAATAAATAAGGTACTCACATAACGCTGCATGAACGAGTCACCAGCCAGGATGTGTACAAGTACTGATACAGAGGGCTATTAAGTGCATAAAGTGTGTGTGAATATATGCTAGAAATGTTTTGATTTGAAGAAAATTTTGTATGGGCAAAAATGGGATAGTTAGAGGAGAGGTGATAGGCCAATCTAAAGAAATGTGTTTTAGGCCACACTTAAAATTGGGGGTATTGGCAACTAATCTTATTGTCAGGGGAAGTGCATTCCCCAAAAAATGGTGAATATTGAGTATGTAAGTTTTAGGTCATTAAGTATTGAGGGCACAGATAAGGTGGTAGACTGGGATGAGGGAGGAGATTTAGGATGGTGCTACACTTTGTGAGTGAGAGCGATAAGTTTATATTGGACTCTGTAGTGGATGGATAACCAGTGCAATGGCCGGCACAGGGTAGAGGCATCGATATAGTGGTTGGAAGGGAATGTGATCCTGGCTGCTGCATTAAGGATAGATTGGAGAGTGCAGTGTTTAGTAAGAGGGAGACTGATTAGTAGAGAGTTATAATAGTCCTGACTAGTGTTGAGCATTCCGATACCGCAAGTATCGGGTATCGGCCGATATTAGTGGTATCGGAATTCCGATACCGAGTTCCGATACTTTCAGTATATCGGATACCGGAATCGGAAGTTCCCATAATGCAAATTCCCGGTTTTATTTAATTCAGCCAATGAGGAATGATTAGAAGTGTGGGCACATCCTGTTCTGCATGGTAGTCATGTAACTACAGGCATGGCTGTGATTGGCTGCTGAAATTATGTCATGATGCCCTATAAAAGTCGCCGCCGCAATTTTGGGTTCACTCTGCTGTGAATTCAGTTAGGGACAGAATGATGTGTTCTGACTGAGGGCCAGTTTTGAGATAGCGATTTGCCTCATTGTGCTTTACCAAGGCTAATTTAGCAACCGCTGTGTGAGAACTTTGCCTTTGCCTTGCAGTGCTGTTCACAGCTGTCTGCAAGGTCTCTGTGTGTGTGAGAGTGCAGCTCACCCTGTAGTCTGTCCGCAGCCACAGCCGGTTGTGGTCAGCTCAGGGTGAGTCACTGCCTCATACTGCTGAATCCATTGTCCTTTATTGCAATTAGTGCAGCCTGCTGCACATTTTTTCAAAGTTATCCTATTAGTGGCTTTCCATCCGTATCCTGCTAGATTGCGGAAAAACACTATATAGGATTAGATAGAGGAGCTTTTCTTGGCCTTACAGCGCCGTTCTCGGCTGTCTGCACGGTCTGTGTGTGAGTACAGCTCGCTCTGTAGTCTGTTCTGCTGCCACAGCCGGTGGTAGTCAGCTCAGGGTGCGTCACTGCCTCATACTGCTGAATCCATTGTCCTTTATTGCAATTAGTGCAGCCTTCTGCACATTTTTTCAAATTTATCCTATTAGTGGCTTTCTATTCGTATCCTGCTAGATTGTGGAAAAACACTATAAAGGATTAGATAGAGGAGCTTTTCTTGGCCTTGCAGCGCCATTCATGGCTGTCTGCACTGTCTCTGTGTGAGTGCAGCTCACTCTGTAGTGTCTGTTCTGCGTAACAAACCCAAAGTTTATAAAGTTCACCAAACACTCCACTTTGCAGTTGTGTAGGCCACATTAGCTCATATTAAAGTGTAGTCCACACTTTATAAAATTAGTGTTTCTTATACCTGTTAGCAGCTGTTCAGGAATAAGCACACTAAGCCCTTAGTACATTTCTGCCTATCTTTATTAGTCTACAAAGATGAAGAAGGCAGGGAGTAAGGCACGTGGTCGTGGGCATGGAGCAGGGAGAGGACGTGGGGATTCTATGCCTGCTGCGGGCACCGGTGACTCATCATCCCCCAGTTTTAGCAGGGAACAGACCTTCATGCGCAGCTTTGTAGGAGCTCGCCGTACCCCGCTGCTGCGGGACAAACAAATTGTAGCCGTTGTCGGATGGATGGCAGCTAACACATCGACTTCAATTAGTGCCACATCCTCTCAGGCACAGAGCACCGAAGAGCAACCATCTGTCTCTTCACCACCTGCCAAATTGCCCTGGCAGTCAGAGAGCCCAGGACAGGAGCCATCTCTACTTCTGTTCTCTGAATCTCTTGGCTTGGAAAGAGGGGGCCAGCCAGGCAGCATTCTAGAATCAGAAGAAGAGGCAGTATGCAGTGATGCCCAACAGCTTTGTCTCTCTGAATCTGAAGAGGCGGGTGGGACAGTGCGTCCGGTCAGCACATCTCAGTACGTATCTGATGATGAGACTCAGGTGCCACTTTCTGGTGGGTACTGTGCTGCCAAGACTACCCAGGAGAAGCAGTTGGTGGAAGAGGGTAGCGTAGATGATGATGTCCTTGACCCATCATGGCGTGAGGTACAGGAAGGTGGTGAGAGCAGCTCTGAGGAAGAGATTCCCCGAATGGCCCAAAGAGGGAGAGGGAGGGGGAAGACTGCGGTGCCTGTAGCCTACACTTTGGCACCCATTAGGAGCATGCCTTTTCCAAAAGCCAAAGCGGGCGCTCCCAAGACTTGCAGTGCCTGGTCCTTTTTTGACACAGTTGCAGATGACATTTGCTTTGTCAAGTGCAAGCTATGTCATCAGAAAATCAAATGAGGGAAAAGTGTCAGCAACCTCAATGCCACAAATATGTGGAAACATGTACGGAACAAGCAAGCAGTGGAGTTACAAGAACACACTGAAGACCTAGGTCAACCTACAGCGGCACCTACCACCTCTTCAGCTCGTGTTGGAGCCTCTTCCTCCAGCTCACACACAGCTGGTTCGGCTTCCTCACAGGATCGCCATGGAAGAACCTCTGGCACCGTTGTCCAGAGACCCAGTGTAATTCCACCCACAGCACCACATTCCCAGTCATCCTCACACTCCCAGCCCACTTTACAGCCATCGGTAGGACAGGCATGGGAGAAAAGGCATCCATTCTCGACAAACCACCCATGAGCACAGGCTCTGAATGCTGGCATTGCAAAACTACTGTCCCTTGAAATGCTGTCATTCAGGCTGGTGGAGACTCACAGCTTCCGTAACTTGATGGCATTGGCAGTCCCACAATACAATGAGCCTAGACACTTTTATTTCAGCAGGCAAGCCATCCCTGCCCTGCAAAAGCATGTGGAGGGAAACATTAAACATGGGCTACTGAACGCCGTCAGTAGCAAGGTCCACCTCACCACCGATGCGTGGACCAGTCACCATAGACAGGGACGATACCTTTCCCTCATTGCCCATTGGGTAAATGTTGTGGAGCCGGGTACAGATCTGGCGAGTGGCGCTGTACGTGTTCTGCCAACTCCAAGGATTGCAGGAATCCAGTCTGTACACATTGCCTCCTCTTCATACTCCAGTTCCTCTGAATCATCGCTGCAGGAGCCGTAACGGTCTACCTCCACCTTGACCCGTGAACGCTTACCTGTTTCGACCGATATGAGCACAGCCGTGGCCAAACAGGCCGTATTGAAATTAATTTCTTTGGGGAATCGAAGCCACACAGCACAGGAGCTCTGGAATGCCATCAAGCAGGAGAGCAACGTGTGGTATGTGCCAGCGAATCTCCAGCCAGGCATGGTAGTGTGTGACAATGGCCGAAATCTGGTGGCAGCTCTGGGCCTAGGCAACCTCACTCACATCCCATGTCTGGCACATGTGCTCAACTTGGTCGTGCAGAGTTTTTTGAGGGACTATCCGGATCTTGATGCACTGCTGCACAAGGTCTGCCTAGAGTGTGCTCACTTGCGGCATTCCAGCATGGCAAGATCGCGCATTGCAACTCTGCAGCACCGATTCCGCCTTCTGGAACATCGCATCATATGTGATCTACCCACCATGTGGAATTCAACGTTACATATGTTGGAGTGGTTGGGTGAGCAGCAGCCAGCAGTAATGGCATACCAGCTGCATCAGGCGCAAAAAATTTGCACTGTGCGCCGTTCAGACTTCACAACCACTGAGTGGGCCACTATGAAGGACATCTGCCAGGTTTTGCGTGCCTTCAATGATTCCACATGGATGGCGAGTGCAGATGATGCACTAGTCAGCATGACTGTCTCCCTTATCTGCCTGCTTGAAAGAACACTGCAAGCGTTAAGGGATGAGATGGTGGAAGAGGTGGAGGATGAGGAGTCAGAAATGCCATCTGCTTCTGGACAGTCTGCGCGACGTGGTTCCTCACAAAGGCCTAGGCAGGGGACACTTTGTGAGGAGGATAAGGAGGAGTCAATGGAGGAGGAAGACATCTTTCCAGAGGAGGGAGCTACACAAATCTCCAGTAGTCAGTATGTAGAGCGAGGGTGGGGTGATACAGAGCAGGCAGAGATCACGCCTCAAGCAGGGGGCAGCCAGTTCTTGGCCAGTTGGAAGTCTGCAGCACATGGTTGATTTCATGCTGCAGTGCCTGAGAAATGACCGCCGCATCGCCCACATTCTTACCACAGCTGACTATTGGGTGTACACCCTCCTAGATCCATGATACCGGGACAACTTACAAACCCTCACAACACCGTTGCAGCGGGAGCGTAAAATGCAGGAGTACCAAGACACACTGGTGCAGTCCATCATCTTCTCCAGTCCAATCGGGAGAAGTGCTGCTAGTGCTTTACAAAGCAGCTCAGTGCGTCGAGGCAGTGGAGGAAGCTCTGCACAAAGAGGGAGCAGAAGCAGTGCCTCAGCAGAAGGCAAGACCAGTCTGGCCCAACAGTGGCAAAGTTTTGTGTGTCTGCCACAAATGTCTACACCATCACAGACGGATCCAGTCAGCAGGAGGCCACGTTTCCGTCAGATGGTGACAGACTACATGTCTTGCCCTCTCAGCATACTCCCAGACGGCTCTTCCCCCTTCAAGTTTTGGGTCTCTAAGCTGGATACATGGCCAGAGCCAGAAGCAGTGCCTCAGCACAAGGCAAGACCAGTCTGGCCCAACAGTGGCAAAGTATTGTGTGTCTGCCACAAATGTCTACACCATCACAGACGGATCCAGTCAGCAGGAGGCCACGTTTCCGTCAGATGGTGACAGACTACATGTCTTGCCCTCTCAGCATACTCCCAGACGGCTCTTCCCCCTTCAAGTTTTGGGTCTCTAAGCTGGATACATGGCCAGAGCTTAGCCACTATGCATTGGAGGTGCTGGCTTGCCTTGCTGCTAGTGTATTATCGGAACGCGTCTTTAGTGCCGCAGGTGGTGTACTAACAGACCGTCGCATGCGACTATCCTCCGATAACGTTGACCAGCTTACTTTTCTGAAAATGAACAAGGCCTGGATCTCACAGGAATTTGCCATTCCTCTTACCGATTAAATAATTAGTTGGCAACAGTATCCAGGTCTCCTGTTGGGTTCATGTTTCAACCACCTGAACTTTAATCCCTGGGCTCCAACACCGCCAGTTGCTGCTCAGTAGTGCCAGCTGCACAGTCAACACATGACCCAGTGTTATTGGGTTTCAGTAACGTCAGCTGATCCTCTGCTGTGTATCCAGCAATTGCTCCTGCTACCTCCACACTCACACTTCTACAGAAATGAAAGGGAACCTGTCCCCCCCTCCCAGGCATTTGTAACTGAAAGAGCCACTTTGTGCAGCACTAATGCTGCAGAAGGAATAGGTGGCTCTTTTACTTAGGCACCTTGCAGACGCTGCACTTAACACTTATAAAATACAGTATGTGTCCTCTCATACCGTGAAACCGTCCCGGAGGTGGGACTTTCCTTCGTAACGAGACACAGCACAGCCGGCATTCATACCCCCATGGCGCCGAGCGCTGCCTCCTCAGCATTGTTTGAATCTGTCCCGGAGCTTGCGCTGTTATGTTTACCCTTGGGCATGCGCAGTTAGTGCTGCCCGCCTTCTGACATCATTTGATGTCAGGCTGACTGCGCCTGTGCTGCCGCGCTGCCAGAGATCACACCCTGCAGTGTCTTCTGATTTAGTCCCACTGCCGGGCTGGGATTCATGGGCATGTGCAGTGCCTATCTTCGCCTGTCACTCTTCTCCCTCCGCCTTCTACAGACTGTGTGGCGTCAGAAGATCCCAAATCACATGCCACGGCCGTGACGCCGCACACTCCGAAGAAGGCGGATCCTACTGACATCCCTGGGCTCCAACACCGCCAGTTGCTGCCCGGAAGTGCTGTGAAGGCAGATGGAAAAGATTGAGAGGCGAAGATATGCACTGCCCATAAATCCCAGCCCCACAGTGTGACTAAATCAGAAGACACTGCAGGGTGGGATCTCGGGCAGCGCGGCCGCACAGGCGCAATCAGCCTGACACCAAATGATGTCAGAAGATGGACAGTGCTAACTGCACATGGCCAAGGTTTAACATAACTACGCTGAGGAGGCTGCGCCCAGCGGCAAGGGGGTATGAATGCTGGCTGTGCTGCATCTCATGACGACTGAACGGTTTCACGGTATCAGGGGACACATTTTATAAGTGTTTAGTTCAGCGTGTGCAAGGAGCATAATTAGAAGAGCCACTTTTTCCTTGTGCAGCATTAGTGCTGCACAAGGTGGCTCTTTCAGTTGCTAACGCCTGTGGGGGGTTAAAGGTTCCCTTTCAACTTGCTCCAATTAGGCCTCAGCCTACACTCTGTTTGTCATTTAATCCCTGGGCTCCAACATCGCCAGTTGCTGCTCAGAAGTGTCTTTGGCATGGGTACTCCCTCCTGCCCAGCCTGATTCCAGCACGCCAGCTGTTTCCGGGTAGTGTCAAGGTCACTTAGACTCCAAAATGTTGTCCTGTCGTGTTGCGGTCGGGTTAGCCGACTCCATGGTGTCTGCAGTTTCGGAGCTTCCTATGTGGGCTGCGGGAAGTGGCAATCAAGGCTGGTTCATTAGTTCCAATAGGACAAGCTCCCCCTGTAGGACTGTTGGTTTTCGGTAACTGCGGCCGGCTCGCGGCCTATCTATTTTTTCTTTTCCTGTGAACCTTCTGCTGCCTATCTGAGTTCTAGCACCATTAGCTGGTTCTTGGGAAGACAATCTTGACTAGGTCCCCATCCTGATTCCGGCACCATCAGCTGGTTCCGGGCAGAGCCTTTGGCTTAGGTGCCTCCTTCTGAGTATCATAGTTCCACCAGTGTCAGGTGGTCCTTGGTAGTGCTTTGTAGCACGGGTACCTCCTGCTATGTAACCAGGTTTCAGTACCGTCAGCTGGTCCTCGGTCATCCCATTGGCTCTTGCACCTTGGGCAACGCATCCGAATTCCAGTACCGTCAGCTGGTTCTCGGCAGTGTCTTTGGCACGGGTACTCCCTCCTGCCCAGTCTGGTTCCAGCACGCCAGCTGTTTCCGGGTAGTGTCAAGTTCACTTAGACTCCAAAATGTTGTCCTGTCGTGTTGCGGTCGGGTTAGCCGACTCCATGGTGCCTGCAGTTTAGGAGCTTCCTATGTGGGCTGCGGGAAGTGGCAATCAAGGATGGTTCAGTAGTGAAAATAGGACAAGCTCCCCCTGTAGGACTGTTGGTTTTCGGTAACTGTGGCCGGCTCGCGGCCTGGCTATTTTTTCTTTTCCTGTGGACCTTCTGCTGCCTATCTGAGTTCCAGCACCGTTAGCTGGTTCTTGGGAAGACAATCTTGACTAGGTCCCCATCCTGATTCCAGCACCGTCAGCTGGTTCCGGGCAGAGCCTTTGGCTTAGGTGCCTCCATCTGGGTATCCGAGTTCCACCAACGTCAGGTGGTCCTTGGTAGTGCTTTGTGGCACGGGTACCTCCTGCTTAGTAACCGGGTTCCAGTACCGTCAGCTGGTCCTCGTTCGTGCCATTGGCTCTTCTACCTTCGGTTAGCCATCTGGGTTCCAGTACCGTCAGCTGGTTATCGGCAGTGTCTTTTGCTCTTGTTCTTTCTGCTCCCCATCCTGGTTCCAGCACCGTCAGCTGGTTCGGGGCAGAGCCTTTGGCTTAGGTGCCTCCTTCTGGGTATCCGAGTTCCACCAACGTCAGGTGGTCCATAGTAGTGCTTTGTAGCATGGGTACCTCCTGCTTAGTAACCTGGTTCCAGTACCGTCAGCTGGTCCTCGGTCATTCCATTGGCTCTTCTCCCTTCGGGTAGCCATCCGGGTTCCAGTACCGTCAGCTGGTTCATGGCAGTTCCTCAGCCTTTTTGTACCTCCTGCTACAGTTCCAAGTTCAAGACCCTAAAGATGACGACCCTGAAGACCGAGAAGCAAAAGAACAAGAAGCTGCAGAACAAAAAGCAGAAGAACATTACGCATAAGACTAAAAATCAGAGCAAAAGATATTATCTAAATTATAAGCAGAAGAAGACTAAGCAGTGTATGGGGGTGAGTCTGTTCCTCCTCGTGGTACCCCTGGAAAATACCTTCGGCTGCAAGCAAAACTGAATGCGGACAAATTCTGTTGTAAATCTTTTGTGACAGGCAGAACGGAAGGTGTAATCTTCAAACTTGTATAGATAACAACTACAGGAATGCCTGTCACAAATAAGATTATGATGAAGAAGAGGAATATGAAGAACATGAAGAAGTTGAATATGAAGAAGAATAAGAGTTGAATAAGAAGAATATGAAGAATTTAAAAAAAAAGAATAATAGGAAGAAGGTGAAGAAGATGAATAAGGTGAAGAAGAAGTTGATGAAAAGGATGCTGCTGCTGAGGATGATGAAGAAGAAAGTGTGGGAGAAGTAAAAAAAAGGTGTAGAGCATGGAAGTAGAGAAACATAAATACCTGTATCTGACAAAATATAAAAAATCTAAACATACTCAATATCTTTGTAACTCCGAACGTCTTAAAAAAAATGTAATTCCTGCTATTCCATTTAATAGGGCTAAACCTCTATGCCTTTAATGTCTCCTCCATCTCCTCCGATACATTCTACATTATTCTTAGTTGTTTTCCTTCATGTGGAATTAACCTACAAGGAAAGATAGGGTTTATTTTAATTCCGATATTTTTGTCCCATTGACTCCCAATCTGATACCGATATTTCCGAATATCGGAAGGTATCGCTCAACACTAGTCCTGACGAGAATGAATAAGAGTAATGGTTAGAGTTTTTGCTGAGTCAATAGGTAAGAAAAGGTCAAGTTCTAGAGATGTTTTTGAGATGTATGGTTAAAACCAGAAGTGTCCATTTACTATATAAAAAGACACATATGCATGTTTTTCTCAATATCTGACATGAAATCAGAATAAACCTTTCCTGTTTTAGGTCAATTAGGATTACCATAATTATTAATATTTGCCAAATGCCAGAATAATGTGAGAGAATGTTTTGAGGCATTTTTATTACTTACTGCAAAGTCAAAAGTTTACATACATTTCATTAGTATTTGGTACCATTGCCCGAATACTGAATGACTTGGGTCAAACGTTTGGAATATCCTTCCACAAGCTTCTCCCAATAGTTGGTCGGAATTTGGGCCCATTCCTACTGACAAAACTGGTGTAGCTGATCCAGGTTTGTAGGTCACCTTGCTGGCACCTCCCATTTCAGCTTTGACGATAAATTTTCAATAGGATTGAGATCAGGGCTTTGTGATGGACACTCCAAAACATTGAGTTTGTTATCATTAAGCCACTTTGTTACCAATTTGGCAGCATGCTGCGGGTCGTTGTCCATTTGGAAGACCCATTTCTGCCCAAGCTTTAATTTCCTGGCTGATGTCTTGAGATGCTGCTTCAGTATTGACACATAATCTTTTTTTCTCATGATGCCATCTATTTTTTGAAGTGCACCAGTCCCTCCAGCAGCAAAACAACCCCACAACACGATGGTGCCACCCCGTGTTTCAGAGTTGGATGATGTTCTTAGGCTTCCAAGCTTCTCAATGCTGCCATCCCATGTTTCAGAGTTGGATGATGTTCTTAGGCTTCCAAGCTTCTCCCTTTTGCCTTCAAACATAATGATGTTCATTATTTCCAAAAAGTTCAATTTTAGTTTAATCAGACCACAGGACATGTCTCCAAAGATTAAGGTCTTTGTTCCTGTATGCATTTGCAAATATTATCTGGCTTTTTTATGTTTCTTTCAGAGTATTGACTTCTTCCTGGTAGAGTGACCTTTCAGCCCATGTTGATACAATATTTGTTTCACTGGGGATATTGACACAATCTTACCAGCTTCCGCCATCATCTTCACAAGGTTCTTTTGCTTTTGCCCTTGGGTTGATATGCACTTGTCGTACCAAAGCACCCTCATCTCTGAGACACATGACCCATCTTCTTCCTGAGCGGTATGATGGCTGGACATTCCCATCTTGTTTGTACTTGCGTCTAATTGTTTGTACAGATAAATGAGGCATCTTCAGATATCTTGAAATTGTACCCAAGGAAGAGCTAGACTTGTGTAAGTCCACAATTCCTTTCCTGATATCTTGGCTAATATATTGAGACTTTCCCATGATGCCACACAAAAAGCAGTGTGTTTCAGGTGTGCATTAAAATACATCCACAGGTGTGTGGCTAATAAAATCAGATGTTGCCAAAAAAGTGAAGCTTCCAAACACATGACATCATTATATGGGCAGTCCAGAATTGTTTAAAGGCACTGTAATCTTACTGTATGTTAACTTTTGACTTTGCAGTAAGTAATAAATGTGCCTTAAAACATTCTTTCTCTTATTTTTCTGGCATTTGGCAAATATTAATAACTATGGTAATCCTAATTGACGTAAAACGGGAAAGGTATATTTTGATTTCATGTCAGATATTGAGAAAGACGTACGTATGTGTCTTTATATATAATGTATGCAAACTTTTGGTTTTAACTGTAGGGGATATGAGCTAGCGAGTGATTGACTGTGGGGAATGAAGGAAAGATCTGAGACAAACATGAACCCAAGAGAGTTAAGGATGGACTGGTGGGGTGCGAGAGTGTTAGAAGGTAGGCCACAGAGGAGGATGTTGCAGTAGTCGAGGTGGGAGATGATTTGTGCATGCACAAGCATTTTTGTAGAGTGAGGGTTGAGGAAAGGATGGATTCTGAAAATATTTTTGAGCTGGAGGCGACAGGAGGTGTCGAGAGCTTGGATGTGCGGTTTGAAGGACAGGGCAGAGTCCAGGGTTACTCTGAGGCAGTGGATTTTGGGGACAGGGGAAAGTGTGATTTCATTTATTTTGATAGATAGATCAGGCAGGGAAGTTATGCGAGATGGAGGAAAGATAATTAGTTCATATTTGTCCACATTGACCTTGAGGAAGCGAGAGAAGAAGGAGGATATGGCTGATGTCAGGGATTCTGGAGAGCAGAGAGGTGACATCTGGGCCAGAGAGGTAGATCTGAGTGTCATCAGCATATAGATGGTACTGGAAGCCATAGGACCTTATGAGTTGTCCCAGGCCGAGTGTATAGATTGAGAAGATTAAGGGCCCAAGGACAGAGCCTTGAGGGACACCAACAGAGAGGGGGCGAGATGAAGAGGTGGTGTGGGAGTAGGAAACGCTAAATGTGCGGTTGGTAAGGTATGAGGAGATCCAAGATAGGGCAAGGTCTTTGACCCCAAAGGAAGAGAGGATTTGTAGTAGGAGGCAGTGGTCAACTGTGTCGAAGGCAGAGGACAGGTCTAGAAGGAGGAGTATAGACAATCATCTGTTAGCTTTGGCTGTAAGTAATTTTGGTCAGGGCAGTCTCAGTGGAATGATGGGGACGGAAGCCAGACTGTAGGTTGTCGAAGAGAGAGTTAGATGCAAAGTGAGAGGAAAGTTCAGCATGTACGTGCTGCTCAAGGAGTTTGGATGCAAATGGGAGGAAAGATATGGGGCGATAGCTGGACATAGCGCTTGGGTCTAGGGATGGCTTTTTGAGGATAGGTGTGATTATGACATGTTTGAAAGCAGTGGGGAAGGTACCAGAAATTAGTGATAGGTTGAGGAGATCGGTTAGGGATGGGTGTGGTGGTGAGGTTGGGGAGGAGGTGGGATGGGATGGGGTCAAGTGCACAAGTGGTGCGGTGTGATTTTTAGAGAAGATGAGCAATTAATTAATTAATTAATGCCTATAATTAATTGATTGATGTGACGTGTCCTCTCTTTGATAAATAGGTTTGTACTATACTATTGTACAACGCTCCACAGAGATCGCCATTACTCTTATCAGTTGTTGTTCCCAATGAGGATCACAACCTAAATCTGCCTCTCACTCACCTACACACTAGGACCAATGAGCCTACCCGTATGCTTTTTAGAATATGGAAAAAAGTGGAGAACCTCGAGGAAACCCGTGCAAGCCTACAAGGAGAACATAGCAACTTAAGTCCCATTTACACAAGTTTTGCGTACATGTGCGTACATGTTTTGTGTTTTCTTATTTGCTACTATTATAGTCTATAAATTGAACATAAACCGACATATTTAAGCCATCAGCTATTGCCCTATATGGGAAGGATGTCAAAGTTATCTCTGGACAGCCGGACAACTCCCATTATAAATTAAACCTATAGAGACCACCGGAGTATAACGCCCCAAAAATATATTTCAAGGTACACATAATAGTGAAAAAGTGTATATAGCTTTATTAAATAATACAAAAAGCCATAAAACATCAGTGGAATGATGGATACTTGGTGATGACACAATAAACAGACATAGCAGTATCATATAAATCAGTATTAGCACTTAATAGCAAAAAAGACTTACTGTATTTACTCGAGTATAAGCCGAGATTTAGAGCCTCAAAAAATGGGCTGAAAGTGCCCCTCTCGGCTTATACTCGAGTCATGGTCGACAGAGGGGTCGGCGGGTGAGGGGGAGCAACGACGGTCACATACTCCCCTGCTCCTGGTGCTCCTGATGCAGTCCCTGCATGTCCCATGGTCTCCGGCTTGGGCAACTTGTGTTTTTCTCTCATATGAAAAAAATGGATGACACACATGAATGGTAAAAAAAATCCATCCACAAGGACTAAAAATGTATACAGTTGGATCCACTACACTGATAAAAGTGATGTAGAAAAAAAAAAACTGAACAGTTCCCAATTCAGGGAATACACTTGGTTGGATTCTAACCTAGGCTCCTAGTGATGTAGGGTGGAGCGCCACTGACTGACCGAGCTGCTACCAATATACACAGTTATTGAACTAGTCTGTACTTTTTGTTGCAAGAAAATCTAAAGAGGAATTGTTGATTTCCACAGCTGTATGATTATTATCCTTTCCTCGGATCACTCCTTGGCCTACATAAGAAACTAATGCAGAACATACAAGATCTGAGGAGTTTTATTTCCAAATGGTCGATGAATCGACGATTGGATTTCAATGCAAATAACATCACAGGATACATCGATGCATATCTTCTGAAGCAGGAACAGGTGCGTTAATGGTGCATATGTTGCCCTCATTTTCCATTATTATCAAAAAGGGTGTGATATCAATTATTCTGGGAACATCTGAGGATTTTACAATCTACTTAGTACACGGTTGGTTTTAGGTGACGTGGGACCCTGTGGCCGAAAGTAAAAGTGAGATGGTAAATGCTGAACTATTTATACCAACAACACAATCATATTCAGTCAGCACAGAAGTTCTTGTGCTGAGAGCAGAGCAGAGGCACCGATGTTTGGGCACTGCTAGGGTTCAATTTTGGGATTTTAAAATGCACCACAGGTTTAGGCAACATAAGTTCTACCAATCAAAACTGTCCTGGCAGTATAAAAAGTGCGTGTGAGGTCAATGTCACAAATGTTAATGACCTACAGGGCAGAATAGGGAGGCAATTGTTAGTGTTTCTAGAGCGCCCCCGCAGTGGCGTACTCGGTACCGGGTCATTCGGTTCTCAGGAGGATGTCACGGTGGCTGACCTGGTATATGGCCGTGGGACGTCAGAGTTAAAGGGAAAGGTCTTTCAAGGGATATGTTTGTGACGCCACCTGTGGTATTTGGTCAGAATGACCGATGCTGCTTTAAAGGGAACCTGTTCGAATCTCGGCTTCAGGAAAATGGCCGCCGCGATATCCATCTGCGCACGCGCGGCACCCCGCGGCCATTTTCCTGAAACCCCGGGAAGCAGGAGACTCCATCTGCGCACGCGCGGCCTCAGGAAGATGGCCGCGCCCACCGAGAAACCACTGAATAGCGGCGAGCGCGCTCTTTTTCTACAGCTGCGCAGTGCATTCGGCACTTGCGCATGCGAGAAGCACTACGCCACCAAAGGGAACATAAGCAATATGTGGAGGAAGAAACAGCGCTGTGACCACGCCCATCCGACCTGACCAGCCTGATTGACAGGCGAAAAAGGCCACTTTTGTAAGGTATTTCGGCAGCATAGGTAGGGAATCGGGGGACAAAAAATACCCTATTGTAATGCACAGCTCAGGCCCTATTTAACGGTATTTTTATATCCTACTGAAAAAATGGGGTGACAGGTTCCCTTTAAGGGGTCCGCTGGGGTGATGTTATGGCAGCTAAATAGTATACTTTCCCACAGGTGAAGTGTGTACCCAGGGCTTCCTGGTGTGTAGATAGTGGATGGTGTGTGGCGCAGTGAAGAACGAGGACACAAGGTGGCAGTCTCTTTACCTTTTACTGAAGGCTTCAGCATCTACAGTCCAGAGCACAGATCACAGGGCTGGCAGAGTCCGGCCGGTTTGGAGGCAAATCCAGAGTCCCCTTGTCCAGGTAGAAATCAGTAGCCTTCCTCTAGCGCCTTGGTGTCCTAGTACCTTACTGCTAAGCCTCTCATAAGGTCCTCACAGATGTTGTAGATGTTATTGATGTTATCTCTCTCTCTCTGTGTCCCCCAGATGGATAGGACAAACTCGTATGACCGGTGGCGTGAGGCTTTTTTTTACAGGGACTCTATCATGCCCTGGCCTCTTGTGGGTGCCACCTTGCCTCCTGGATATAGGGTGGATCAGTAACTTGCAATTAGCTGTCCTGCCGGTCTCTGGAGCAAGGCATAAAGGACTGTTGCTCCCTCGGTTTTCTGGCTACCGGGATCCTGCGCCTCAGAAGGAGGCAGCCTGTGTTGGGCAGAACTCCTTCTGGTATCCACTCCTTTGCTATGACTTCTTCTCCTTCTCTACAATACAGTTCTCTTGTTGTGTCCTTTCTTAGGAACTGCCACACTAAAGGCAGGCGCAGCTCTGTGTCCCTCTGTCTCAGCCTCTGGCAGGCCCCCACCCCTGTCAGGGACCAACTACCTGAGCAAAGCTCAGCCAGCAACTGCCTAACTTCCTCTCCAGGCCACCAGTTTTACCTAAGTGTGAAGAGTGCCCTAATAAATAGGAGCATAGCTCCCTCTGGTGGACTGGAGTATGAAATGTGTTGTTTGTTTGTGTTACCTGGATTCGGTTGTCCTTCTTTGCCTCCAAACGTAACATCACTATCGCCTAGAGGGAAATGACATTACTGCAACGACCAGGACCCTGGGGCACTGCATTTTTCCTCAGTGTGTCTTATAAATCCAATCCAAGACCAATGTCTTCTCTTATTGGACTTGTTCACTTTTCCCATCTTTTTCATCTGGCTTAGACCGCTATGAAGACTTCTTCCAGCCACAATTTGAATCTGCAGAGTTATGTTCACTGACATTTTGCATCCTTGATCTGTATCCGTGCCCTTAGGTCCAAAAGTCACTTACCCTGCGTAACTATTAGGCAGCTTTGGAGAGGGAGTTGCCCAGGACTCCCTTCCCTCATGCCAGCCCTTTAGTCAGTAATTGTACTCGTATCACTGCCTTTGCATATAGTACCACTAGGAAATCTAATGGTTCTCCCATTACGGTTCCTCTAGAGATGGCTTTCTTGCACAGGCACTAACCTCCCAATACCAAATGATGTGGGTTTAACTGGGGCTGGGCCCTTCTATGTGAACCACCACATAGCCACTACATGGCAAATCTGTTTACTTGGTATTTTTATTTTGGTATTTTAATATTATCAAAAGTTATTACTGGAATCATGCGAATCATTTAATCAAAATTGAGTTTTTACATACACTCATCATTTGAAAACATTTAAGAGATATAACTTTGTTGACACAGTTCCGAAAGCACATGTGTCAAATGTAACCGACAGAATGAGTATATTTGGCCCACAGTGCTGGGCGAGTCTCCTGCCGACATTGCACTTTCAACTAGATCTGCATCTTAGATGTTGATACAGTTGAAAGCAATGATGGAGGAGGGAGCATCAGCTGACGCTCTCCCATGATTGCCACTGCGCGTCTGACATCTCAGCGCAGCGGGCGCAATTATGTCATTGCAATGCGCCCTCTGTATCGATATATGCAGAGGATCTGATTACACCATGAAGAGACCTGAGCAGTGTTGGGAACGGGCAAAAGTGAGTACTGTTGAGGAATTCACTGTGGGTGCATTATACTGTGTTTGGGGGGACTATTGTTTGCATCGCACTTTATTATTCAAGGTTTTTTATAATTTGTTATCAGAAATTTAAATTAGGCCATTGAGCCATATGTTTTTTCTGAGAACACATCTCTGAAGACCTTCAGTTTATCCCGACAGACCTTTCAGGCAAGCGGAGCATATTTGTAACGTTTTTAGACATTTCTTGAGACAATTGGGGCTCCATTTAACAACCTCCTTCTGATACTAATCAATAACAGGATTGTGAATCTGCAACCATGGAAGCCTCAGTACAACCCAGCAGGTAAATCATCCAACACAAAACAGGAGATGGATTAAGAGTGAAGTGCTGCCACTTGGAGAGTGAAATCCACCTTTACCCTCTTGACAAAATTCCGGGCTAAAGGTGTTCTGTCAAGGGTGAATATTTGAATGGGCCTTTCTAAACTGATTGTCCTTAACTCTAAATTGAAAACCAATGTCAAATCAATAAAGCAAGCAGCAGACCCAAAGTCAATGAACACCAATATTGATAACACCTGGTTCTCAAAAGATAACACTGTATTTATCAATACTTTACCAGAGTAAGATTTTGTCTATGTGTTTTTTTCACAACATGAAGACTGTCAACGCTAACCTCCAATGGATCCACCTTCGGCAAATGGACCTGCTGCAGGTAAGTATAACGGATAGCCTACTGCTCAACACATCTCTCACAGATTCTACAGTCCATTTGTATGGCCTTGGTCATGGCCTTTTCCAGAGAACAAGGGGCTTCATGAAGAACCAGAGTCCTTAAACGTTTCGGAAAAGCCCTTTGAGGAATTGGCTCTTGAGAGCTGCATAATTCCACAGAACTTCAGTGGACCACTGCTGGAAATTAGTACAGTAGTCCTCAACTGTGCAACCTCCCTGTGCCGAGTTCATGATCTTAGTCATATATCAGACCTAAACTGTCAAAAAAAGGCATCAACAGAGAACTGTTCTGGGGCTTGAGGGGACAATGAAAATGCCCTGTTCTGAGGACACCTTCTCAGTAGGGACTTAGTTATTCCCACTCCTCCCCTGATGACCGGATGCACATGGTAAAAAATAACTGACAGCTTTCCCTAAATGCCCTGGTCTTTCTCTCCTGAAAATTAATCAAAGAGGGTTATTACAGGTTCGAGAGAGATCAACTGTGCATCAGAGGGTACTGATGTCACAGCCTATGCCGTCAGTGGATGGCTGTAAGTGGTCTTCAACAAATTAATTATGTCATCCTACAATTGGCATTGTGATGATTTTGGAAATTAAGAATACCAGGAGGATAGTAGATCAGAACAGAAGGTGTTAAAAAGACGGATGGCTAGAACAAGGTCAGACAATGAAAGATTTACAAACAGAACTCAAGGCACAGAGAGGCAAACCACACTTAGCTGAACCTACTGTACGTCAGGCAGAGGTCTGGCAGTAACAGCCCAGTAAAGTAGCCTGGCAATCACCTGGCACTCTGAACACCTGGAAAAAGCCTGCGCCTCCCAGTCTCAGATTGGACGGTTGAGCTGTCAATCAACACAGTGACAGCTCAGCACGCCCCTGTACCAGATTGGGCACTGAGCTGTCAATCAAAGTACTGACATCTTCAGCATGTCCCTGTATAAGATTGGATGGCTGAGCTGTCAATAACTGCATCCCAGACACACTGAGGGGTGCAACCGTAACATTTCCTTAATTCTTCCCATTCAGGAAGCTATAGTCATGAGAACATTACTGTGACAAACTTACATACATGCTAGCCACCTTAGGGAGAGACCCAAGTTGGGCTAAATGTAGCGGGACGAAAGAGACCGAAAAGCCCTCTACTTAAAGGAAATACATAGTGGATGCTTTCCTGAAACGGAAAGTACTTGCAAGCAGCATAATACAAAGGATAGCAGGTTTACCCAGAATCCTTTGCAGTAGGCGGAGCTATGCAAATCATCTCTTTCCACCCCAGTCTAATCCACAGCGCTTGGAATCGCCAAGCGTGCAATGCTGCGGATTAGTTTCTAAATTTACACAGCCAACCAACAGGAATTGGTTGGCTGTGTAAATTTAGAAACTAATCCGCAGCATTGCACGCTTGGCGATTCCAAGCGCTGTGGATTAGACTGGGGTGGAAAGAGATGATTTGCATAGCTCCGCCTACTGCAAAGGATTCTGGGTAAACCTGCTATCCTTTGTATTATGCTGCTTGCAAGTACTTTCCGTTTCAGGAAAGCATCCACTATGTGACAAACTTAGTATTTCAGGCAAAAAAAATGTTAAGAAAAAGGGGACGGTGAGTACCAAATAAGAAAAAGAATCAGATGATAATTACCTGGGAACAAGCTGATTATAGTAACATGGGGAATATTCATGTTATGTAATTTTAGGAAGCAACGAAAGCTCAGACATATTTTAATGAAGAAAATCTACTTGCTTCTGTCCTGGATCTCTTCAGTGCTGGAACTGAAACTACATCTACAACAATCCAGTGGGGAATTTTATTGATGATGAAGTATCCAGAAATTCAAAGTAATTCTTGATATATTTTTAAAAGTTTTTATATATAAGACTAAATGAACAGCTACAATCTCTATAGACCACCAAATCACCATTTTCTGAAGGCTACCACTTTCCCCAGATTTTCTGTTATTTATTCACTTTTGCATCATATTCTATTTACTGTATAATGGCCGTCTTTTTGATGACCGCCCCTGTAGAAGTCAATTTTTAATTGCAATTTTACTATAATTGTATGAACAAATTATCAATTATGTTGAAGTAATTCTAGTATATAAAATCAAATAGAAACCGCGCTCGAGGAGAGACAAAGAAACAACACGGGACAAATAAAATAAAATGACCCCAAGGATAAATGTCCAAAAGAGCAACAGTACTACTCCCACTAGTGGAATAGTAATAATAGTAAAATAGTACTGTTGCTCTTTTGGACATTTATCCTTGGGGTCATTTTATTTTATTTGTCCCGTGTTGTTTCTTTGTCTCTCCTCGAGCGCGGTTTCTATTTGATTTTATTAAGTTTTATGTACACGGGTGGGCACTACCCTGTTTGATTCCAGCAGCTGAGGAGGACTGGTCTTCAGGGTGAGCGCCAGTGTTATCCCAGTATCTTAAATTCTAGTGTATATTTTTGCATTTATTGCATGTTTTATATTTTCTAATGTTCTATGCTGACACCCAACCTAGACCGGGACATGTGATTTTTGGCAGAATGTGACATTTAGATTGCACCTAAAATATATTTTTTCATAGCCAATAAAATCCAAGTTTTAGTCTCTTCAAGTTTTAGAACTTTGTTATATGAAGGAGTATACCGGGAATTCTTGATGTAATCTCCAGCAGTCCAATAGAGAATGAATGGAGGCGCAGTGCCCATGCTTGATCTCAACTCTATTTAAAGATAACCTGTCATGTTCTCAAACACTATTAACATGCAGATATAGGGTTAATCCGCAGGTTAAAAACATTCCAAAGCTGCCCGGCTGCTGCATTGAAAGCTCAACTACTGCGAGGAAATTTAATTTATTCCTCTCTGCAGCCTCTGGCTTTCAGTCATAGTGGCGCAGCAGACACGGCTTCAGTCAAAGGTCAGTACATAGTGAGCATCAGCTGTAACCATGCCCTAGCACTGACTGACCATACAAATCATAACAAAAGCCTATAATATATTAATTAAATACATTGGCATTGTTGTGCAAGTACAAAAGGTAATAAAATAATAAAATATGTTCTCTTTTGCTTTATAGAGAAGGTACAGGAGGAAATTAAAACACATATCAAACCTGGACAGCTGCCGACAGTTGAAGATCGGAAGAAAATGCCTTATACTGATGCAGTAATACATGAAATACAAAGGTTTGGCAATATTCTCCCATTGAACGGTTCGCACTCAACTCCAACTGATGTCTATTTGCGGGGTTACCTGATCCCAAAAGTGAGTTTATGTAAAAAAAAGTCCTTATGCTCAAGTACTGTAAGCATTTACCTATTAGTAAAAGGGACTGCTATGGGGTTCACAGCCATCCAAATTATCTCACAATTTTTAAATTTATATAATAAAAAAAATATATTTGCTGATTTATTGTTCACAGGGCATAGAGGTTATTCCATTCCTGACATCAGTTCTCTATGACAAAACTCAATGGAAAACTCCCTATGATTTCAATCCTAATCACTTCTTAGATGAAAATGGAAAATTCGTCCGACCTGATGCATTTATGCCATTCTCAGTAGGTAAGCAATGAGGAGCATTAAGATGAAAAGTAATAATAATAATCTTTATTTTTATATAGCGCTAACATATTCCGCAGCGCTTTACAGTTTGCACACATTATCATCGCTGTCCCCGTTGGGGCTCACAATCTAGATTCCCTATCAGTATGTCTTTGGAATGTGGGAGGAAACCAGAGAACCCGGAGAAAACCCACTCAAACATGGAGAGAACATACAAACTCTTTGCAGATTTTGTCGTGGGTGGGATTAGGACCCAGGACCCCAGCGCTGCAAGGCTGCAGTGCTAACCACTGCGCCACCGTGCTGCCCTATAATAAAATCATTTTACATGTCACTTAACTGACAAAACACTACCCAACAGAATGACTATATTTTAACAAGGAATAATTTGTATGTTTACTAAATCTCATATTTTATCTTCCAGAAAGTTTAAAACTGCGCTAAGGGCTTAGTAAGATGCTCAGTATATGTATGAGCACTTTATTTTTTTTTTGTAACATAGCCTAGCGTAATAATAATAATTGTATTTATTCAATGCCAACATATTATACAGCACTTTACAAAAAGGCTATGTGCCCACAATCTGGAACTATCAGCACTTTGGAATCAGCCTATGTTCACTGCGTCCTAAGCGCTGCCTTTTATTGAACGCAGGTAAATCCTCATGCGGACTTAGCGCATTCAATATATTATATTAATTTAATTTTTCTTGTGGAGACATCTTGAAGACGTTCCCCATGTCAGTGTCCATGGATGATGCGCAGGCGTACATGCATGTATAGTATAAGCTTGGGCTGGTCTAGATGCGAAACATCCTGAAGCCATGAAAAAGAACCATTCAGTTAACAATTCTTTCCAGGGGGGTCTGGGAAAGTTTTGTGACTTTCTTGAGGTCTCCTTTTTTTTCTAGGACCCTCGCAGTCATTTAGAGAGATTTGAAAAGTATACATTATTTCCAATTTATTTAATTACTACAAGTGTTAGACCAGAGTCACACTACCTTACAATATGGCCGACTGTCATGCGCTAAGACATTGCATAGTACTCAGCCCAGTGTTACTCTATGGGGTAGCTCACATCTGCGATTATTTTCTCATACCAAATCGGCATGCGAGAACAAGTCTATGAGTGCCAGTGACACAATTCACAGCACTCGTTAAATGCCGACGCCTGCAGCGGAGGAGATGGAGAAATTAATTCTTCTACCTCCTCCACACCTGTGCTTCGATCCTCTCTGTGCAAGGGGATCCAAGCACAGTAGCATGACACTCGGCTCCTGCTTGCAGCAGAGCAGGAGCAGAGGTTCCTTAGCATATCGCATCTGATGATCTCGCATCCGATGCCATACGCTAGTGTGACTCCGGCCTTAGAGTCAATATCTACTTTCAACATCACGTTGTTAACTCACTACTCCCATTTCTACAGGAAGAAGAGCTTGTGCTGGGGAAAGCTTGGCCAAGATGGAACTTTTCCTGTTTTTTACTGGACTTCTTCAAGCATTTACTTTCTATCCTCCTCCAGGAGTTTCCAGAGAAGACCTCAGTCTCAAGCCTGGCGTTGGACTCACATTAGTGCCCACACCATACATGACTTGTGCGAAGCCAAACTATTAGTTTGGTTTAAAAAACAGAGACAACACAGAGACTGATATTTTTTTGTTTGATTATATTTTAATATATTTAATTTTCTATTTTTTAAAAATCTCATTTTCAAATCTCTTTACTTGAAAGCTGTGGAATAAATCTTGCAATTGCCTCCAATTATCTTAACTGAACTTTAAGCTAAAGGAATTTTTTTTAGTTTTTAGTAAATTCTGATAGGGTTTTTTTGATTGGTGGAGACCCGTATACACATTACGTTAAAGTTGAACAAACATCTAATGTGTATAGGGACCCCCAGACTTTTCTCGAACTAATGAAGTCAGGAGAAAGGAAGTTGAGTCATTATCAAGGTAAATGCTGTAAGCCTTTCCCCACTTTTGCCATTAAACATTTACAAATCAAAAGTTCATACAGTATATTTTGGGATGTCAGCAGAGAAAGTTATTAGTCGATTGAGTGACTTTTTTAGGCTTATTGGCACTTTTAGATCACTAATCAGGGTCTTTGGGCCATTCCCCATCACCTTCACTGATAACAATGCAATTATTCAGAAGAGGGAAGTCCTGAAAACCTGAAAATGGTCATTGCACCCAATGGCATAAGACATAAGACAGAGGAAAGTACTTTAGGGGGCTTCCAGCAATAGTGAATGACTGTAATTGCTGCTGTTATTATTGTGCACACATACAGGGAAATAATGTACTGGTATATAGATATGTGTCTCTGCATTTCAGAATATTATTGCCTGTAAAAAAATAAAAATACCATTAAGATCTATAGCTACAGAAAATTCTCTTAGGCTAGGTTCACATTGTATTAATGGGTTAACGCTAGCGGACTCCGTTACATGGCGAAATTGTCGCAATTAACACCATGCAACGGATCCGTTAGCGCACCCATTGACGGCAATGTGCTAACGGATCTCTAGCGCATCGCTAGCGCATGCCATTTTCGGCACGCGCTAGCGATGTCCCGTTAGTTTCGGACGGACTGCGGACGCTGCTTGCGCTAGCGGGATCGGCAAACGCGATCCCTTTTGGGACATTATGTTAGCGCAGGCCGTAGCACTATGCGCTAAACGGACTGCACTAACGCAATGTGAACCTAGCCTTACCGGTTAGGAGTCACGAATTACAATCCTGGGAAAGTCATTCACTAAATGTAAGCCCAAACTGACATTATAATCTAAAATCATAGCTTTGTAAAGTATACAGCCCCTGTAAAGAAAAATCAAATATTTAATGTTCCAGTTGTTGCCTTTGTTCTGTAGAACCTAAAGCATAAGCAATTGGGGTGCTGAGTGAACAGTTACACCCATTGGTTTTGCATGCTTCCGTCACTGGTGATCAACAATGCTGGCTGCATTGTCAGCACTGAAAGTTCAAGCAAGTCAGTGCTGTAATTCACCAGTGATAGAGGCGGGAGCATACAAAACCAGTGAGTGGAATGTTGCACTGGGTCTCTTGACCAAGCCACTGGTGCACTGAATATTCTAATTATCGTATGTGATTGAACTTCACCACTCTATCCCAACACCTGTTACCTCTATGGGTTGACTATTCCTGTAGTTCCAGCACACTCTCCAGAGTTAACCAACTGGCCTGATAATGCATTTAGCCAAGAGTACTCCTGCGGTAGCTTACAAAGGACATTCACAGGTTTTCCCTTATAAATATTGATAGAGCCAAAAATAATCATGTGTGCATAAGTCCTTATTTTCAGCTCCACTAAGGCTGGTTTCACATTTGCGTTTTTTGCCGCTGCGTTTAAACGCATATAAACGCATGCGTTTTTTTCCCCTATATGTAACATTAAAAACGCATGCGTTTTTTTTGTACGCGTTTGGCCGCGTTTGACGACACATGCGTCGTTTCTATGCTTGCGTTTTTTTGCGGAAATGCAACATGTAGTAATTTCTAGAGGTTTTTTTTGCCGCAAAAAAACGCATTGCTGTCTATGTAAACGCATGCGTTTTTAAGCACATGCGTTTGGTTGCGTTTTTAAACGCATGCATTTCAATAGAAAACAACAAGTCTACACACTGTTAAGCCACCCCCCACCATCAAGGTGATAAAGGGATCCAAACCCTAACCCTAACCCTAGCCCTAACCCTAACCCTAGGGATCCAAACCCTAACCCTAGCCCTACCCCTAACCCTAGGGATCCAAACCCTAACCCTAGCCCTAACCCTACCCCTAACCCTAACTCTAACCTTAGGGATCCTAACCCTAACCCTAACCCTAGGGATCCAAACCCTAACCCTAGCCATTTCTATTTAGAGTGGGTTTTCTAGTTGATTTTTATGATTGGCAGCTGTCACACACTAAAGACGCTTTTTATTCCAAAAAATATTTTTTGCGTTACCACATTTTGAGAGCTACAATTTTTCCATATTTTGGTCCACAGAGTCATGTCACATGCCCTCTGTAGTCCCATTGGCGGTGTCTGGATCTTGATTTTTCTCTTGTGAAATTTCTCATCATGCGTATCAAAAACGCAAACGCAGGAAAAAACGCATGTAAACGCGTAAAAACGCGGCGTTTTTTTTACCGCAAACGAAAACGCATGCGTCTAAAAAACGCAGCGTTTGTACACGTTTACATGCTTTTTTTCACCACCTGCGGATGCGTTTTAAACGCAAATGTGAAACTAGCCTTAGACCCTCTGTCATGACTTGCATCCTCTGGCTTACCATCTTCACAGTCTCACCCTCTAGTATCGCCTAACTCTCCGCATAAGTTCAAGATTGATTCTGACTGGTGACCATATCCAACCCAGCCTAAACACTGCACAAACCCTTAGCACTAAGGGTACCGTCACACTATAACATTTCGATCGCTACGACGGTACGATTCGTGACGTTCCAGCGATATCGTTACGATATCGCTGTGTCTGACACGCAGCAGCGATCAGGGATCCTGCTGAGAATCGTACGTCGTAGCAGATCGTTTAGAACTTTCTTTCATCGCTGGATCTCCCGCTGTCATCGCTAGATCGGTGTGTGTGACACCGATCTAGCGATCTAGCGATGCGATCCAGCGATGCGTTCGCTTGTAACCAGGGTAAACATCGGGTAACTAAGCGCAGGACCGCGCTTAGTTACCCGATGTTTACCCTGGTTACAAGCGTTAAACTAAAAAAAAACAAACAGCACATACTTACATTCCGGTGTCCGTCAGGTCCCTTGCCGTCTGCTTCCCGCACTGTGACTGCCGGCCGTAAAGTGAAAGCAGAGCACAGCGGCTGTGCTTTCACTTTCACTTTACGGCCGGCAGTCACTGAGTGCGGGAACCAGACTGCAAGGGACCTGACGGACACCGGAATGTAAGTATGTGCTGTTTGTTTTTTTTTAGTTTAACGCTTGTAACCAGTGTAAACATCGGGTAACTAAGCGCGGTCCTGTGCTTAGTTACCCGATGTTTACCCTGGTTACCCAGGGACCTCGGCATCGTTGGTCGCTGGAGAGCTGTCTGTGTGACAGCTCCCCAGCGACCACACTACGATTTACCTACGATCACGGCCAGGTCGTATCGCTGGTCGTGATCGTAGGTAAATCGTATAGTGTGACGGTACCCTTAGGTCTAGCACTTCAAGGGGTTATCTAGCACCTTTTCCATATGTGTGTTTTTGACACTTTTTTGCGCCCCACTCTGGAGTTTTAAAAAGTGTTTAGAGGCAAGGATTAGAAAAAAACAATTTAGCTATGAAAGTCACAAATTGCATAAAAATTTTGTCTCAACCAAATAGACCAACCAAGGGGTGACATTAGGAAGGGGACATTGTTTATCATCTCTAGCAAGATTCTTCAAGTCTATCATTTGAAGCAGGCTACTGTGATATATTTTACTCATATTCTGCTTAGTTCAGTTTCATGCTTCGTTAAGTCAGAAGGAATAATAAATCTGCCCCAATATATAATGATTAAAAAATAAACAAAATATAAATATCAATTTCTAATTTGAGGAGTGAACCTTTTTTTTTGGACAAAAAGTTCCCCAATGATGATCTGCTCATAGTCTATGTCACTGCTGAGCTTCCAAAGATCGACTGCAATCTGTGATGGACAATAAAAAATGTTCAATTTTCCCTACGGTGACACAGCTGGGAATAAAACGTGGCATAGTTTCAATTAAAAAAATAAATGGCCTACTCCAAAAATGCAATAAATTGATTGGTCCTCCTGAATGAAACACAATACAGCTAATTCTGTAACAGAGGAGGAATCTTAAATAATACTGGGCTAACTCTGTAGGTCATATCCTATGTTACGTATATAATTGTCAGAAATGTCTACAAATGGAATTCATTTCAGAATCTTGCCCTCACAATCTGTTTAGCTGACTACATTGGTAATTTACTAAAACTTTAGTACATAAAATCTACTGGAGTTAAAAATGAATTAATTTGTGTCCCTGTAATCTAAGCCAAGATTGTCTGGCCAAGGTAAATGGCGATGGGCCAATCAGTTTATTATAGGATATTTGTGCCCTAGATTAACACATGCAAGGAAAATAATTCCATGTCTAGAAATATAAGGCCAGCAGCACAAATAGAATGGACTCTGCTATTGCTTTTATTGCCTACTTTTTGGCTATGGTTGATGTGTTGATGTGGGTTGATGTGTATGCCTTTTAATTTTCATTGCACTATTCATTCATATGATAAATTGAATTAAGAAAAGCACAGCTACGAAGTCCCTTTTATTTCAATCCCAATCACTTCTTTGGTAGAAAGTTAGAAACTTTGCATGATGCATTTGTGCCATTTTCAGTATTAAAGTAATTAGGTCCATTAAGATACAAAATCAAATTATTTTCCATGTCACTCAACTGAAAAAAAACACCTTCTAACAGAATGGTCATATATATATTTTTTCTAAATCCCATATTTTTTCCTGCAAAAAATTTCAAAACTATTCTATGGTCTTGTTCAGTTGCGAAGCACATGCATGGGCACTTTATAATTTTTCAGCAATATAGCTAGAGTACATTTCTCGAAGTTTTCCTATGCTTTATTTATGGGGCAATAATTCAATTTGCCACTTTTACCCTCTGTCTAAATACTCTGACCAAGGCAGAGTTGTTTGGTTGAGCTCCACTTAAAGTCAGCACCAGGCCCCACACCCAAGCTGTGCCTTTGATATTATGATTAGTGTTGAGCGATACCGTCCGATACTTGAAAGTATCGGTATCGGATAGTATCGGCCGATACCCGAAAAATATCGGATATCGCCGATACCGATATCCGATACCAATACAAGTCAATGGGACATCAAGTATCGGAAGGTATTCTCATGGTTTCCAGGGTCTGAAGGAGAGGAAACTCTCCTTCAGGCCCTGGGATCCATAGGGATGTGTAAAATAAAGAATTAAAATAAAAAATATTGATATATTTACCTCTCCGGCGGCCCCTGAACTCAGCGCGGGTAACCGGCAGGCTTCTTTGTTCAAAATCAGCGCTTTTAGGACCTGAGAATCACGTCCCGGCTTCTGATTGGTCGCGGGCCGCCCATGTGACCGCCACGCGACCAATCACAAGCCGCGACGTCACCGCAAGCTATTAGCGCGCTCATTTTTGAAAAATGAGCGCGTTAATGACTTTCAAAGACGTAGCGGCTTGTGATTGGTCGCGTGGCCGCGACCAATCACTACCCGCTACGTCTTTGAAAGCCATTAACGCGCTCATTTTTAAAAATGAGCGCGTTAATAGCTTGCGGTGACGTCGCGGCTAGTGATTGGTCGCGGCCATGCGACCAATCACAAGCCGCTACGTCTTTGAAAGCCATTAACGCGCTCATTTTTAAAAATGAGCGCGTTAATAGCTTGCGGTGACGTCGCGGCTTGTGATTGGTCGCGGCCACGCGACCAATCACAAGCCGCTACGTCTTTGAAAGCCATTAACGCGCTCATTTTTAAAAATGAGCGCGTTAATAGCTTGCGGTGACGTCGCGGCTAGTGATTGGTCGCGGCCATGCGACCAATCACAAGCCGCTACGTCTTTGAAAGCCATTAACGCGCTCATTTTTAAAAATGAGCGCGTTAATAGCTTGCGGTGACGTCGCGGCTTGTGATTGGTCGCGGCCGCGACCAATCACAACCCGCTACGTCTTTGAAAGCCATTAACGCGCTCATTTTTAAAAATGAGCGCGTTAATAGCTTGCGGTGACGTCGCGGCTAGTGATTGGTCGCGGCCACGCGACCAATCACAAGCCGCTACGTCTTTGAAAGTCATTAACGCGCTCATTTTTCAAAAATGAGCGCGCTAATAGCTTGCGGTGACGTCGCGGCTTGTGATTGGTCGCGTGGCGGTCACATGGGCGGCCCGCGACCAATCAGAAGCCGGGACGTGATTCTCAGGTCCTAAAAGCGCTGATTTTGAACAACGAAGCCTGCCGGTTACCCGCGGACTCACCAGGGGCCGCCGGAGAGGTAAATATATCAATATTTTTTATTTTAATTCTTTATTTTACACATCTCTATGTATCCGATACCGATACCCGATACCACAAAAGGATCGGATCTCGGTATCGGAATTCCGAATTTTGCGGCGCACGTAGTGCGCCGCGGCAAATTTTAGGCCACACCTCTGACCACACCCATTTCACAACTAGTCACACCCATATCCACGTCCTAACCACAGCCATTTAGCACTGCTGATCACACTGTTTTATATACAATAATTATAAACAAAAAAAATATGGCCACACAGTGCTCCATACTGTATAATGGCCACACATGATGCTCCATACTGTATAATGGCCATTGGCCACACATGATGCTCCATCCTGTATAACGGCCACACATGATGCTCCATCCTGTATAACAGCCACACATGATGCTCCATCCTGTATAACGGCCACACATGATGCTCCATCCTGTATAACGGCCACATGATGCTCCATCCTGTATAACGGCCACACATGATGCTCCATCCTGTATAACGGCCACACATGATGCTCCATCCTGTATAATGGCCACACAATGCTCCATACTGTATAATGGCCGCACGTGATGCTCCATACTGTATAATGACCACACATGATGCTCAATACTGTATAATGACCGCACATGATGCTCCATACTGTATATTGGCAGCACATGATGCTCCATACTGTATAACGGCCACACATGATGCTCCATCCTGTATAACGGCCACACATGATGCTCCATACTGTATAATGGCCACACACTGCTCCATACTGTATAATGGCCACACATGATGCTCCATACTGTATATTGGCCACACATGATGCTCCATACTGTATAATGGCCACACACTGCTCCATACTGTATAATGGCCGCACAAGATGCTCCATATTGTATAATGGCCACACAATGCTCCAAACTGGATAACGGCCACACATGATGCTCCATACTGTATAATGGCCACACATGAAGCTCCATCCTGTATAATGGCCACACATGATGCTCCATCCTGTATAATGGCCACACAATGCTCCATACTGTATAATGGCTCCACATGATGCTCAATACTGTATAATGGCCACACAATGCTCCATACTGTATAACGGCCACACATGATGCTCCATACTGTATAATGGCCACACATGATGCTCCATCCTGTATAACGGCCACATGATGCTCCATACTGTATAATGGCCACAGATGATGCTCAATACTGTATTATGGCCACACACAGTTCTCCATACTGTATAATGACCCCCCCTCTTGTATGCATGGCTCATATTCCCCACCCCCCTGTATGCATGGCTCATATTCCCCACCCCCCTGTATGAATGGCTCATATTCCACCCCCCCTGTATGCATGGCTCATATTCCACCCCCCCCTGTATGCATGGCTCATATTCCACCCCCCCTGTATGCATGGCTCATATTCCACCCCCCCCCCGTATGCATGGCTCACATTCCACCCGCCACCCCCTGTATGCATGGCTCACATTCCACCCCCCCTGTATGCATGGCTCATATTCCTCCACCCCCCCACGTGCATGGCTCATATTCCTCCACCCCCCCCGTGTGCATGGCTCATATTCCTCCACCCCCCATCTTGAATGGTGCGGCTTACCGTCCTCCTTCTTCTCCCCTCCCCTGTCCCCCCATCCCTCATACTCACCTGCTCCTCAACGCGCGGCCGCGACGTCCCTCTGGCTGTCCCGACTCCCGGCGCACTGCACCTTCTTCCTGCATGAGCGGTCAGGTGATACCGCTCTGCTCATTAAGGTCATGAATATGCGCATATTCATGACCTTAATTAGCGGTACCACGTGACCGCTCATTAAGGACGAGCTCCAGACGCCGAGACCAGGCATCGCTGGAGCAGCAGGGTGAGTATTGTCTTCAAGGAGGGCGGGTGGGAGGCGGGTGGGAGGGAGGGTGGGTGGCCAGTTGGGGCGGGGGGGCGGGGTCGTTCGGGAGGTGACCCAGCTTTAAAAAAAAAAAAAAAAAAAACCTTGCTCAGGTGCCGCCCCCTGCATTGTCCCCGCCCTAGGCACGTGCCCTCACGTGCCTAGTGGCAAATACGGCCCTGCCTGGCAGTTAGAATATCCTTATGTCACGCTGCTTCAGTATGTGGGTAATTTTTTTGTTTTTTGTTGTGTGCACAGACAGAGCAGGAAGCCATTGTTGCCACTGTTAGTTTTCGCAAGTATCTGGCAGATCTGAACTGTCGGGTTTCGGCCTCGAAAATTCGGTTCTGCCTTGGTCAAGTGATATTTTTGGGTCACTGTCTCCTTCAGGGTGCCAGACACCTCACAGAAGAAAGAAAAATAGCCGTCAGCTACAAAGGATGAGACTGAGCTCCAGCGTTTCCTTGGACTATGTACTTATTGTTGTCAGTGGATACCGGACACATCCCGCATAATGCTACCTCTCTACAAGGCCCTGAAAGACTGTTCAAGATATGCTGATGATTTTGGCAGACTCCACACAGGATACGCTGTTACTATGGAGGACACTGTGGTGCACGGAGCTGCACTCACTCCCTCCCATCCTGTCAGGACAAGAAGCAGAATTTCAGGATCTGTCTACTGCATGTGTTCTGGCCAAAGACAGGCGGGCTAATATATACACGGACTCACAGTATGCATTTGGTATTGCTCATAATTTCGGAGCCCTATGAGCCAATCGAGGATTTGTTACTACCGCCGGGACTCAGTGAAGAATGTTGAAGCTGTTAAAGCCCTCATGGACTCAATCGAATTACCTACTCAGGTGGCCATTATCAAAGTTAAGAAGCACGGTACCATGGAGCAGACCACAGACTGTTGGTAACGCCTTTGCGGATATGCAAGCAAAAGCCGCTGCTCTTCTGCCTGTTGAACTGACCATACCAGCTATGGTGACCACACGCTCTCAGCGTGAACAGTTGCAAGAAGCACTGACTCTGCAGGAACCTGATGATCTACGACAGACTGAAGTTTTCTGCCGGACCCCGCGAGACCGCTTAATGACGATGCAGAGAATGTCTCCAAAGGAAGAAATGAAGCAGTGGAAGCTGATGGAGCACGTATTGACAATGGTCGCTGGAAAAAGGACCAACTTGTGTGTCTCCCTAAGCGGATGTACCTTGCTATTGTCACGTGGGCGCATGGGCCCACACATCGAGGTATCTGTCAGACCTGCAAACCCGGTCAACTTCAACGTGTACCCCCGAAGCATCTTGCTAAGCCCGATTATCCTTTCCAAAAGCTCCAGGTGGACGACAGGACCACATCACATTGCCTAAGTCTGGAAGGTATGAATGTTGTCTGGTGTTTGTCGATATGTTCTCCAGTTGGCCAGAAGCATTCCCCGTTACCAACATGACTGCAAAGACCACAGCAAAGAAACTGGTGATGGAAGTTATATGCAGATATGGTGTTCCAGAAGTTGCTGAAAGTGACCAAGGCCCGGACTTTTCTTCTCATGTGTATCAGGAGGTTCTGACAATGTTTGGATCCACTGTAGCCCTCCATACTCTCCACAATCTAGTGGGAAAGTTAAGAGGCTGAACGGCACACTGAAGGGACAATTGACCAAATTGATGCAGGAGACTACGGCTCCATGGCCAGGGCTCTTACATATTCGTACTACCCCTATTTCAAAACATAGCCTGTCCCCATATGAGATATTGTTTGGTGCTAGGTTCTCAGTTGCAAATTTCCAGTCTCAGTAGTTGTCAGAAGAAACTGACTGTGCTGTTCAATATGTTATTCAGTTTAGTAAAAATATGTTGCTAACACCCATGTTTTAGTTTTTTTCTTCCCTTCCAGATTCAGCAGAATCCGATATTTGTCACAACTTGAAGTCTGGTGGTCTTATGGTCGTGAAAAGCTATGTCAGTAAAACTTGAAGGAAAGAGCACCTGGATCCATGCTTCACACTGCAAAAGAGACCGGACCAGCGCCTAGTCGCAGCAGTGATTAAAGAAAAATGTTGTTGTTGTTTTTGGTCCTAGGGCCAGGGGTCATCCTCATCCCTACCTCCTCGGCCCCTATTGTAAATAAGAATTCCGGTGCCACCATTCTCTGGGTAAACCTAACGGCCCCGGTAAATATCTGGCGATTTGATTTCTGCGATGTAGTCAAGTGCCCCGAGACTCAGCGGGTGGTAGAGGGAATTATCCAGTATTATATATGTGTTACCAGAGATAACAATTGTGCTGGGAAGATATTTTCATAATGTGTTTAATAGTGGATACTATGGGAATTTAGGCCATATACAGCTCAAGGATATTAGCTTCAGACCAACCAAGGCCCCCGTTACCAGTACACCTAAAACAGGCCCAGGTGAACGTTTGCAAAATGCAGTTAACGAAGTAATCCCCATTCCAGGTCTTAGTTGGCAAGAAGTCTTCTCCATAGAAACACAAACAGCCCCAAGGAAAAAATTTATGGTTAGAACGGGTAAGATACAATGTAAGAGTCCAGAGTATCTCTGTAGGATGTATTGCTTGTGCTGCAGCGAATACACATCTATACACACATGCATTGTTTTTTTGTTTGTTTTTTTCTGATGACGATACCACTCCCTGTGTTATGAATCTGTTGAAGGGTCTAAAGTCTACTGATTGCTCAGATTATGTCCCACTAATTCATGAAGCACCTAAATTAAAGGTCCCAGGAGGGATAACCGTATATGCTGATAATTATATCTGCTATAATTCCCACGACACTACAGGTACACCAGTAGGGGTCTTCGAGACAGGTTTCTGCAAAGACAACAGTTCCTTGGATACTGACTTGCTAGCTAATCATACACAGTACATGTACGACATTTATTGGTTATGTGGAGATGGTAAGCTCCATCCTAGGTTGCCTAATGCCTGGATAGGTCAATGCACCCTTGTTAAACTAGCCATGCAGTTTAAGATTTTACCTTGGGATCCAGAGACACCTGATGAATATACCAGAAAGAGGAGAAGTCTCGATCAGCTCCATATGAGTTATGAAGAAGATCCATTAGTATATGTCGATGGCATTGGAGTGCCAAGGGGGGTGCCTGACCAATTTAAAGCCCAGAACCAGATCTATGCTGGTTTTGCTTCTATAATCCCACAGGTGCAGATTAATAAAAATGTTGTTTGGATCAATTATATATATATATATTACAGTGAACAAAGGTTTGTCAATTTTACCTGTGATGCTTTCCAGGATATAGTAGAGGAATTGGGCCCTAACACTAGAATGACCCTCCAAAACCGATTAGCTCTTGATATGATCTTAGCTGAGAAAGGAGGAGTCTGTGGGATGGTGGGAGAGGAATGTTGTGCCTATATCCCTCAGAACTCTGGGGTAAATGGAAAGACCATGATAGCCCTTAAGAAGATAAATGGGTTAGCAGCAGAATTAAAAACTAATGCAGGAGTAGACATATCTTTCTTTTCCGGTTGGTTGGGTGGGCTCAAAGGATTCCTTCAACAAGCTTGTCTAGTACTGATTGCCCTTCTTGTAGTTGGATCGATAATCCTCTGTTGTGTTATTCCCCTGTATAAAAAGGTTATCACTGAGGCAACTCCGACTGGCACCTTCCTCAACCAAGAAGTAGACCCACTAGAGTACAATGGCACTGATCCAGGGGAAATCCCTAAGTATGTCCCCCTCAAGATGTTAGACAAAACCCCTTATTCTCAGATGATGCTAAAAGATTTAGTTTAGGGACAGCGGGAGAACTCCATGTGAAGCTAGTGAAGGGTTCAGCTGCCTGGAGGCCTCTCACAAGGGGAGAGCTTCTGAGGTGTCTGGATGAAGAAATCCACCTCCCCTTTCCCCATCACATGGACAGTCTCGAAGGATCTTTCTTCTTAGGGAAAAACTTAGTGTTTAGGGGGGATTGTCAAGGTAAAAATATATGTCTTTATACTCTTTGTACTTTTATATATTCTTATGCTGTGAAACAATGTTTTTCCCCTTCGCTTGCTAATGCAAATTTAACTGTGTTTAAGATGGCTGCCAGTATTCACCTTTGCCCCAGATTCGCCCTGCTGAAGAAGCAAGTTACACATTCCAGAAGGGCAAGTATCATTTCTCTTGAAATGATACTTAAAGCGATGTGGACAAGATGTGGACAAGATGTGGACAAAGGAAGATTCATCAGATGATGTCAGAGCCAACCAGAAGGACTGAATACTAGATACATTGCTTAAACCCCGCCTAACCCCGCCCTCTGCACACCTTCCCCCAATAGATCATATAATGTTGTGTATTAGAAAATATAGTTGTTGTTGCTGTGACGTTACACACGAGCATGCAATGAGTTTGAACCAGCATTGTGTCTGACTCATTCTTATCCGGTACCAACATGCTCTTAATCTGATTTGGAATGACTGGTGGATGAAGGGTATTGTCGTGACGACCCCGACAGTACCACTGATGCATATCTTAGAAGTAGATACCGGGATAACAACCCATATACGTTAGGACACTAGCAAAATCGCCAGGACACTCCGAAACTACCAATCCTACAAAAAACCATGGAGTAAGAAGTCCCATACAAGCATATAAAAAATCAATAATTTTATTAATAATCACAAAAAAAGTAACTACAGACTGACAACACAAAGTCCAGAACTGATGCATGTACAGAAGACACAAATAACTGTAGTGACACCATGGGCATGGAGAACGGATAACCCCATAATGGATATAATACAGCGTATATCAGAAAAGTGCTCAGTGCAAAATAGAATGCCGAGGTATATGCGGCTAGATCCCTATCCGGAGAAAAATCTCCGTATAAGTAATATCACCTATAGGGCCAAAAAGTAAACAAATAAGCAAAGTGCACCGCTCATCTTACCCATAAATATGTGCCAGTATGTGTCTCTACAGCAGCCCCGATGCGCGTTTCGCGTTGGGCTTCCTCGGGGGCTGTGGAAATGTGTGTACTGAGTGTTTATTTATATAAAGGAGGCACCTATGTGTGATAATCAGCGCCATTAACGGCGCATGCGCTGCGTCATGCAGGCCTGTACATAACACATCAGATCCTGCTCTTCCTGTGACGAGGCGGGGGGAGGGAAACCCCTCATGACGTCAGTACCCCGTCATGTCACATCCTGGAGGCAGGAGGGGATGCGCACCGGAATCTGCCGCACCGCGCATGTGCACGCGCCGCGGTGGCCATTTTGGAAGAGGGCAAAGGTGCCAATAGTCAGTAAATAATGTGCAGCAGAAACGGAAGGAAAGAAAGGTGAAAGGCAAGTGTAACTACACTATCTCAATAGATTATGTGATAAAGTGACGATCTAAAGTGACAATGTGCATTATAATCAACCCTCATAGAAGGAACGAATAATTGCAATCTCCCTTAAATGACATGTATATCGCTAACCGACTAGATATCAGACAGACATGGCATAATACAATATATACTAGTGCATGGAGGAGACATACTCCCCATACCCTGTCATAGCAAGTGTAAAAACACAATAATATGAAGATCTAAGCTATAAGTCTCCCTAAAAGGAGATAAACCACCCACAAAAAGCATGCTAATATAACACTGAAATAGACAGAGCATATAAAATAAGGAAATAAACTTATACAAATAAATACACAAATAAATGAGGATCACATCGGTGTATGCCCAGCTTCATTCCAATAATGGGTCTTAGAAGATTATCATACGGTGTCCAATTCAGGGTGCCTCTTGATGTCATGCCGAAACATAAACACTCAGGAAATGAATTATTGATGAAGATGTAACAATAGAGGGACAATACTAAAACAGAAAAGGATAAAAAGACACAATTAAAATCCAGAGAAATACAGAGAACCAGATTCTGACTGCGATACACTATAGGAAAGATGAGAAACTAAGTTTTCATTTAAACCATGTGGGGACATAGTGCCTAGGGTTGCTATCCAGCGACATTCCAATTGTGCTAACATGCGTTTCAAGTCTCCCCCTCTAATCCCGCATCTCACATGGTCAATGCCAAAGATCTTCAAATCCTTAGGGTTGCAGCCATGGTACAATCTAAAATGGCGGGGTATAGTTTTCAAGGTAGTAATGTCATCCACCTTACCAGCCCCCATAATGTCTCTAATATGCTCCCTTGTCCTGACCCTCAGTTCACGTGAGGTAAGACCCACATAGGCCAGGCCACATGAGCATTTAGCCATATATACCACAAATGTGGTGCTGCAGCTGATGTAATCTGTAATTTTAAACTCTTTTTGGCCATCGGCCGAGGTGAATGACATAGCCCTTTTATGATTCCGACATGCTAAGCATTCTCCACAAGGATAAAATCCCCACCTAGGTTTGCCCGCTCCAAAAATAGTCGAGGTCTTAGTTGGCCAATGTCTGCTTAGAATTTTTCTCATTAGTCCCCATTGATGGTTAAATGTTGATATATATCGGATTTTCCCTTCCTCTTCTTTCCTTATTTTGTGTGATTGAGATAGCAGGTCACACCTCCTCTGGCTTTTGGCACGGCCCAGACCTCGTCTAATGCTCCTATTGCTATAACCGCGTGCGCGGAATCTCTCCCCAAGGTCCACAGATTGTCTGTCAAACGCCTCCTCTGTAGAACAAATTCTCCTCATCCTTAAAAATTGCCCAATCGGTATAGCTCCAATCGTGGAGTTAAGATGGGATGAGGAGGCATGGAGGAGTGCATTAACAGAGGTTTCCTTTCTAAACACATCTGTGTGTATATACCCATTCTCCTGGACCAGCAGCATTATATCCAAAAATGATATTTTCTTACTGCTGTAATTGTAAGTGAGCCTGATGTTGAGGCTGTTGCGATTCAAATCCTGCATGAATGATTTCAATTGTTCCACCGAACCATGCCAAATAAACAAAATGTCATCGATGTACCGACACCACCCCAGAATCCGCGAGGCGGAGTGGGCGCCCCCCTGAAAAATGCCCCTCTCCCAAAATCCCAGGAAGAGGTTAGCATAGGAGGGCGCGCACGCCGCCCCCATAGCTGTACCGCGGCTCTGGAGGTAGTATCGGTCCTTAAAAGTAAAAAAATTATGTGTAAGGATGAATCGCAAAAGCCTCAACACCAGGCCACATATCTCCTGATCAATGCTGCTGGCCCTAAGAAAGAAGTCAACTGCCTCTAAACCATCGTCATGGCGGATAGAGGTGTAGAATGTTTCTACAACCGCCGTGACCAAGAGCATTTCTGGTTCTAATGTTAGGCCATCTAGTCTCCTCAGGACGTCCGTAGTATCTCTGACATAGGAGGGCAAAGTCTCAACTTGTGATCTCAGATAGTGATCTATAAATTTACATATGGGATCACACATCCCACCTATGCCAGAGACAATCGGACGCCCAGGAGGATTGACAGAATCTTTGTGGACCTTGGGGAGGAGATAAAAGGTGGGTACTACCGGATATTTGACCACCAGTCCATCAAACAATTTCTTGTTGATGGTCCCTTTATACAGTGCCTCTTTGAGTATTTCGACCAACTCCGACATGAAAACAGGGAGAGGGCTCTCAGTAAGCAATGTATATGTTTCTCTATTGCATAACTGTTTGAATGCCTCCCTCTCGTACTTGTCAGAAGGCCAGACCACCACGTTTCCACCCTTGTCAGAGGGTTTAATCACCACACCTTCTAGTGCCTGAATCTCACGCAGAGCTTTTCTCTGACACCCTGTGAGATTGTCCTTTTTATTTTTGTTATTAATAGTTCTTAAATCTGCGGCAACTAGATTCGTGAAAATTTCCACTTGTGGACAAAGTGACAAGGGAGGAAACGTGGTGGACTTAGCAGAAATAGGTGGAGGGGGGGATACCTGTGGATGGACCAGCTGACTCATTCTCCAGCTCCTCCAGGATAGAGATAGCTTCTTGCTCGGTGATATAAGTGCTCTCCGTTACAGAACGGGAGTGGAGCTTTTTCAGAACAAGTTTCCTTGAAAAAAGGTGCAGGTCTTTCAACGCTGTGAAGTAATCATAATTATTACAGGGAGAGAAAGATAGACCAAGACCTAACACTTTAACCTGTGCCTCCGTGAGTGGAATTTGAGAGAGATGAATTACCTCTAAGTTAGCGTTTTTAGATCTCTTCTCCTTCTGTGGTGATATGGGAGTTTTCCTTTTATTTCCACATCTGGTCACCTTCTGCCACCGGTCCCTTTGTGTATCCTCTTTATCAAATCCATTTCTTCCCTTATCACTTACAGCTATTCTCTCCTCCACAGACGAGACAGATGAAAAGGATACCGATCTTGCCCTTGATACTGTTCTCTTATTAGTCTGGTTCATCCTCCACCTATACACTCTATTGTTCTGGGCGTCTGATACATCTCTTTGATATTTTTTAGTTTTAGTGGCCACAATATCTTTCTCCCATTTCTGAATCTCTGCGTTCAGATCACATTTAAATGCAGTACCATTTTCAGAGGTGAGCATGTTGTTAATTTCTTCCTGAATCTCACCTAGATCTTTATCAATCTCGCTCATAGTTGCTTCATTATTTTTGATCAGGAGTGCCATAAAACCTTTAGAACACGTGGCTGCAATTTCTCGAAGTTTTCCTATGCTTTATTTATGGGGCAATAATTCAATTTGCCACTTTTACCCTCTGTCTAAATACTCTGACCAAGGCAGAGTTGTTTGGTTGAGCTCCACTTAAAGTCAGCACCAGGCCCCACACCCAAGCTGTGCCTTTGATATTATGATTCTTTTTAAAGCGAACTTTTTGGCGCATTTTTGTAATGTGAAGTAAAGACATAGCTGTGAGCTCATTTTAATACTATTTAAATTAATACCTGCTAATTGATTTTTTTGTTTAATTGATTTTCTGCTAATTCGATCTTGGTGCACAGGGGTGTAATGTACACTGGGTCTTCTCCCCTCCCTGTCTGTGATTCAACAGCACTCTACCTACCTCTGATCTTTAGTATGAAACCTGTGGAGGAACAAAAAGCGCACAAAGACCATCTTGTGATACACTTTTAGCTACAAAGGAAAGTAAAAGGAAAGTGCCACCCCAGCAGGCTGTGGGCAGGCACAACTCCTATGAACACTAGATGATATCCGCTGCTGCTGCCTCGTGGTTGGGCAATGATCTCCTCCCCGATAGTTGACCAGTTTGGATAATAACACTGTAATGAAGAATCCTTGGGACCAAGATGAGTTATTTCGAAAACGAGTTTAAAGGCTGGACTGGTGTCTTTGTCAAGTGAAAAAAATAATTGTGTAGAACTTTACAGCACAATTTTGTAATGTGAAGTAAAGACATAGCTGTGATATCATTTTAAGGCATCAATTTAATTAGTATTACAGCACCATTACTGCCATGTGTTTTCTTAACATTACAAAATTGTGCTGACTGGTTCTCTTTAATTTCCAGTTGCAAGCATATATATATATAGGTAGGTACCACTAGTTCAAAATGTCTTCATATGCTGCTTGGTCATGCTCTCAGATACTTAAGCTCATGAAAATTAGCATTCAATTCTAAATGGTGTTAGTCATATCTGAGGCAAAGAAAGGGATTAATGTCAACTTTTCAAGTACTACTTCTGATATTGGCATCCTTATGGATGATAGAGATAGTAATATTCTATGAATGCTGGGGCTTAGTCTGAATGCAAAGCATCCTGGAGACATGCACAGAAAAGCTTCAGTCAACAATGAGCAAACATTTCAAAGTTCGGTTCAGTTTGGTATTGGTGAAACCCCCCCCCCCCCCGATGTTTGCTGAACAGTTTGTCCAACAAAACGAATTTTATTTCAATGAGAGGCAAAACCAAACGCATAGACAACACCTTCATTGGGGATGGGAGCAAAAAGCTGCCAGAACTGCTCAAATTAGGGGCAGACACCAGGAAAAGTGGCATCAATTGAGCCAAAGTACAAAGTTGCATAATTGAGCAGCATGGATGCATGGGATAGGGCTAGCTAAAACATTAATCAGTAATAGGTGGATGAGTGACAGGTGTAACCTGATGCTCTGAGAGCACTGCCAAATTCAGGCAACACACATGAAGGAGACCCAACTTGGAGTTCAAACATGTCCAAAAATTAGGGGCAGACACCAGGAAAACTGGCATTAATGGGATTTGGATGATTCACCCCCAGCATTTTGCCCCAGGAACATTTCGCCTCCAGCAGTTTGCCCCCATTTGTCCTTGTGATTCATGAATTCCCGTCCGTCATCAATCCACATGTCACAAAAGTACTGTACAGAGTGCTGCACTTTTGTGATATGCTAAATCAACTGTTTCCATCTGATGTCACGGGGAACCACTAGACTGCACTCCGTTAGCCAAGGAGCTGTTGCAGCTGCAACAGGAATGTATCATCCTGGGGGCCAAATGCTGGGGACAAAATGTGCAGGGGCAAAATGTTCCCGGGGTAGAATTGCTGGGGGCGAACTGCTGGAGGCAAACTACTGGGGGGCGAAACATCCTATAACCGGCATTAATTGACCCACAGTACAAATTTTATAATGACACAGCAATGAGGCATGAGTCGTGCATGAGACAGGGTCTGGGCCATCATTTAGAACAATGAAATTATGTTGTAATTAAGAGGTGAGTGAAGGACCAGTGTAGGGCTGCTGTGATGAGGGAGTCCTGCCAAACTCAGGTAACACAGACGAAGTAGACCCAACTTGGAATCCAAACATTTCCAAAAATTAGGGGAAGACAACAGGGAAAGTGGCATCAATTTACCCACAGTAGAAATTTGATAATGGCACAGCAGCATTCACGTATGGGCCATGCATGAGGTATCAGGTTCTGGGCCAGCATTTATAGTTCTTAATTTAAGTTTAAATTAAGATGAGGTGGGTGAGGGACCGGTGTAGGCCTGCTATGATGGGAGCCCTGATAACTCATGCAACATCTCAAACCGCTTTTCTGCTCAGCCACACTCAGGTGGCACAAATATTAGCAGCGTTGACTACCATTGTTAGAAACATTTAAGGATAGTAATGAGTTGCCCAGCCAGGGCAGTGGGGTACTCGGTACCGGGTCCGGTCTCAAGGGGGATGTCATGGTGGCTGCGACCTAGTTCGTGGCCCTGAGGCTCAACGTTAAAGGGAACGGTCTTTTAAGGGAAAAGTGTTTATAAGTCTGTCGTGATGCCACCTGTTGTGTTCGGTTAACAGTGGGACCGACGCTGCGTTAAAGGAGTCCTCTGGGGAATGATATTGCAGCACAGATGGTACACTTCCTACAGGTGAAGCAGGGTTCCCCAGGAGTCCTAAGGTGTGTTGCAGGGTGGTGAATGCTGACGAATAAAATGGAGGAGACAAGTTGTAAGTGTTTACCTGGTTTACTGTAGTTTTTAGGCCACAGTCCAGGGTACCACGCACGGATGATGGTGGTCCGGCCGACTCTATCATGCCCCGGTCTCCTCGGGTGCTGCTGCATCTTAAGTGTGGTGTGGGCAATGTCCATATGATCTTATGCCCTCCGGTTCTGCCAAATGTCATACAGTTCAACTAAGGCTGGAAGGGACGCGGCTGGTGAGTACTGACATTGCGGTCGGGTGGTCATAATTCTCTGGACCAGAGATTCTTTCCAGGTGGCCACTGCTGTCATCTGGGTCTTCACGAGTTGCTTGGCCAGCTCCTCCATCTCTGTGGCGAGGAGCTCCGAGTCCAGGATAGGTTGCAGGTCTGAGGTTTCTTGCCGCTGTGGACCAGGGACATCTTTCAGGCTATCTGCTAGTTCTGGCAGCCCTTCTCCGCTGTCCACCGGGGTCTTAACCAGGTAGCATGCAGCCATCCTGCTGCCACGCTGTTCCATGTGCTTCTCTCTCACACGTCCAGGGCTTTTTCTTCTTTCTGCATTGCCTCCCACACTTTACCCGCAAGCTCCCTATGGAGGTGGACCCGTCCTGGTGACGGACATATTTGTTCAGCATTACAGTCTCTGTAGGGGGGTGGATCCAGCTTTCACACCGGTGCTTGAACTCCACCCATGGCAACACATCTTCCTGCTTTATCCGCCTCGTGGTGCTGCAATGGTGGCCATATTTCAATCTCACACAGTATAACACAGACCATTGTAATCCATGGTGCACAGTACCCGGCGATGCCAGGGTACAAAATCCTGTTCGTGACGCCAAAGTTGAGTCACCCAGCCAGGGCACTGGGGTACTCGGTACTAGGTCTGGTCTCAAGGGGATGTCACAGTGGCTGCGACCCAGTCCGTGGCCCTGGAGCTCAACGTTAAAGGGAACGGTCTTTTAAGGGAAAAGTTTTTATAAGTCTGTCATGACGTCACCTGTGGTGTTCGGTCAATAGTGGGACCAACGCTGCATTAAAGGGGTCCTCTGGGGGATGTTATTGCAACACTGATGGTACACTTCCCATAAGTGAAGCGGGGTGCCCAGGGGTCCTAAGGTGTGTGGCAGGGTGGTGAATGCCGACGAATAAAATGGAGGAGACAAGTTGTAAGTCTTTACCTGGTTTACTGTAGTTTTTAGGCCACAGTCCAGGGTACCAGGCAGAGATGATGGTGGTCCGGCCAGCCCAGAGGCAATGGAGAGTTCGCTTTTCCAGTAGAGGTTCATGAGCCTTTCCAACTAGTGCCTGCTCTTTATGAAGTTCCTGCTACCTGAAGCTTTCTGCAGAGTCCTCTATTCCCCTGTCCTGAGACAGGTACCTCCATGACAGGCAGCTTGAGCCTTTTTACAGGGACTCTATCATGCCTCGGGCTCCTCGGGTGCTACTGCGTCTCTTGTGTGGTGTGGGCAAAGTCCGTATGATCTTATGCCCTCCAGTTCTGCCAAGTGTCGTACAGTTCCACTAAGGCCTTTGCCTCCATGTACTTGTCTTCTGTGCTATGGCTCTGAGGGTGTCCTATCACTGTTCCCCTGTGAGCCCTGTTCCTCTCCTTTGCTCCTTCCCTTCCGGCTACTCCACATACAATCCTTGCAGGTTATCTGTCCTTTCAGAGGCTGCAGCTCCCTTGTGGCTGCCAGACCTCTCACGTCTGCTCCAGAAATCCTTCCACTTTAGTCTCTCTGTCCAACTCGCCTCCTTGGTCTCCTAGGACCAACTGACTTAACTCTTCCTCCTGACCAGGACATATATCCATATTTGAGGGAAGCTCCCCTGAATCTGGGTCCTGAGCGCCCCCTCCTGGCCTGGATTCAGAATGTGTTGCATGTGTGTGCCTTACCTGGTGAAGAGAACTCCATTGCCTCTGAGCATGACATTACCTTCCCCGAAGAAAAAGCAACGTCACTACAGCAACCGGTTACCTGGGGTGCTGCACTAACACAGGTAGTTGACTGAAAATAAGTGCAGGCCTGCCGGTCTGGGAGCCCTACTGCTACAGGCAACACACATGAAGGAGACCCAACTCAGAGTACAAACATTTCCAAAAATGATTGCCACACACAACTAAAGTGTCATCACTTTCCCCAAAGTAGAAATATTATAATTGCGCATTTTTTTTAAAACTTCTGTTACTGTACGGTCTACTTAACTCTTTTTCTTTGGCAGCTGAACAGCAGTATTATCATTATTATTTGTTGTTATAGCGCCATTTATTCCATGGCTCTTTGCATGTGAAAAGAGGGATATGTAATAATAACAAGTACAATAATCTTAAACAATATAAGTCACCGACTGGTCCTAGTCCTGGCAAAGAGGACCTTGCCAGGAGTTCTCACAGTCCGGAAGAGATGGATGAGGATACAATAGGTGAGGGTAGAGCTGCTTTTGCAGCGGTATGGTGGAGAGATGGTTAGTGTAGGTTGTAGGTTTGTAGGAAGAGTTAGTTCTTCAGGTTCCTTTTGACGGTTCCCATGGTAGGCTAGAGTATGATATGTTGAGGTACACAGTTGCAGAGTAGATCTAAGGGAGAAATCTAGTATGCAAAATTGGGGTAAGAGGAGTTAAAAGGGGTGTTGAGAAGGAGATCTTGTGACAATCAGAGGTTGCGTGCAGGTAAGTACCAAGAGAATAGGTCACAGATGTATGGAGGAGACAGGTTGTGGCTGGCTTTGCATGCCAAAGTTAGGGTTTCGAACAGGTGTCCCTGAGCAATGGGCAGCCAGTGCAGAGATTGACAGAGGTGAGAAGCTTGGGAATAGTGGGGTTACAGATGTATTAGTTTGTCAGCGGAGTTTATGATAGATTAGATGGGTGCGAGAGTGTTACAAGGGAGGCTACAGAACAGGAGGTTGCAGTAGGCAAGGTGGAGATGATGAGCGCATGCACTAGTGTTTTTGCAGATTCATGGTTTAGGAATGTGCAGATTCAGGAGATATTTTTGAGTTGGAGTTGGAAGGAAATGGAAAGGGTTTGGATCTCAGATTTGAAAGAGCGATCAGAGTCAAGCTTGCAGGACTGGGGACAGTGGGCAGCCATGGAAGCCAGTTGGGGGGTTGAATGAGATGGTGGAAAGATGATGAATTTGGTTTTATCCATGTTAAGTTTTAGAAATCTGGCAGAGAAGAAAGATGAAATAGCAGACAGACGTTGTGGAATTCTGGTTAGTAAGGAGGTGATATCGTGTCCAGAGAGATAGATATGCGTGTCATCTTCCCAGAGGTGATACATATGAAGAGATCCAAGATAGGGCCAAGTCTGTGATGCCAAGAGATAAGAGAGTCTGTAGCACAAGGGAATGGTCCACTGTGTCGAAGGCAGATAACAGGTCCAGGAGGAGGAGGACAAAGTAGTGTCACTTGGATTTGACAGTAAGTAAGAGGGAGCAGGAAGAGAGGTGGGAGGACAGTTAAAAATGGACGTGCTGTTCCAGTAGTTTTGAGGCATAGAGGAAAAGTGATATGGGACAATAGCTAGTCACAGAGGATGGATCAAGGGAGAGCTTTTTGAGGATGGGTGTGATCGAGGTATGTTTGAAGCATGAGGAGAGGAAAACAGTTGTTAGTGACAGGTTGAAGAGGTAGGTTAGGGTTGGAATGAATACTGTGGTAAGGTTTGGAATGAAGAAGGATGAGATTGGGTCAAGTTCACAGGTGTTGTGATGTGATTTGGAGAGTAAAGGGGAAAGTTGATCTTGATCTTCCGTGATGGTGGAGAAGTTGGTTTTGGTGGACAGTTGTGTATTTACGAGGAGGGGCTGTGGGGACTTTATGCAAAAGCTGTCCCTTATGATGTCAATCTTTTCCTTGAGGAAATAGGCAAAGTCTTCACCTAAGATGAGTGGAGAGGGAGGGAGAGCTTGGGGATGGAGGAGAGAATTGAAAGTACTGAATACCTGTTTAGGGTTGTGAGGCAGGGATGATATGAGAGATAAGAAGTAGGTTTGTTTTGCTGCAGTGAGTAATTGCACAACACTTTGACAACTTTTGTTACTGGACAGGCTACTCAACTCCCTTTCTTTGGCAGCTGCACAGCAGTGCGCCTAATAGATAAGGGCCAGAAAGAGCACCTGTAGATGGCAAGCCCAGCATCAAGTGACCTCTCCGCCTCTACCTCCACCTTAACATCAGGCAATCCTCAGAAGTGGCACTCCAATAACCCTTGTTTCCCCCACGTCACAACTCTCCAATCGCCCAACTGATTATGGGGAACCACAGATGTGCAAGTCTGCATAGCTGTTCACACACTTTATTTCATGGGCATCAGAGGTCTGCACCAAAGATTCACAGACTCAAGAGGAAGAAAGCATCTGCACCGATAGTTAAATTATTTTTGAGTTGGATCAGGGGCCGAATAAAGTAGGGTCCAAGAAGAGTCCAGACCCTTGTCACCAGATGTTAACCCCTGGGGGTAGAGGTAATCCTTATGAGACTCAGATACCAGAGGCACATGCAGACTGTACTGTGCTCTCAGTACAGGAAAAGGAGGAAGGTGATTCTCAGGGCAAGGAATGGGAGAATCGAGAGGATGACGATGAGGTTGTAGATCCCACTTGATGTGAACCCAGAGGCACTCAGCTGAGTAGCTAATCAGAGGAGGTGGAGGAGGAGGAAGACAAGAAGGTTATGTTGCGGTCACAGGTCTCCAGTTCACAGGGGCGGCAAGAGTTTGCCGTATGTGGAGTCGGGAAGGATTTTTTTTCCCCAATGTGGAGCTTACTCTTTGAAACATGGTTTTTTTTTGCCTTCCTCTGGATCAACATGTTAGGGCATGTTAGGTTAGGTTTTGGGTTGAACTAGATGGACTTAAAGTCTTCCTTCAACCTTAATAACTAGGTTACTATGAGTTGGCTAGCCTGGCTCTTTTTTGAGACCGGAAAGGATGTTATCTGGCAACTTTGTAAAAAATGATTGGTAGAGGCAAAAAGTCCAATAAATTGACTACAACATGTGTGAACCATCACATTTGCGATCAACGTGCATTAGTCTGGAAAGCTCACTGCCCTAAAATGCAGACTAGTGGGCCACGCCAACCACCAGCCACACCATCAACACATCTGCTGCTTCTTTCTCCTCAACGTGGCAAGTGTTCCCACACAGGTTTCCATCCGCAGAACCTCCACTTGTTTACCCACTACAGTCGTGGTGAGTGAGAGACCATCTTTCTCAATCCACCATAACATCCCTGCCTGCACCTCACACAGTACAACAGTATGTCATGTTCACCCTGCTCCACCCTCTGTCAGCACAGCAACCAGCACTTGTTTGTGCAGTTGTGGTAATAATGTAAATGATTGTTTCCTCCTATACATGCCAAAGCTAAGAGCTTGAACTTCACTTATCTCCAATCTATTGGCCTTGGAAATGCTCCGTGTATACAGACGCTTTCCGAAAGCTGATGGCTGTCGCAGTCCTCCAGTACCAGTTGCCCAATCATCATTACTTCTCTAAGAAAAATATGCCTGCACTACACCAGTATTTCGCAGACAACATCACCTGTTCCTTGAAAAAATCTCTGTCTGACAGAGTGAATTTTAAACACTGACACCTGGATGAGCAAGCATG